>NC_069662.1:4083026-4397105 GCF_027244095.1 Hemicordylus capensis | reverse complement strand
CAAGGCTCTCATGAGGAGTATGATGCTCAGGAGGCACCCTAGAGGGAGAGAGAATAAAAGGGAGGTCAACTCAATGCCTTAACATAGACTAGGGGTTCCTAATCATTTTGGGTCGTGGTGGACAGCTAGTGTGAAAGTGCTGACTCAAGGTGCGGCAGCTGTGGAAAAAAGGCCAATCCCATGCTTGGAATCATTAGGAAAAGGGATTGAAAATGAAAC
Organism: Hemicordylus capensis; assembly: GCF_027244095.1. Lineage (NCBI taxonomy): Eukaryota > Metazoa > Chordata > Lepidosauria > Squamata > Cordylidae > Hemicordylus > Hemicordylus capensis. Next base: position 4,396,886 of record NC_069662.1, on the reverse strand, counting down.
TGCTAATGATGCCCTTCTACAAATCTATGGTTGTAGGGGATTTAAAGCCTCTGTCTCAGAGCAAGCTCATGTGAGAGAAAGAAATGCTGAATCATCCCTGCTGAGCTGCTTGGCTAGGCTTCTGCTAAAACTATTCTGTATTATCGGTAGGTTCAAAATGCTGCCACCAAGCACCCTAAAGCTTGCAGAGAACCGGACCAGTGGATTGGGTGCTCTTCCTTCACATGAGCCTGCTCTGAGACAGAGACTGTAATCCTCTACAATGGTACAGCCACATTTGGAGTACTGTGTGCAGTTCTGGTCACCATACCTCAAACAGGAGATTATAGAACTGGAGAAGGTGCAGAAGAGGGCAACCAAGAAGATCAGGGGCCTAGAGCACCTTCCTTATGAGCCAAAGCTACAGCATTTGGGGCTTTTTAGTTTGGAAAAAAGACAACTGAGGGGCAACATGAAAGAGATTTTTTTTAAATTATGCATGGTGTGGACAGAGTGGATACTGAGAAATTTCTCTCTCTCTTGCATAACACCAGAAGCAGGGGTCATCCCATGAAACTGACTGCCAAGAAATCTAGGACCGACAAAAGGAAGTACTTTTTCATACAATGCATAATGAACCTATGGAATTCTCTGCCACAAGATGTGGTGACTGCCAACAACCTGGGGCTTTAAGAGGGGTTTGGATAACTGCATGGAGGAGAGGTTTATCAATGGCTACTAGTTGGAGGGCTAAAGGCCACCTCCAGCCTCAAAGGCAGGATGCCCCGAGTACCAGTTGCAGGGGAGTCACAGCAGGAGGGAGGGCATGTCCCTTTCAACTCCTGCCTGTGGCTTCCAGCGGCATCTGGTGGGCCACTGTGTGAAACAGGCTGCTTGACTAGATGGGCCTCCTTTGGCCTGATCCAGCAGGGCTGTTCTTATGTCCTAACCTAGGGTGCTCAGATGTGGTTGGACTACAACTCCCACCACCCCAGGCTCCCATCCCACAAGCTCCCATCATCTCCCAAAGGCCACTGTGGCTGGGGATGATGGGGGTTGTATTCCAGCCACATCTGGGGATGCCAGGTAGGGAATTCCTGAAAAAGACAAAAAAAACCTTGCTCAGAAAAAAGCTGGATTGGTGATCTGTAGGCAAATGAAGCCAGTTTGCAGACACTTGCTTATTCTGCAAAGTTGATCACACTCCTGCTAATCCCGGGAGGAGGGACAAGGCAATCAAGCCCTCTTCCCGGCGCTCCAAACTGACACCAGCCTCCCGCTCTTGGTTCTTATCCTCTCTGAGCGGGGACTAAGAGACCCAAGTTGAACAATGTGATTGCAGATGCCCCGAATCAGTGCAAGCCCCCATTCAGCCTGCCCCCCACCCTCCCTGCCCCTTCCAGGGGGCCCAGCCCAGAGACTCACACTTGTTCTCCGGCTCCAGGGCCTGCAGTTCCTTGCAGGATTCCAGTTCAGACAGGAGTACGGTGGACTTTTCAACGGAGAGCTCACACCTGGGACAGGAGGAAGGGAAGGCAGAAGGGGCAAGATCAGGGAGATGGAAAGACCTTGTCAGCAGGAATTTTAAAAAAACAACAACCCATATCAGGGGTCTTCAGCCTTGGGGATGATGAGACTACAACTCCCATCATCCCCAGCCCTTGTGGTGCCTCCTTTAGAAGGTGATCCGAGTCATTAGAAGACTACATCAGCCACTCCAGCCTGGAGATGTGAAGGCCTGGAAAACCCGGGGGGGGGGGTGAGAAAAAAACCCCAGTGGGCCCCTGGCCCACCAACCAGTGATTCCGAAAGGATTCAGGACCCCGGAGTCCCAGCACCCTAACCCTTCCTGAAGCAGGCTTGGGCCCAAAGCCTGGTGAATGGGTGTCTAGCTTTCCCCGCAAGACATTCCGATGGGAAGGTCAGCTCATGTTCATTTATTATTATTTAACATACTTCTATACCGCCCCAAACTTGCGTCTCTCTTAAACACGTGGATTTAAAAACCAGACACATTTACGGATAGGTGCACAAACGACAAAAATCATTTATTCAGATGGGTGGGGCAGGGCGCAGGATAAAATCCCCATGCAGGTAGCAAACTAGCTCAGCAGAGCGGAACTCCGGTTTCTCGGGCTGCAAGGCGCCCACAGGTCACGAAGGACACCATACGGAAGCTCTCTGCGTGACCACAGCGGACTCCCGCCCGGTCCCTTTCACCTCTATGAGTCAAGCGGATTCTCATCACTTCCTGAACCCGTGCTTGGAGAACATCCGTCCTCCGCCGCCCCTGGCGCCGGAAGCCACGTCTTGTGGTCCCAGCCAGCCCCCACTTCCCCCCTCCACCGAGAGTGCCGACACTTTAGTAGAAAGCCACATGATAAGAGGTGAAAGGGAGACACAGGAGTCCGGTCTGACCCCAACTGAGGTGGGGTCAGAGAAGAGCGTCTTGTCAGACACATTTATCTGGAGGGGGACCCTGTGGATTTCAACAGAGCTTGCTTCCCGGGCGCTCAGCATCTTGAATGGGCAACAAGACAGACCAGCCACGGATCATGCCGCCACCCTTTCCTTCCAAAAGAAGGCCAGCTTGCAGAAGCAAGACTGGGATCCCCACCCCAAAGCAACAATCTACAGGCTTGGCAGAATTCGAGCCAGGTTGTTGTTGTTATTATTAATAAGAGCAATAAGCGTTGATGCTGCGCTTTTAATTTGCAAAGTATCTTGGCATCTCTCTGAGGTTTATTCTCGCAGCCCTGATGGAGATCAGTTATTCCCATGCTATGGGCAGGAAACGGAGGCAGGGAGAGTTTGTGTGTGTGTGTGTGTGTGTGTGTGTGTGTGTGTGTCTGTGTGTGTGTGTGTGTGTGTGTGCCTGCATGGAACAGGGTGGGGACTTTTGTCTCATGGTGGAGAGCAGGAATTGTCCATGTTGCTAAGCAGGGTTTAGCGTGGTTTGCATTTGGATGGGTGACTACATGTGAGCGCTTCTCGGAGAGAAACAAGCGCAGCTGTGTTGCCCAAATAATATTAGCAATAGCAATAGCAATAGCACTTACATTTATATACCGCTCTATAGCCGAAGCTCTCTAAGTGGTTTACAATGATTTAGCATATTGCCCCCAACATTCTGGGTACTCATTTTACCGACCTCGGAAGGATGGAAGGCTGAGTCAACCTTGAGCCCCTGGTCAGGATCGAACTTGTAGCCTTCTGGTTACAGGGCGGCAGTTTTACCACTGCGCCACCAGGGGCTTTATTGTAATGGGGCTTGCAGTTTCCAGCAGTATGAACAGTCTAGCAGAGGGGGTTCTCAATCTTGGGCCCCCAGACGTTGTTAGACTACAACCCCCATCATCCACAGCCACAATGGCTGTGGATGATGGGAGTTGTAGTCTAACAACGTCTGGGGGCCCAAGATTGAGAACCCCCTCTGCTAGCATGTGAGTAAGAAGGAAGAGAACCAGGGGTCACCCCATGAAATTGATTGCCAGGAAATTTAGGACCCACAAGAGGAAGTACTTTTTCACATACAATACATAATCTATTTGTGGAATTCTCTGCCATGAGGTGACAGCCAACAACTTGGATGGCTTTAAGAGGGGTTTGGACAACTTCATGGAGGAGAGACGTCTATCATCGACTACTAGTTGGTGGGCTACAGGCCACCTCCAGCCTCAAAGGCAGGAGGCCTCGGAGTACCAGTGGCAGGGGAGCAACAGCAGGAGAGAGGGCATGCCCTCAACTCCTGCCTGTGGCTTCCAGAGGCATCTGGTGGGCCACTGTGCGAAACAGGCTGCTGGACTAGATGAGCTTCCTTGGGCCTGATCCAGCAGGGCTGTTCTGATGTTCTTAAGAGGAGGGAAGCCACACAGCCCCACCCTCCCAGTCTGTGTTCTATGCTGACCTGCCATCCCTCCAGTCAAGTTGCCAACCTCTTGGCTGTGGATGGCACCAGAGAAGAACAAAATAAGGACAGAAGAGCAGATCCCATTGCTCTGGATGCCTGTGCTGCCTACCACTCCATGAAGGTCATCCACACAATTAAAAAAACAAAACACCCCTGAGTTTGGGAGCTGTGTGTGCTCCCAATTTTCGGTAGTGTGGAAGCAAGGGAGGAGGAAAAGCTATCCAGGTTTTCCTCTTACCTTGCTTCCACATAACCAGAAACTGGGAGTTCACCCAACTCCCAAGCCCGGGGAGAACACAGGTTTTTTTATTGTGTGAATGACCTCATTCTCTGACCAGCAGCAATCCAGATGCTGCCAAGGAACTCAGAAGCAGGGCGGGAGGCAGATAGCTGCCCTCTCTTATTCAAAAGCATAGCTACCTGGACATGGAGGCTCCATTCCTGCTGTCATGGCTGATAGCCACGCACAGACCTGTCCTCTGTGCATTTCTCAAATCCGTTTTAAGAAGCCGTCTAGGCGAGCAGCCACACCCACATCCAGTGGCCAAGAGTTCCCCAGGTGTTTGCAGAGGATCCTTATCCGTGTGAGCCAGCCCCTCCCTCACAAGCCTGGCATGGAAGGTCAGTGGGCCCCCGTCCTCCCCTTGCCCTCCTCACCTGAAGACCTGTTCCTCGGTGACTGAATCCTGGCTCCAGCAATCCCTGTGTCCTGCGGTGGCAGAGAGAGGGAGAGAGAGAGAGAGAGGGAAGAGGACTTGAGCCAAGGATGGGGGGCTTGGGGAGAGAAAGAAACGAGGGCCGCTGGGGGTGGGGGGGTCCCTGCCGTTACCTTTGAAGAGGACGCACTCCTTCTGGGCCTGGCCCTCAGCCCAGAGGACCCGGAAGGTGTGCTGGGGCCAGTGGTCGTTGAGGGCCGAGGCGGGCAAGTCACACAGCTGGCGGAGTCCAGGATTTAAGGAAAGATGAGGTGGACGGAGAACCCGCCATTCCACGCGGAACTGAGCACCCACCCCGTCTCCCAGCCCCTTCCTCGGATTTCAGTCAATGATGATCCTTCTGCTGCCTCCAACAGAGCTGGTGTCCCAACCAGGAGCCCCCCCTCTACCCACTGCTTAGCTGAGGGGTTCTCAAGCGTGGGTCCCCAGATGTAGTTGGACTACAACTCCCATCATCCCCAGCCACACTGGCCTCCAGCCATGGGATGATGGGAGCTGTAGTCCAACATCTGGGGTTCTGAAGCCCGGGTCCCAGAAGATGTTGGACTACAACTCCCATCGTCCCCAGCCACGACGGCCTTCAGCCACGATGATGGGAGTTGTAGCCCAGCAACACCCGGGGACCCCCAGCTGAGAACCCCTGCCAGAATCCCAATCCTGTCATGCCTCACAGAGTTGCTCCCCTAAATGCTGGAGCCTGTTTTCAGTGCAAGGATTCAGCTCCAAACTGCAGAAGCAATACTAGAAGACCCCTGAGCATATGCAGAGTGCGTTTATCTTGAGTCCTGGCTGAGTCCACCAGGTTGGCGGGAAATGGCTTCTAGGTCAGCAGGCACAACTTCAAGGGTGTTTGGGTCCAGATCCCTGGCATTTTAGGAATTAATCACTAAACAAACCCCACCCCCTTGGCCCTCAATTCCGTACTCCCAAAATCCCTTTTCCTAGCAAAATAACCCGGATCGGAAACCAACCGTCCCTTCCTTCCAACAGACGCTATTTCCCTTCCAAAACCTGGCAAAAGGCTTCCCAGGTCACAGTGAACCCCTTTCTACCCCACTGGCCTCATTTCTAGCCCACCAAAGTGGGTCTGTCCCTCCCTTTTAAGCTGTAGGATACCCACATAAATCCTGGCCGGTTTCTCCCGTCAGGCGTACGCCAGCGGACCACCAGGGGGGATTCGTCCCCAAAGACAATCAGGTCGTGAGATGCAGGAGCCACCTAAACGTGAAAGGAGGAACTCTCTGTGCTCACTGCTGGACAGGTTCCCTCCGGATCCCTCTTCCCTCTCGCCCTGGGAACTTACCGCCACAGGGTGGGAGAAGGCGACAGCTAAAGAGGCGTCCTCCCTGTTGACGTAGACGCAGCGGATCGTTGGTTCCGGGTCAGCTGATGTGGCAGCGAGAGGAGAGGAGGCAGCCAGACAGGAGAAGAACACAGGAAGATAGAAAGAGGCCCTAGATTGAGTCAATATTAGTGGTCCCCTGCTAACTGAGAAAAGAGGCACTTCTTAAAAGTGGTGATACTGAGCGGGGGGAGAGCAACTGGCCCTCTCCGTCCCCAGCAAAGCATTCCTCCAGGCTTCTTTTTTAGATGGTGAGCCCTTTGGGGACAAGGAGCCATTTTTATTTATTTATTTGATATCTACGTAAACCGCTTTGGGAAGTAATTTTGAAAAGCGGTATATAAATATTTGCTGTCTATCAACAAGCGACAGATGCCTCACCTTGGAGCTAGAGCCCCTCCCATTCTGGAAACATTAGGAAGAAGTTGGAACACTGAAGAACTGGTACCTAGGAAACTGCCTTATACAGAGTCCGACCCTTGGTCCATCTGACTCAGTATTGTCTACACAGACTGGCAGCGGCTTCTCCAAGGTTGCAGGTGGGAGTCTCTCTCAGCCCTGTCTTGGAGAAGCTGCCAGGGAAGGAACCTGGGACATTCAGCATGCAAGTGTGCAGGTGCTCTTCCCAGAGTGGCCCCATCCCCTAAGGGGAAGTTCTTACAGTACTCACACATGTGGTCTCCCATCCAAATGCAAACCGGGGCAGTGGTGATACTGAGCAGGGGGAGAGCAACTGGCCCTCTCCGTCCCTAGCACAGCATGCCTCCAGTGGCTGTTTCCGGTGTCTTTCTTAGGTTTCTTCTTTAGATTGTGAGCCCCTAAGAGCACCTATCCCTTTGTGATACAAAGCACACCCTTGCTACCTTCCAACGGAGGGTGGTTTGTTTATGCTAACTGAGCATATAGTTATGCTAACTATAACCCTATGCTAACTGAGCATAACCCTATGTTAACTGAGCAAAGAGGCAGCTTTTAAAAGCGGCGATGCTCTTGTATTTAGCAGGGGGAGAGCAACTGGCCCTATCCGTTCCCAGCACAGCACCCCTCCAGTGGCTGTGGCTGGTGTCTTTCTTAGGTTTCTTCTTTAGATTGTGAGCCCTTTTGGGGACAGGGAGCCATTTACGTAATTATTTTATTTATTTCTGCATGTAAGCCGCAGAACTTTGGTTGAAAAGCGGTATATAAATATTCGTTGTATTCGTGTTCAGGCCTTACCTCTGCCCAGGAGCCAGCGGTGATAGAACCAAGCGCTTTGGTCATTTGGGTCAGTGAAGAAGGCGTTTTGCACCAACTCCAGCTCTGGGGAGAGACGAGAGGGCAGAGTCAGAAGAGCCAAGGCAGAAAAAGCAGGACCCAGTGGAAGAACTCTTCAAGGGCTCAAGAGAGCCGTTTCCCAGTAGCCGACTCAGGCATAGCTGTGAAGGTGGATCTGTGAAGGTGGAGCGCCAGCGTGGTGTAGTGGTTAGAGTGCTGGACTAGGACCGAGGAGACCCGAGTTCAAATCCCCATTCAGCCATGAGACTTGTTGGGTGACTCTGGGCCAGTCACTTCTCTCTCAGCCTAACCTACTTCACAGGGTTGTTGTGAGGAGAAACCTAAGCATGTAGTACACCACTCTGGGCTCCTTGGAGGAAGAGCGGGATATAAAATGTAATCATCATCATCATCATCTCCAAACTGGTGCTGACAATTGATGCTCAATGAAAGATGGCTGATGCTCTCAGCTAAGTAAAGTGTAGCCACCTAATGGTGCAGCGGGGAAATGACTTGACTAGCAAGCCAGAGGTTGCTGGTTTGAATCCCCGCTGGAATGTTTCCCAGAAACACCTATATCGGGCAGCAGCAATATAGGAAGATGCTGAAAGGCATCATCGTCTCACACTGCGCGGGAGGAGGTAATGGCAAACCCTTCCTGTATTCTACCAAAGACAACCGCAGGGCTCTGTGGTCGCCAGGAGTCAATACTGACTTGACGGCACAACTTTACTTTACTTATGCTGGTTTAACAGTCATTCCACAGCCTTATTCAGACATTTATCATATGGTATGTGTGCTCAGGTATACGTTTTTGTGGGAGCGAAAGTACCTGTGTTCATTTTCAAAGTGTACCTGGGCTCAGACCCCTTCAAATACAGGTACAGATAGGAAGCGTGCTTCTGTGTATGTGTTCAACATAGCATGCGAATAACTGTATGTGTGTACAGATGTGCATACACCGTAAACTGATTCTATGTGCACTGAACATAACATGTGCATAGGGCTTAACTATCCAGGGAATCCTGCCAACTCCACTTCTTGCAGGCAGGGAATCAGACTAGGAGCTCTGCCAAAGAATGCCCTCACAGAACTACAATCCTCAGAATCCTTTGGAGGAAACCAGAAGAGTTTAAAACAATATAGAACTGAAAGGTAGTGTGGTGGATGGATTTAGATCAGAGAGACCCAAGTTAAAATCCTTGTTCAGCCACAAAGTTAAGTGGGCGATTGTAATAACATCATCCATTCAACTGGTGAGTCAGTCTCTGTCTCCAACAGAACAATTTTCAGAGGAGTACAAATACCTGCCTGCAGTAAAAAGAAGTCCAATTTCTAGGACATATCCCTAGGAGAAAGGTAGTGCAGACACACGCTAAGAGTGCCATCTTAAAGATGAAGTGATTTATTGTGGCTTGAGCTCTGGTGGATGACGGCGTGCTTTTCCAGTTGTGTTGCAATGGTATGAGAAATGGGTACATAAATGTATGCATGGGAAATGGGTGTATGGATACCCACACAGGTTGCATGTTAAACACGGAAGTGTAGAATATGATGTCAGGGCAGAGTCCTGCAGTCTAAGAATTTGGGATTTTATGCAAAGGGGAAACAATTGGGTGGGGTGGTATAGATCAAGTTTCTAGTCCTTTTGGTCATGAAGATAAATGCCAGCCTTGTAAGCAAAGCATGGTGAAATCTCAGAAGCCAGAGAAGAGGCTAGCAGCAGCTGCAGCCGACACTGGGGTGGTCGGGCTCCCGTGTTTGGTATAAGCTCCTGTCCCTCTTTGTGCATGTCCAACAAAACTCAATTGTTCAAAACAATGGTGCACACTTTTTATTCAGGTGGCAGAACTCTGCTTTTGTGCTGCAGAATTTAGAGGACGATTATTTACAGCCAAGGGCAAACATTTCCTGGATTATAAATACTGATTCAGGAAGTTGTGACATTGTGGTTTGCTACTCTGGTGACCCAGTGAATTCCAAAATTGTTTTTCCTCCAGCAAAGAAAGAAAAAGGAGCCTCAGGCAGTGCTACCCGCAATTATTCTGTTGCTCTGGTTCCATCTGGGGCTCTCAACCTTGAGTCTTCAAATGCTGTTGGAATACAACTCCCATCATCCCTGGCCACAAAGGCCAAGCACTTTCCCACAAAGTGCATCATTAATCTAGGGAATGCTCTGCTGTGGGATGTGGTGATGGCCACCAGCTGGGATGACTCTGAAAGAGGTTTAGACACATTCATGGACGACAGGTCTATCAATGGCTATGGGTCCTGATGGCTACAGGCTACCTCCGGGCAGAGAGGCAGGATGCCTCTGAATACCAGTTGCAGGGGAGCAGCAGGAGGAGAGAGGGCATGCCCTGAGCTCTTGCCTGTGGGCTTCTCAGAGGCAGCTGGTGGGCCACTGTGGGAAACAGGATGCTGGACTAGATGGGCTTCCTTGGGCCTGATCCAGTAGGGCTCTTCTTATGTTTGTCTTATGACCTAAGGTTGGGAACCCCTGATCTAGAAACTTGGCTGTGCCTGGTGCATAGGAACATAACAGATAATACTGCACTACAACTACCACCATCTCTGACGGAAAGGCCGCTGCGGTTGGGGATGATGGGAGTTGTAGTCCAACAACATCTGGAGACCTAAGGATAGGAAGCCCTGTCCTAGAACGTTTGCTGTGCTTGGTGCAGGCGAGCCTGGCAACTTCTTCTGCCAGTCGTTAAGCAACCGCAGCTTCCCACAAAAAAGTTGCATTATATTTGAGACAATGCTGGGCACGGCAAGCTTGGGGGAGGTTTTAAAAGTATCCTTTGCGGTCTGCTTTCCTTGGTTGGCTTCGCAAAATGGTGTTTCCCCTTGCAATTATTTCCCCTTCGCTTATAACAGGGCTGCAGCGGTACCGAAACCGGGCAGCAGAAACCACTCCGTGCCTCGGCGTTTTCTTGGCGGATGACAAAGCCAGAGGGGCACAGGCAGAGCAGTTTGGCTTATGTCCACGTCATGAGCACGCGGTGACTGTGAGTTGCGAGGAAGAAACTAAATACACCAGCCGGAAGGGTACAGAGGAGGCTCAGCACTGAACCTTGCCAGCTGGGAAATGTTCCAGACTTTCTGCATGGGGTTATGATCGTGCTACCTTCCCTACATGTTTTATCATGTTCTTTCTCCAAGGAACTCAGGAGGTATACACAATACACATGCACCACCCTGCGAGGTCGGCTGGGATCAGAAAGAGGGCCAGGCCCATGGCAATAGGCTAGCTTCAGGGCTGAATGAGGATTTGAACTGGGGTCTCGCTAGTCCATACACCACAGGGGCTCCGAATGGATCCTTCTTGTCTCCCTTGGCAATAAAAAATGCAGGTAAAGGTAAAGTGTGCCCTCGAGTCGGTGTCGACTCGTGGCGAGGGGCCGATTGCCGGGTCAAGTCGTGTCAATTCCTGGCGAGGAAGGAGGGGCCGATTATTATTATTAAGAATTCGATTTCTATACCGCCCTCCCAAAAATGGCTCAGGGTGGTTTACACAGAGAAATAACAAATAAATAAGATAAATAAGATGGATTGCCGGGTCTTCTCTACGTTCTGCAGCTTTCTGTGGCTTGGAGAACTTGGAAGAGGCTTGCTTTGAGATTTGACATGCCCCTACCATCCGTCAAGAATTAAAGCAAGAGTTCTTATCTTGGGTCCCCAGATGCGGCCCAACTACAACTCCCATCATCCCCAACTGCAACGGCCAGGGATGATGGGAGCTGTAGTCCTGCAGCATTTGAGGACATAGGTTGAGAAACTCTGCTGCGGGGGAAATACTGCTCTCTCCTCCCACAGCAGCAGCAGCTTCTCCAAGCCCTTCTGAAGCTTTCCCCCAGTGCTGATGAGCAACCGGAGGAGGAAGCCGAAGGGGACTGCGTGTCCGCCAGAGACTGAGCGGAGCAGTCAAGAACTCTTGTGCCGTCTCACGACCTCTGCTAGTCCTCTTTTCCACACATCCTGTCAAGTGGGCTTTAAAAGCCGCGGCAATACGGCAAGGCTCAGCCAGCGCCTGCTTCTCCCCTTTCTCTGCTGCCTCTTTAGACTTTCTGCAATGCAATCTCAAGGGAAGGGAAAGCTGTCATTACTCTCGAGAGCGCTTAAGTGTATAATTAGTCCGGGACAAAAAGAAAAAGCAAGAGGAACGTGGCACGGCGGGTTCCATGGTGTAATGGTTAGCACTCTGGACTTTGAATCCAGCGATCCGAGTTCAAATCTCGGTGGAACCTTCTTTTGGGAGGGAATCCCCCACTGTATCCCTTCCGGCCTCCAACCTGCCTCTGAATGTGCCCTGTAGCCACTGGAGGCAGAGAACTTTGGCCATCGCAGCAGGGGCGGATGAGAGCTGCATTCCAGGATCTGGGGACCCAAGGCTGGTCTATCTTATAGGACAGAGGACCTCCGGTTCAGTGCTCGTATTTCACCGCAATTTGACTCATCATGAGCTGGATCATCCCATTTCATGGGCTGGGCTGGCCGGCCTGCAGGCCCGTAATTCCAGGGATAACAAAAAGCCTCATACAACCTCTCTTAGCAAATGAAAAATGCGGAGGAACCTGTTCTTTGGAGGTGCCTGGAATCACAGGGCTAGTCAGGGGGACTCTTATCCAATCAGGATCCTTTGCACATCCGTGCTCTTGTTTCCCCACATCTTCCAGGCTATATCGGGCATCACAAGCCAAGCAGGAGCAAAGGAAGCGTGTTGTGCTCAAGCATGGAGCCGGGGAACACGGGAAGCGAAGCTGCCTTCTGCTGAGTCAAGCAACCAGCCCATTTAGCCATGCACGGTCTGCTCTGACTGGCAGCACCTCTCCCAGATTTCCAAACCCTGCTACATGAGATCTGTTTGAAGTGGACATATCAGGGATTGAACCTGGAGCCTTCTGCAGGGAAAGCAGGTGCTCTAACCACTGAGCAATGGGTCCCCCCAGAGCTTTACTGAGTCATAGCCCCAGAATGGAGGAAAAGTGATAATATTATCAGAGCTGCGGTCTTGTGTTTACACATGCATGCGTCCATGCACGCGCACACACAGAGAGCTAAGTATACAAACTCTGCACCACGAAATGCTGGATACATTCACCTTCATAACTTAATTGATTTATGACCTCATCAATTATGCAATCAAAGCAAATTTGCAAAAACCAGGTATATTTGGCAAAAACGGATTCACCCCTTCCTAGTCATTGGTGGGCATTGAAATCTTGACCTTGACCACCCGAAATCCTCCCCCAGTGCCTAATTTCTAGGATTTCTCCAAGCATAATTTACACACTTGAAACCCAGTCCTGCAATCTTAAGGACTGAACAGTTTCTGTGGGTATTTTATTTCTTGTGGTAGGCAAGCATGAATTGCCCCTTTTGCTAAGCAGGGTCCATCCTGGTTTGTACTGAATGGGAGATCACATATGAGTGCTGGAAGATATTCCCCTTAAGGGATGGAGCCGCTCTGGGAAGAGCAGAAGGCTCCAAGTTCCCCTCCTGGCAGCACCTCCAAGATAGAGCTGAGAGAGACTCCTGCCTGCAACCTTGGAGAAGCCGCTGCCAGTCTGTGCAGACAATTCTGAGCTAGCTGGACCAAGGGTCTGACTCAGTATAGGGCAGCTTCCTATGTCTGCAAAACTAAGATTCTCAAGATATGGACCGCTGAGTTAAACCCCAAGATTTCTGTACCGTGTGGCGCTCAGAGCTGCAAAACATTCCCTGCAAGGCAGATGATCTTAGGGGTGGGACGGGACAGAGGATGAGGAAGGGCAGGCTAAAGATGGAACCAAGCAGAGAGGTTTGTCAGCCCCAGCAGGTGAGTGCAGGTTGGTGGGAACGGCGTCCATCGAGACAGCCCGGCTCATGGCCTCTCCCATTCTTGATCCTTCCTTGTTAGCCACAGGGCGCTACCCTCTGGGTGAAGCAGGCTCCAGGCCAAGTTCCCACATGCCTCATCCCTGCCTCTCACACAGGACCAGATGCCCCGCAGAGGAGAAGTGGCTCTTGCCAAACAAAGACAGCGACAGACAAAGGCGGCATGTGCCGGGCTGAGCAGCAACGCCCCCTTCAAGGAGATTATCTCCTTCGAATTCCTCCCGCCCAGCTGAGGGGCTGGGCACCTGGGGAAGAATCCCTGTGTACACTTTTACTCACTGCAAACACACATTCCCTCGCCTGGGTTTCTGCATCAAGAGCTGGCGGGAGACTGACCACCGTGACTCACGAGTCCGCACGCCCATTACGGAGTCTGGAAGGGAGCTCAAGGGCTTGGCTACCAGCTTAACCTCCGCCGGCCCTCCTTTTCCGGAGCGGGGAACAAAGTCTGAGAGCCAGGCCTGCTAAAGGAGGGGCCCAGGTTCTGCATGCAGAATATAAGGGCATGATAATATTAGCATTTCTGTTTGTGCGCGAATCACGATTTGTGCGCGAATCACGATTTGTGCATGAAACACGATTCGTACACGGATTCGAAGAAGAGATTGGGCACCTTTAAAAGTGAGGAGAGCAGGTCTGTACACTGCTCCTCCACCACTCCACGCAGCTTCTTGCTGTGGCGGGACGCCCTGCAGTACCCCTCATGAGGTGGCGGACATTTGTGTGGTCAGCACGGATGAGGAAGCCATGTTTGTGCCGCCACTATGCCATCGCTGGGCAACGGGGGTTGGGGGTGCATGCCGCTGCATCAGGAAGCTATGAGGAGCGGCAGAGGAGCAGGAACAGACCTGCTCTCCTCACTTTTAAAAAGGTGCCTGATCTCTTATTTGAATCTGTGCACGAATTGTGATTCGTGCACATCCCTAATGCAGAAGGATCTGGGTTTAGTCTTTGGCATCTCTTGCTAAAATGATCTCAGGCAGCAGGGCTGGGAATGGTCTTGGAGAATTGTTGCCCATCAGAGTAGACAATACTGGGATAGATGGAACAATGGTCTGACTCTATATAGAGCAGCATCCAGTTGGGAAGAGATACCAGAGATCTCCGGGTCCCAGCTTGCCTTAAAAACCACTAGGTCAAGGGTTTCCCAGCCTTGGCTCCCCAGGTGTTGCTGGACTACAACTCCCATCACCCCCAGCCACAATGGCCTTTGGCCAACAACATTCGGGGAATGGAGGCTGGGAACCCCTGCACCATGACATCAAGGGTGCTCCAAAAATAAGCATCTTCTCTTAATTATTCTTTTCTATGGAGACCACGCACATCTATCTATCTATCTGTCTGTCTAATCTTCTATCTATCCATCCAAACTTCCAGAGAGACTAACCTTCCCTCCCCGCAAATGGCCCACAGCACCCGCCCTTCACCTAGCACCAATTCACATCATCCTTCCTGAGTGACCACATGCCAGACCAGAAGCATCATGGGAATCATCCCTGTTATTCTGAAGACCATCAGCTAGGAGAAGATTCCGCAAAAACGGGATCGAGGATGGTGCAGCCTGATCCCAGGAAAGTAACCTGGGAGGAAGTCTCTCTTGCCCCCCCCCCTCATGCCAGTGGGACCTTCCCCCTAATAAGTGTGTGTAGGATTGCAGCCCTGGCAAGAGATGACACCTTATCTCGCCCTTCGAGAAAAGTGGTACTGATTAGTCAGTAGGGGGAGATGGGGCTGTAGCTCAGTGGTGGAGCCTGTGCTTTGCATGCAGAAGATCCCCGGTTCAATCCCTGGCAGCATCTCCAGGTCAGGCTGGGAGGGACTCCTGCCTGAATCCTGGGAGAGCCGCTGCCAGTCAGTGTAGACAATACTGAGCTAGATAAACCCAAGGTCGGATTCGGTACAAAGCAGCTCCCTAGATTCCTATCTAGTCTGCTATTTCATTGACACATTCTTTGTCCTGAATTTATGAGGCTGGCTGCTCTGTTCGGCTCCTTCAACTCGGCTCATAACTATCCATCATCTGCTCAAGGACGCCTCTTCTCTTCCCCATCTCCCAAACACTCCCCTTTGAGCCTACCAAATAATCTCCTCCAGCCTAACTGGGATCTGCAAAAAGCCTCCCCCAGCCCATGCCTTGAACTGACCCCCGGGGCATCGGCGTGCTCTATGGCTTCCTTCAGATCCCTCCCACGATTCCTATCAAGCCTCTGGCTTCATAACCCCCTAGTTCCCATTCCTGACGGCAACTAAGCCTAAGTATCTGTAATGGAAATCAAAGGAATTCCTTTCCCTGCTTATCCTTTCCTTCCATCTCCACACCTTTCCTCTGTTGTCTCCCCCTGTGGGAAATCAGATTACAGCCCTTTGAGGCAGGACCTTTCTTAGAATCACAGAATTTCAGAGGCGGGAGGGACCTTGGCGGTCTTCTACTCTGACCTCCTGCAGGGATCCGCTACAGCACCCTGATGGACGGCCACCCTCCAGCCTCTATTTAAAAGTCTCCAGTGATGACGAGACCACCAGGGCCGAAGGCACAGACTGTTCCACTGTTGAACAGAAGTTACAAGTATGCCATTCTTCTTAAACTCAAGCCTAAATCTGCTTCCTTGGAATTTCAACCCACTGCTTCTATCTCTGCCCTCAGGGAAACTTCATAGGAACATTGCACCGAGTCAGACCCTTGGTCCATCTAGCTCAGTATTGTCTACCCAGACTGGCAGCGGCTTCTCCAAGGCTGCAGGCAGGAGTCTCTCTCAGCCCTACCTTGGAGGTGCCAGGTAAGGACCTTGGAACCTTCTGCAGGCAAGCAGGCAGGTGCTCTTCCCAGAGCGGCCCCATCCCTTGAGGGGAAGATCTTCCAGTGACCAAGCATGTAGTCTCCCATTCAAATGCAAACCAGGGTGGACCCTGCTTAGCAAAGGGGACAATTCATGCTTGCTACCACAAGCCAAACTCTCCTCTAGACTATTATAGATCTATTACCTGTAAGTCTAAATAGTCTTATTTATTTATTTATTTGAGCAGACTTACAGGTCTACCACCAATAAACAATGATCTGCATCTACGCTCCTCTGCCTGGTTTAAGTTACGAACCATGGCATCGCTACTGATGAACAGAAGAGGAGGCAGCCTGGTGATCCCTGCCCCCCGGTTTCACGCCCCACCTACAACATGCGTTCCGCCCCGCCTTCCCCAAAGTGAGCACCTTTCAGCAGGATTTCCTCGGTGATCCGGCCTTGCTGCTGAGAGTCAGGGTACAGCTGCGGGAGGAGGAGGCTGCGGTAATGCCAGGAAGAGTAGTTGGAGAAGTTCCGGGTAATGAGGCTATCGCTGAACGCCAGCTCATCCTCAGGAGGCACCTGTGACCGCTGGACCACGAAGCGGCGGTAATCCCAGCAGTGAACTTCAGGGGGCGGCAGAGAGAGGGGGGCGGGAGGGAAGGGGGGGGTCAAAGGTCAGTCCACCCATTAGCCCCTCCTCCCAAAGGCCCTAGAGCTTGGCCAATCATCCTGCAGGCCCTGGACATCCCACCCACTTTTGAATCTCCAGCACACCCTTGCTAAGGCCAAGGGCTACTTTTCGGTATGCTTGGAGCCCCGGCAGGGTGTGCTAGCTGCCGTGCAGGACGCAGGCGTGACACAATCCCTGCTCCACAGGCCGGCAACCTACCCGGCAGTGGGGAGGCAGGTCAGGTCAAGGATCTGCACAGGGATCGTGAGGCAGAGAAGGATCGGGGTGGCGGGGAAGGGATGGCAGGCAAGAGGAGAGCGGATAAGGTGCTGCCATGTCTTAGGCCCTGGGTATCTAAGAGAGCGTCTTCTTCACTAAGAGGCCCACCGCCCATTGAGGTCATCTGAGGAGGTCCGTCTCCAGTTGCCACCAACTCGTTTGGTGGTCACACAGAGACGGGCCTTCTCGGTTGCTGCCCTGAGATTGTGGAATATGCTCCCTGCTGAGATACGATCCTCCCCATCTCTGGCAATTTTCAAAAAACTTCTGAAAACACATCTCTTCAACCAAGCTTTCTCAGCTTTTTAAAACTTCTTTTTAAATTGTTCTGGCTGTTTAATTGTTGTTTTATGATGTTTTGATTGTTAATTATTGTTTTATAATTTGTTTTGATTGTTAATTGAATTTAATGGTGTTTTAATGTAAACCACCCTGAGCCTTTTGGAAGGGTGGTATAAAATTTTTAATAATAAGCAAACCAACAAACAAACAAGATGTGGATGAAGGAGTTGTTTTTTGGTGGGGGGACTTGGAGGAGGAGAGAGTGATCTGGAGGCACAGAGACGAGAGAAGGAGGCAAGGGATGGGCCTTTCATGAGGCGAGGTGAGGTGATCGCCTCGGGAGGTGGATTATTGGGGCGCCTGGAAGAGGCCCAGATGCCCTTCGCCGTTGCCATGGCAGCAGCTCTTCTGGCCCGATCTGACCCTGCCCAGCTTTGCAAGGAGCGCAAAGAGGGCAGAGGAGGTGGCTGGCGAGCTCCCTCCTCCCCAGGCTCCTTTCAAAACAGGCAAAGGTCTGTCTCAAAATGGGGCTGGCTCCCACCTGAGTCATGGAGGATGGCACTCTTTGGCACCTGGCTTCAACTGCCACGGCACGTAAGAGCATATGAACAGCCCTGCTGGATCAGGCCCCAAGGAGGCCCGTCCAGCATCCTGCTTCACACAGAGGCCCACCAGAAGCCCACAGGCAAGAGGGGAGGGCAGGCCTTCTCTCCTACTGCTCGGGCAGCCCCTGCTTCTGTCCAGTAGAAGGCTGGCTGGCCACAGCCAAGAGTATCAGCTGGAATCATAACTGGAGCAGGCAGCAGTGGACCAGGTGTAGCCTGTGGGGAGCGGAGGAGGCTGCCTGATTTGAGTTGTGGGTGTTTCCAGCACAGGCTTTTCCATACCAGCCGGCAGCAACCCATCAGCGGTCCTTCCCAACATTTCCACCTGAGATGCCGAAGACGGAACCTGGGACTTTATGCATTCAAAGCAGGTGCACGAAGCAATGCTTCCTCCCATAGCAATTGCAAGCCCATTTGGGCTTTAACATGCTGCCTGCTTAGCCAAACCAGGGGTTCACCCAGCTGTGTAAACCAGAGCCCCTTCTATGTCCTTCTCCATGTCCACCTGCAGGGGGCATTCCAAAGTGCCAACGACTACCTGTAGGCTAAAGCAGCACCCTCAGCCCCACCGCCTTGGGATTCTGCTGTGGGCACGGAAAATGAGTGAGAAGCTTTAACAGCAAGAGTGAGAAGTTGAAGGCTGAAGTAACAGACTGGATGTTGCCACCATTCAGGGCCGGCGATGACATCCTCTCTCCCTTGACTCCACTCCAGTAATAGATGGATGGGAGAATTATAGGTAGGTTTTGTATGTCTGGTTGCCATAAGCAGTTTGCTTGGTGGGGGACCTGGGAGTGAGCCCTTTAGCGACAGGGAGCCATCTTCTTTATTGATATCTATGTAAACCACTTTGGGAACTTTGGTTGAAAAGCGGTATATAAATATTTGTCGTATTCGTAGTTTTCTCTGAATGATTGCTGTTTTGACTTGTTTCTATGGCACTTTTAAAAATTATTGTTGTGGATAGCTTTGGACATTTTTTGGAAAAGTGGGGTATAATTAAAAAAATGATAATTCATAAAGTGAAGACTGCCTTTTTTATCCGGGCGTTTGGCGAATGAGCAGTCCTTTGTTCTTTTTAAACTTTTCACTGTACTCATTCTGTTTTTATGTTTTTTTTATCTTGTTAACTGCCCTGGGGTCTTAGGACAAAAGGCAGTATATAAATATAAATAAATAAATATCTTATTTTTGTTTAACATATTTGTAGACCACCCTCTACCGAGGTCTCTAGGCAGTTTAAAACAATAAAACAAACCAAGACATTTAAAAACAATTAAAACATATTAAAAGTTCAAATTAAAATAACTATCCATAAAGCTGCTAAACAGCTAAAAAGCTTGGCTGGAGGTATTACTAGCCAGTGTGATGTAGTGGTTAGAGTGCTGGGCTAGGACCGGGGAGACCCGGGTTCAAATCCCCATTCAGCCATGATGCTTGCTGGGTGACTCTGGGCCAGTCACTTCTCTCTCCGCCTTGGCTGGAGAGATGTGTCTTTAGCTGTTTCCTAAAAGCCAACAGGGTTGGGGCCCCCTTCTCCAACTTTTCTGTACAATAATAAACCAGGGAGAAAGGAAGCATCACGGAGAATAGCTCTGCTTATGGGACCAAAAAAAAGGCTCCTTGCTGGAGCCAAGCTCAGGGATGACGTAAGGTGTTTTTAAGGCTGCAGAACACCAGAAGGAGAGCTGAGTGAAACGTTCCTACAGCTACTAATGTCAAAGCTCCAGTCTGAAGTTAGGAAGCAGGAGAAGGGGAAAGGATGAAAGATACATACAATTGCGCTCATCGCTTTCCAGGAACTTCCCGCACAGTTCCAGCTCGCGGGCCCAGTCCGGTTCCGGGATGTGCTCCATCACCCAGCAGCGATGGTGCCACGTTCCGTAGGATTTGGGGTTGACGCGCAGGCAGGACTCCAGGAAGGACAGCTCCGCCTTGCACAGGGCTTGCATCTCGTCCGGGGTCCTGGCACAGAGAAGATGAGGAGGAGAAGCAGGAGTGGGGCAACCACGCTTTGCGTAGGCAGCATCCACCACCCTCTTCCAGACTGCTCCCGACGCCCCCACTCACTCCTCCTCCAGGTGAAGGAAGATCTCCCGTCGGAAGTTCCAGAGGGTGGCAACGTCTGGGTTTGCTCCCAAGACCTGGCTGGTCAGTTCCAAGGCCTCCTTGTCCAGCTGCCCCAGTTTTCTCTGAGGACAGACCAAGGGGGTACGTGTCAGCTCTACACTTTGCCTGCCGCCTCCTCCTTCCCTGTTTCCCAACAGATGATGGGCTTGCTCCCTTCTTAAAGAACCACTCGAAGAAAGAAGGGTGCGTCCTCCCCTTCAGCGCAAGGGGGAAAGGGCCTCCAGTCTTGGTCCCCGGACGTTGTGGGACTGCAACTCTACCATCTTCAGCCACAATGGCCAAAGGCCCCTGTCTCCAGCGGGGGCTGGAATACATGCTGGAAGGCAGGTGGGTGGGGGAGAAAAAGTGAGGGATTCTCCCCTGCAAAAAGAGAAGGTTCCACCGAGATTTGAACTCGGATCACTGGATTCAAAGTCCAGAGTGCTAACCATTACACCATGGAACCAGCCGTGCCACTTCCCTCTACCTTTGCATTTTGTCCCAAATTAATTATACGCTAAAAGTTCTCATTAATAATGACAGCTTTGCCTTCCCTTGAGACTGCACTGCAGAAAGTCAAGCAATTAGAAGAGAAGGGGGAGAAGCAGGCACTGGGTCAGCCTTGTAGCAGGGCCATGACTTTATTTACGCCGATGTCATAGGATGTATGAAGAGGGTTGGAAAAGAGGACTAGTGTCATGCGATGGCAGAAGGGTTCTTGACTGCTCTGCTCAGACTCTGGCTGGCACGCAGTCCCCTTCGGCTTCTTTCTCTGGTTGTGCTACAGAATGCTTTGAAGAAACTGCTGCTATTATTATTATTAATAATAATAATAATTCAATTTCTTGCTATGGGAGGAGAGGGCCATATTTCCCTTACTACAGGGGTTTTCAACTTGGGTCCTCAAATGTTAGGAACATAGGAAGCTGCCATATACTGAGTCAGATCATCAGTCTATCTAGCTCAGTATTGACTTCACAGACTGGCAGTGGCTTCTCTAAGGGTGCAGGCAGGAATTTCTCTCAGGCCTATCTTGGAGATTCTGCCAGGGAGAGAACTTGGAACCTAGATGCTCTTTCCAGAGCGGCCCCATCCCCTGAAGGGAATAGCTTGCCGTGCTCACACACCAAGTCTCCCATTCAAATGCAACCAGGGAAGACCCTGCTTAGCTAAGGGGACAAGTCATGCTTGCTACCACAAGACCAGCTCTCCTCTCCAAAATTACTGGAGACGCCGGGGATCGAACCAGGGGCCTCATACATGCAAAGCATGCGCTCTGCCACGGAGCTACGTCCCCAGCCACTGTTGTGAGACTACAACTTCCATCACCCCAAGTCGCTGCAGCTGGGGGTGATGGGAGTTGTAGTCGAACCACATCTGGGTATGCAAGGTCCGAGAACCCCTGCTCTAAATGATAGGGTGGATGGTAGGGACAGGTCAGGTCTCAAGGCAAGCCACGTGCAAGTTCTGCTAGCCACTGAAAGCAGCGGAATGGAGAGATGATCCTGAGATCCGCCTCTCCTTTCTCTCCCCCTTCCCAGCCTCCCTTCCTGCTATCCCCCCCAAGCTTTTCACCTTCTCAAAGATGGCTTTGGTGGCAGTGACGTATTGGCAGAGCTTCTTCTCCCGCTCCAGGCGCTTGGCTTCCGCCTGCTCCAGCGTCGTCTTCACCTTCAGCCTGCCGTGCTGTTGCGGGTATGAAATGGGCCAAAACATGAACACCAAGGACAGAGGCCAATGGCTTTCTCTAGGAGCATTAACCGGGGATTAATTGTATAGTTGTCAAGGGAGGTAAAACGAGGAAGCACAAAAACCCCCCTAAGATCTTAGCAATGGAGAGCAAGGAGGAAGGATTATTATACAAAAGAAGATACCCATGTCAGGAGGACTCACCATCTTGACTATGCAGCAAATGTCACTCCAAAGGGGGGAAAGGAGGGGTTATTCACCTATCCTAAGGAAGAAAACAATTACAGTGAGATGAGCCGGGGGTGGTGGCGCCGCCGACTGCAAATAGGGTCATTTCAAATTTACGCTAAGAGTCGACACCAACTTGACGGCCCTTAATCAATCAGTCAGTCAACAAGATGGACCCCATCTCTGGAAGCAATTTAATACAATTATTCCAAATTTCATCCCACCAAGGTTCTTTTCCCTCCCTTTATTCTCACAACAACCCTGTGTGGGGGGGGAGGGTATGTTTGGACGAAGATCACACACTGAGAATCATGGCAGAGCAGGGATTTGAACTGAGGTCTCCCTAATACTAGCCAAGTACATCTATATCGGGCAGCAGAGATATAGGAAGATGCTGAAAGGCATCATCTCATACTGCGCGGGAGGAGGCAATGGTCAACCCCTCCTGTATTCTACCAAGGACAACCACAGGCTTTGTGGTCACCAGGAGTTGACACCGATTCCAGGGCCAACTTTACCTGTACTCCTAACCATCACACTACCACTTAAATTCTCAGGCCTCATTCCTACCCTGTTTTAAGGGTCCAAGGTGGGCAGTAACATAACTGTATCTCATTTTTCCTTACAGCAACCCTGTGAGGGAAGCAACTGGCCCAAGGCCACTCAGTGGAAGAGGAGGAAGTGGAGGAAGAGGGATCGTTTGAATCCCCTCTCAGACATTACGACAGCCGTTCCCAAGCTAAGGTTCCCAGCTGTTGTTGGACTACAACTCCCATCATCCCCTGCCACAATGGCCTAAAAAGTGTCTGGGGATGATAGGGGTGGTAGTCCAACAACCTGGGAGCCTCAGGCTGCCCACCCCTGCTCTATTGGATCAGCACAACATTATTATTTAGAATATTCATACCACATTTATTGATCGATCATTTTGGTATAGTGCCTGATATGCGTCTCTCTCATTTATTCTGCTTTTAAACAAGCAGCTCTCAAAGCAGCCATACAGAGCAAAAGAAAACAGGAGACAGCTCCTGGTTGCTAAAGAGCTCACAGATGGGTGGCGGAATCCCCTGAGAAGGTTTTCTAAAAATTTATCCTTGTGGGGAACCATTAGGGGAGGAGATCTGGTCTTATGGTAGCTGGCATGACTTGTCCCCTTTGCTACGCAGGGTCTGCCTTGGTTTGCATTTGAATGGGAGACTACATGTGCCAGCACTGTAAGCTATTTCCCTTAAGGGATGGAGTCACAGCTCAGCGGAAGATCTCCTGCACGCTTGCATGCAGAAGATCCAAAGTTCCCTTGCTGGCATCTCCAAGATAGGCTGAAAGAGACTTCTGCCCACAACCTTGGAGAAGTTGCTGCCAATCTGTGTACTGAGCTAGATGGACTATACTGAGCTAGATGGACCAATGGTCTGACTCTGAACATGGCAGCTTCCTACGTTCCTAGTCATAAAATCATCTCTGAATTTCAGTGTCTTCTTGGTGGGAACCAGGGTTCCCTCTAACAGGGGTTCCCAGATGTTGTTGACAGCAAGTCCCAGAATGCCCAGCTGCAATGGCTTTTACTTGGGGATGATGGGAGTTGTAGTCAACATCTGGGAATCCCTGTTAGAGGGAACACTGGTGGGCACCCACAGAAATTTTTGCTTCCAGTCCTACCAAAGTAAGCACAAAGGGGCCACCTCTATGTGGGGCTGAATAGGGATAGCAGCTCTGCTAAACATAAAAAGAACCAGCCTTTTGAAAGGTGTCTCTTTCAGAGCACCTTTATTTAGGAGGGACAATTAGCCTTGAGCAACTCCACCCTTCTTGAGGTCTGCCCAGATCCCAACTTATGGCAGCACTTTCCCTTTTGGGTGCTTTTACTGCTTTGCACACCACAAGTTGCTTTGCAAATGCAATGATCTTGCAGCAGCCACTGCACCGCTTTCCTCCCTGGGCCAGGTGGGCCAGCCGCCAGCTTAGTAACCAGGCCAGGTGGCAAGGGGCCACCACCCCGCCCCCGCCCCCCAGTGCATTATGGGACCGAGGCAAGACGGTCCCCCGAGTGGGCGCCCATGATGGCTGAAAAAAGCAGGGTATAAGTCAAACAAATAAATACGGGGAAGGCTCACGTGCACGCCTCCCCTACAAAGCTAGGAAGGGCAGCACCCCGATCCTCGCACCCCTCCATTCCATCCCGGACGTGCAAATTATCCGGTTCCCTTAAAAATGTTCTGAAAGCTAACATTTGAACCCCCCCCACCAATTTCTTCTCTCCTCCCCCCTTTTGGAGAGATGAAATGGTCTCTTCCGCCGAAATCTGGCCAGGCTCCCAAGGGATGAGACCATCTGAAAAGGACCCATAGGGTGGGGATCAAGAAAAGGAGCGCTTAGGCTAATCCGAAAAGCCCGCAGGGGGCGATACCAACCAGCCCGGAGGGAAGGGGGGAACGAGCCGAGGATATGGAACCGTCCCGAACCGAGTGGTCTCGTCCGTATCCGTAGTTGCTCTGATCGCGGCGGTGGGCTCTGCGGGCGATTCCAACTGAAGCAAAGCGTGGGGGATTATGTTAGTGCATAAAGATGGAACCTACCATTGCCCTACGTAGACCATAGAGTTAAGTCCTCCTATAGGGACAGAGCGACCCAATTCTTAAAGGGGCAGCGTTTATCTTAAAAGGAAGTCGGTGAGGAAAAACCACAACAAAACCAAAAATCAGAATTATTACATGTGATGCATAACTGCAATTTAGAAAAGGGATCTTCTGTCCCAAACTAGTTGCAAGAAGGGCAGGGTTGTGGCAGAGAGAATGTATGGGCCAGAATTTCTGGATTCTTGTAGGGAAGTGATGATTTAGTGGTGAGGGTAGTGTCTGGACCCAGGGTTTCTGCAAAGACCCATTAGCTGGCAGAGTGCTCAAAAGCAAATAAGCAATACTCATTACTCTTCAACTCTTTTTAATTCTTTAAATTTCTGCATGTTTGGGGTCTGGCATTTCAAGCAAGTTCTTGGATCCAAGCCTATTTGGAAGTCAGCTTTCTACACTTCTTAGTCAGAGGTTTATTTTGTAATCTCAGGTGGCATGGGAAACTGGTAAGATGCCAGGGTGGTGGACACCAGTTGCTGGGAACTCTCTGCTTCCCCAAGTGGTGGGAAGTTCCAGGAACAGCTCCGGAAAACATGGATTTAGTTTCCTATGGACTAGAGTCCACTATAGCCTAGTGGTCATTGATATATTTAATTTATTTACAAATGCACAAGCGGAGCATGGTAGGGAGCAAACACGCCTTATAGTAGATAGCACAAGTTGGAACCTGGACTCAGTTCCCCCAAGACAATCCCTGCATCCCACAGGGCTTCACCTGCAGCCAGCCCAACACAGGTCCCAAAGTCTCCAAATTCACTCTGCACATGCTCAGAGGCCCTGGGTTTCTCAGTACATTCTATGTCCCAGAACCAATCCCAATCATTGAAAAATGTTCTACAGCTCAAATTAAGAGGCGGTAGGAGACGTTTCTCCTTCTTTATTCAATTTATATGTTGAACATATACTGAGAGAAGCTGGATTGGAAGAAGTTGAGCGTGGTTTTAAAGTTGGAGGAAGAAACATCAGTAACCTGCCCTATGCTGATGACACCACTCTGATAGCTGAGAATGTGGATGATCTGTAAGCTCTAGTAATGAAAGTCAAGGAGCACAAAGAAAAAATGGGACCACGACTAAATGTAAGGAAGACTAAACTAATGACAACAGGTACAGCAACCAGTCTCAGAATTGACAATGAAGACATGGAAGTGGTGGATCGCTTTTGCCTTTTAGGATCGACCATCAACAGTAAAGGATCCAGCAGTCAAGAAATACGCTGCAGACTAGCACTTGGTAGGGTTGCAAATGAAGGCCTTGGAAACGTTATTTATTTATTTATTATTTATTTAACACATTTTCATACCACCCAAAATGCAAGTTCTCTGCATTTAGATGCCGTGCCATGTCTACACCTACAAAGATTAGAATTGTTTGGACCATGGTTTCCCCCGTGACACTCTATGGATGCGAAAGCTGGACTTTGAAGAAGCAAGAGAGAAAAAGCATTGACGCTTTTGAACTTTAGTGCTGGAGAAGACTTTTCAAGATACCATGGACAGCCAGGAAAACAAACCAATGGATCATAGAACAAATTAAACCAGAATTTTCACTCGAGGCACAAATGACCACCAGGCTCAAATTATCCTACTTCGGACTCTATGCGAAGACCCAGCTCCCTTGAGAAATCTATAATACTGGGGAAAATTGAAGGCAAGAGAAGAAGAAGACGACCAGCAACAAGGTGGATGGACTTGATGACGACAGCAATGAATGCACCACTGAGAGACCTTCAAGGCCAAGTTGAAGACTGATCATCCTGGAGAGAATCTATCTATGTAGTTGCTAAGAGTCGACACCGACTTGACAGCACTTAATCAATCAATCAATCAATCAATCAATCAATCAGGAGAAGTAGAATCCACTGGGCACCTTTATGAAATTGAACATTTCCCTCAAAGGGGCTCGGTTTCTATGTCCTCATTTTCACCCCAAACCTGCCACCATCCCTGCTATGACTCAGCATGAATGTAACCTTGCCATTGTGAATAATTATTCATAATTGCTGCTTTCAGGGGGTGGTGCTACACTTACAGTAAAAATGTTGCATCAACAACATTTTTAAAAAAGTCTCCCTTTCTTTCAACCCTCTCCATGACCTATTCGGAGAGGAAACTATGAATCGTTCATATTTCATAGCAAACTATGAATATTTACACTTCATATTGCTCAGTTTAGGGAGGGACAGAGAGAGTATCAAATGTCAAGGCTACACAGAATTCATCTTCAGAAATTCTTCCAGGCTGAAGAAATTGTGTGGCCTTTGGAAACTGGCCACCACTGATCCCTCCCTCAGTGTTTTTGTTTTTTTTTAATCTTACAGCACACCTTTTGAAGGAGGCTTTTTAATATCATTATTTTGTTATCTGGTAGCTTCTTTAGCTTTTTATAATTTTCAGTTTTAATTTGAACCTAATCATTGCTTTTAATCTGACTTTAAAAAAAAATTAATTTTATGTCTTGTATCTGTGTGTATTTTATTGTTGTAAGCCGCCCGAAGCAGTATTGCACGGGAGGGGCAGGGTATAAATATTTTAAATAAATAAAGAATAAATAAACAAACTTGATCATCTGAATCACTTTGGGCCCAACACCTTTTTGGCACCCATATAAAGCTACCATTAAAGTCAAGAAAGACTCCACTTATTTGGATGGTGGCTTTGACTTTCTTAAGTCAATTTCTTCCTGGTTACATAGCAGATGGAAAAGAAGTGGTGATGGCAAAGGAATTAGCAGGCACACCTTTCAGGCCGGCAGAATTTCCCACCCTAGGGAGATCTAGCTCAGGTCTAGGCCTGAAGGAAAGGGAAACAAAAAAGCTGACACTTGGAGATGAATTATATTCCTTAGGTAGGGAACACCTGGTGGCCAGGTCTGTCCGAGCCCTTTTCCTAAAGGGGAACTTGACAACCTGCTATTACAATTAATACTATTATTCATCCAGGCCACAAGGTCCGTGGCTATTTTGGGAAGGGAAGGTGTGCACACCTAGATCTGTCTTTCCCCAGAAGTCTTCTGGGACAGGGAGGGTGATAGGTGCCTGCTTCTTCTATCGGGCTCGGCCTGAAAACAGAGCCAGGGTGGACAGGGTCAGGGAGAATGCTCCATATCCCAAATTGTATTCCTTTCTCAGACCATCAACTGTATTTTTTATTCATATACAAAAATTAAGGTGGCAACCATTAATTCCTGACCAGGGTTCTATACCTTCAAAAGCTACATCGAGGGCAGGGATTCTACAGGTAGAGCTTTCCCTGGCATGGAGCAAGAGGAAGGAGGAAGCTTTCTCAGTTGAATGTTGGCCTGTTAGCATAAGAAGACATAGAGCCTTTGTGACTGCAAAGGAGACACTGAGGGTGAACAAACACTATGCAGTATGCCTTCTGAAAGGAAAATAATGCTGAATTAGCTGTCTCTCTAAACACACACCTTGATCCTATCATTCTGGGTTGTGGTCTGAATGAAATGGTTTGTTGTGAAGAGAGAAGGCAGGAATGCTCCCTACTGAAA
The DNA here is from genome assembly GCF_027244095.1 of Hemicordylus capensis. Classification (NCBI taxonomy): domain Eukaryota; kingdom Metazoa; phylum Chordata; class Lepidosauria; order Squamata; family Cordylidae; genus Hemicordylus; species Hemicordylus capensis. Next base: position 4,369,027 of record NC_069662.1, on the reverse strand, counting down.
TATGAGCCTCCCCAACTCTGACAACTTTTAAAAAAGCACTTGAAGGCTTATCTTTTCACCCAAGCTTTTTAATTTGTCTGTGGTTTTAAATTGTTTTAAGGTTTTTATTTTCTGTGTTTTTAAACTTGTTTTGTGTCACTGTAAACCGCCCAGAGATTAAAGTTTGGGGCGGTGAACAAATTTGATAAATAAACTAATACTATGCTGTCTTAAGATCCTTATACGGAAGCAGGGTTGCCACGTCTGACAGAAATCATCCCTGGAAATCCCCTGTCCCTAGTAATTTGTCACAACATCTTGTCATTCAGATCTTCAGGACTGCTTTCAAGAGTCACAGGGCTACTGGTGACAATTCCGGACGACTGAGAGCCCCAAGGAAGGGAAGAACAAATATGCATTCAGTGCCTCAAAGAAGACTGATTTTTTTGCAAACATAAAACTAGGCATAAAAAAAGGCAGTGCACCCGGCAGATCCTAGGCTGAAGTTCATTAAATCATCCCACAAGCATTCACTGTTCCCACTTTGCATCCAATCACCTTTGGCCAGTATGACGCTGCCCTGAAAGCATTTTGCTTAAAATAATATTTGAGGCACACACATGCACGCTCACTCTTTAATCCAATCAAAACCGCATTCCAGTGGCACATGGGCGGCTCAGCCAACGGGTGCGTGTGCGCGTGCGCGCTCGGCGCAATGCCTCCCGGGCTAAGGGGCAAACTTCCTTGCGCGGTGCATGCTGGGATGCAGCGTGGCAAAATCGTTTCTCCTCCTCGCAACGCATTTCGAGCGCAGCGAGTGGGTGGGACCATGCTGCGGGCGCAGTGCATGCTGGGATGCAGCCTGATTGCACCTTGCTAGCCTGCATGGAAGAAATGTGGGGGCTTTTTTGCAATTTCCATTTTTACCTTTTTTGTGCAAAGTCCAGCAACAGCCTGTGAAACCTTCCGGGTGAGTCCTTGATCTTCCCGTTTCCTGATTTTCAGATCATACAAATCCTTCCTGGGACTTCCGATCTAGCACTCTCCTCCTAGGTCGCTTTCCTTGGTTGCATTTCTGAGCCCCAGTCCAGCGCCGCAGACTTGACTTCGGAGTAAACGGGCATTAGGGTTGACTGTCTAGTTGGCAGCTTTTTTTGGCAAGGCTTCTGTGCCGGGAACAGCCTGTGCTACAGGCAGAAATGCAATGGGTGTAGAGATGTCCTGATGGTGGAGGAGGAAAATAATGTCCTGTTTTTCCCTGCTGAAGGTACAGCTAAAGGCTGTCTTTCCAGCGAGGAGAGAGATAGATAGATTTATGGTATGTTATCTCTTCTCTGTTGCTACACTATAAATAAATATTTATTTATCATATTTTTATACCGTCTATGTGCATCCCTTGGCAGTGTGCATAACTTAAGTACAAGTGTAAATGCAGAATAAAAAACAAAACAATGTTTCAGAATAAAAACAATTAGTTCTTAATTAGTTAGCTAGTTCGGGGGCGGGGTTTCTCAAACTTGGGTCCCCAGATGCTGCTAGACTACAACTCCCATCATCTCATGCCACAATGGACAAAGAGGGTGATGGGAATTGCAGTCCAGCAACATCTGGGGATCCACGTTTGGTGACCCCACTGAGCTAGGATGTGTTTATTCCACTTTTCCTCCAAGAAGCTCAGAGCTTGGCTCTCTCCCCCAATTTGCCCTTAGCAACAACCCTGCAAGGTAGACTGTGCTGAGGGATAGTGACTGGACCAGCGGCGCTCAGTGAGCTTCATTGCTGAACAGGGATTAGAACCTGGATAGATCACCTTGCCAGTGGCAAGTTGCCACTGCCACCCTCCGCTTAGCCCACCTGCTTTCCATTGTGCTCCTTCCTGGGTGGTGATTCTTCTTGCTCCCCGTCTTGAATAACTGTTGATTTCCCAACCACAGCTTGAGTATTACAAGACCTGAGAGACCCCGTCGGAGCTATGGGGGTCCCCCCACAACGCCAGAAAGGAGCTGGACACAAGAAAGAACGAAGGAAACGGCCTTCACCCGCTGCTTCATCTCAAGAAGGGGGCTCTAAAGAAAACAAGGGGGGCTTGCTCCCCAAATTGGAGCCTGCGACGTCTGAATATTTCCGCCGAGCTCACGAAACCTTTAAATCAGGGTTTGACTCAGAGGAAGAGAAAGGTAAGACTCTTTTTTTGGGTGGTGGTGGATGTGGGGGTGGTGGTGTAGTGTAGTGGTTAGAGTGCTTGCCTAAGACCGGGGAGACCTGAGTTCAAATCCCCATTCAGCCATGAAACTTGCTGGGTGACTCTGAGCCAGTCACTTCTCTCTCAGCCTAACCTACTTCGCAGAGTTGTTGTGAGGTTAAACATAAACCATGTCTCCTAGGAGGAAGAGTGGGATATAAATATAATAAAATAAAAATAAAATTAAAAAAAGAGGTTAGAGAACTAGAGGTTTGTACTAGAGATGTGAAGGCCTTGGGGGGGGGGGAAGAACTGGGGGGGGGATTTCCCCCTGGGGGAAAAAAGGAAGTGAGTGAAGTTGGCGATAGGACAGCAAAAGCTGGCTGGAGAAGAGCAGGGGTTAATGCAGGGCTGCACAACTTCAGCCCTCTTGCAGATGTTGGACTACAACTCCCATCATCCCTGATAATTGGTGGCTGGTGATGATGGGAGTTGTAGTCCAGAAACTGCCAGAGGGCCAAAGTTGTAGAGCTCTGTGTTAATGACTTTGTGTGGGACAAACTGGCTGCGGTCTCTGGTCTCCCCAGTACTGGCTGGCATACCTGTCTTGCTCGCTTCCCTTTCATGGTTAAACACACATTTCTGCCATGTCCCGTTTTTGAAAGAAAGGCATACAGGACTCTCCTCCATCAGAGCTCTGCCACGTGAGCCTAGGTGCTTTTCTGGGCAAAACAACTTAACCCTGGGGGGTTGGGTTCTCAGCCTTGGGTTGCTAGATATTGTTGCACTACAGATTCCATCATCCCCATCCACAGTGGTTGGGGATGATGGGAGTTGTAGTTCAACAATATTTGGGGACTCACAAGTGAGAACCCCTGATTTGACTTAGGAACATGGGAAGCTGCCTTATACCGAGTCAGACCCTTGGTCCAGCTAGCTCAGTATTGGCTGCACAGACTGGCAGCAGCTTCTCCGAGGTTAAAGGCAGGAGTCTCTCTCAGCCCTATCTTGGAGATGCTGCCAGGGAGGGAACTGGGAACCTTCTGCATGCAAGCAGGCAGATGCTCTTCCTAGAGCGGCCCCATCACCTGAGGGGAATATCTTACAGTGCTCACACGTCTCTCATTCATACGTCAACTTTTCATACAATTCATACACCAACTTTGGGCCCCTTGAGAGAGTACAATGTAGGTTTCCTAGATCCCACTTTAATACTCCTAAGTGTGTTTCTATACTGTGGCATTGTGGCTGGAAGTGGGTCCTGTCATAGATTAAAGCGCATGTTTTGCATGTATGAGGCCCCGGGTTCGATCCCCGGCATCTCCAGTAATTTTGGAGAGGAGAGCTGGTCTTGTGTCAGCAAGCATGACTTGTCCCCATAGCTAAGCAGGGTCTGCCCTGGTTGCATCTGAATGGGAGACTTGATGTGTGGGCACTGCAAGATATTCCCCTCAGGGGATGGAGCCGCTCTGGGAAGAGCAGAAGGTTCCCAGTTCCCTCCCTGGCAGCATTTCCAAGATAGGGCTGGGAGAGACTCAGGCCTGCAACCTTGGAGAAGCCGCTGCCAGTCTGTGTAGACAATACTGAGCTAGATGGACCAAGGGTCTGACTCAGCATCTGGAAGCTTCCTATGTTCCTAAGCTGGTTGCTGGGAGATGGAAATTTTTGCGTCAACTGGATGGAATGTGGTTAGACTGTTGGGCTGGGTACAGGGAATCCTGGGTTCAGATCTCCTTGAGGCCATGTCATTCAGTGAGAGTCCTTGGGCTGGCCACTCTCTTCACAGCCTAGCCTACTTTGCAGGCTTGTTGGGAGGATCAAGGGGAGGCTGCTGCTCTGAGTTCCTTGAGGAAAGGCAGGATAAAAATGTAGCATAATGTTCATCGGAGCTTGCTGTTTGCAGCAGCGGCCTAATCTGTGTCTCTTCTTCTTCCTACATGAAGCTCAGGGCAGGGTACAAAATGTGTGCTGGACCTCTGTCGTCTTCACCCCTCCCCATGGCTAGCAAAAGTGGGAATAGTTGTGCAAAATAGCTCCTGTATACAGGGCACAGCTTTTTATATTTGTTTTGTTTTCATTTATATGCTGCTCTTACTCCAGGGATCCCAGAGTGGTGTGCATCATTATATTTATCCTCACAACAGCCCTGCGAGGTAGCATAGGCTGAGAGAAAAGTGACTGGCTGAGAGTCACTCAGTGTATTTCATGGCTGAACGGGGATTTGAACTCGGGTCTTCCTTGTCCTAGTCTCATACTCTAATCACGACACCACTGGCTCTCGGATTTGATTCCCCTGTGTAACATCCTCTTCCTTTTAACCCCACCCAGGTTTGTTTGTTGGCAATGTCTTGGAGGAGGCAGAGGCGGTGGCTGTGCCTCTCGCCCTGGATGCCGCAGGGTCCCTGCTCCTCCAGGCCCTCCTGCCTTCTGCCTCCTCCGTCAGTTTGTGCCGCCTCCTGCGGGCCCTGATCCCCTCCTTGCCCCTTACGGCCCGCAACCCCTGCGGGGCTCACATCCTGGAGGCCGCTCTGCTGAGAGCCCCATTGCTGATCAGGGATGGAGCTGAGGATGCTGGGATGCTGGAGGACCTCGTCCTAGAGCTGGGGAGGGCCTCGCAGGAGGAGCTGTCGGTCTTTGCCTCAGATGCCCATGCCAGCTTTGTGGTGCGGACGCTGCTGCAGACACTCGCAGGGGTCCGAGTCGGGTCTGATGGAGGCCGGGGGATCCCAGGGGCCGGTGAGTAGGTCATGCATCGTTTAAGGATGTTGGGGGCGGAGGGAAGGAAATGCATCCAGTGCTGAGATGGGATATTCTAGAGCAGGGATTCTATGTGTTGGGTACCCAGATGTTATTGGACTTCAGCTCCCATAATCCCCAACCAAAGGCCACTGGGGCTGGGGATTATGGGAGTTGAAGTCCAATAACATCTGGGGACCCAACACATAGAATCCCTGCTCTAGAGCACTTCTGAAGCTCTTCCTCTTCACCCTTGTCAGGGTGCTGATCAGTATGTTGAGAAACATTAGGGCTGTTCTCGTGATCAGGACTTGGATAGTACAAGCATCCGACCCCAGTTCGGGAGCTGCGTGCCGATTTCTGATTGTCTGTGAGTGTAAACCAGGGTCAGAGGTGGTGACCTTAATCATGTGCCCCATCTCAGCTGGGTAGGACAACCACACCCTCCCCAGACTCTGTTCCCATCTTCAGAATAGGGACGTGCCGAAATGCGATTCGGCATCCGAATCGCGGGTGCAGTCTCTTTAAAACCAAGGCCTTATGCAGCCCCTTTAAAGTGGAGGAGAGCAGATCCAAGCCTGCTCCTCCTCTGCTTGCTGCCATTTCCATAATGACCGCATACCATTTCCCAGCTGATGCCAGCATGCACATAGTTGCTGACCATGCAAATAGATGTGATTTGCTGGCGTCGCGCAGGGGCAGCTAGGAGATGCTCATAGCTGGGGGGAGCGCCACCATTACAGAAGTGGTGACAGGCAGGTGTGGACCTACCCTCCTCTGCTTTAAAGGGAATGTGCCCGCGATTCGGATGCGGATCGTGTTTTGACACATCCCAACTTCGGAATGAGGTAGGAGGAAAAACGCTTCTACCCAGCTGAGGTTTAGCACATGAGCAAGACCCCGATCTCTGATCTTGTTTTATACTCGCAGAATTGGGAACGCATGTTGGTTTATTTAAAGAATTATTTTCCTACTATGGATCTTACAGCAGGATTTGAAATCTGAAATGCAGGTTGGGCTGATTAATGGTGGTGGAAGGTTTAATTAATATTACTATAAGGGTAAAATTTATAGTTGGTATCATGAAAAGAGGTGCGCGGGAAGTCAATTTGTGTTCATTATGATTGTGATGATTGTTATGGTTATTATTATTATTAAAACTCAATAAAATTTGAACGGGGAAAAAAAAAAGAAATTGGGAACGCATGCAGCTCCTGAACTTGAATAGGATGCTCGTCCTACCCAAATTCTGATCACGAGAACAGCCCGAGTGCATAGTACAGTCTCCTAAGCCTGTACCATTTTGGATGTTAAACACCCCCCCTTCCCGGAACTTCCCCATCAAGGAGCAGTCTAGCTTAGCCACACTGGTCCTCTGACCTGCTAGCTTCCCATGAGCCATGGGATTTGTGACATGGGGGAGCATTCAAACATGTGATTTCTCCCACCTGCATCCTGAAGAGGAACAGTCTCAGGAGAGCTGTAGCATGTGCTTTTTTGTGGGGAACACGTAGAACAGCAAAGGGAAACATCAGTATGCTTCCAATGGTGGCATTTTTTAAATTTAAAGTTAAGGACCCATACTTTGGATGTGCTGCACCTTTGAAATAATTATTCTGGAGTGGGACTGGTAATATGAGCTTAATTCAGCCAATTTCTCCTCTTGCTTTTGTGCATGCTTTCTTCCCTTCAATCCTCTAGGGGTGTCTTGCTCCCGAGCCAAAAAAGCGAAACTGGAGAGTGATGGGCCCGTGGAATTTGAGGTCCCAGACACCTTCCTCTCTCTCCTGCAAGAGTTTGGCGGCTGTTTCCAGGAACGTATTTCAGGTGAGATGGTGCCATCTGTAGGACATGTGGAGTCGTACATTCCAGACCCTGGACTCCTTAAAATTAGAAGCCGCTGGGGACAAAATATCTTTAAAAGGAGATGACGCACCCGGCTTCTGAATGAATGCACGGGTGTGTTGGGGCAAGGATGCTCAACGGGTGTGTTGGGGCAAGGATGCTCAACCTTGGGTCCCTAGATGTTGTTGGACTACAACTCTCATCATCCTTGGCCACAGACCATTGGGGATGATGGGAGTTGTAGTCCATTGCCATCTGGTGACCTAGTTCTGCTGGAAATACCTTGAGTTTATGGCCTGCTTAATGGTGGTCTTCAGGCTAAGGTGGTGGCTGGCTGTACATTGAGGACAAAGGACTGGACCTCCCTGTTCCTGTCCATATCAGGCTGATGCCTCTTGAACTTGTGTTGGGAATTTTATGCCCTTGTTGGGTCTGGGTGGGGGAAGCAGCCTTCTTTGCTGTTAGTTTGTTTGGTACCCTCAGTGGCCTTCAGCAGCCCTTAGGGCAGTGGATATCCGCTATTTTTCAAGCAGGGGCCAATTGGGCAAAAAACCTTCTGTGTGAGAGCCATTTCCCACTGTGTTGACCTCCACACAGTCCTGTGTAGGGGTGTGCATGGACTGTCTTCCGCAGTTCGGTACGAATTTGGACCGAAGTGTGGGTCCCTGAATAGGTTCGGTCGACTCCACTGGCTGGGCTGACGAACCAGCTTGAACCGGCCCAGTTTGCAGTGGACTGGTTCACAATCAAACCAGTTCTGCACATCCTTAGTGCTGTGCTTTCCTCAGTGCTGGGAGGGCTCTGTGTGAAAGACGAGCCCCCTCTTAAGAGCTCTAGGAGGAAAGCACTGGGAAGGGCTACACTTAAGAACAGAAGCACAGCCCTGCTGGATCAGGCCCAAGGAAGCCCATCTAGTCCAGCATCCTGTTTCACATAATGGCCCACCAGATGCCACTGGGAGCCACAGGCAGGAGCTGAGGGCATGCCCTCCCTCCTGCTGTGACTCCCCTGCAACTGGTACTCAGAGGCATCCTGTCTTTGAGGCTGGAGGTGGCCTATAGCCCTTCAGCAGATAACTTCATGGAGGCCGTTGATAGACCTCTCCTCCATGAACTTATCCAAACCCCTCTTAAAGCCATCCAGGTTGTTGGCTGTCACCACATCTTGTGGCAGAGAATTCCACAAGCCGATTATACGTTGTGTGAAAAAGTACTTCCGTTTGTTGGTCCTAGATATTTCCTGGCAATCAATTTCATGGGATGACCCCTGGTTCTAGTGTTATGTGAGAGGGAGAAGAATTTATCCACTTTTTCCACACCGTGCATGATTTTAGAGACCTCTATCATGTCTCCCTGCAGTTGTCTTTTTTCTAAACTAAAAAGCCCCAGGTGTTGTAGCCTTGCCTCATAAGAAAGGTGCTCTAGGCCCTTGATCATCTTGGTTGCCCTCTTCTGCACCTTTCCCAGTTCGACAATGTCCTTTTTTAGCTGTGGTGACCAGAATTGTATGCAGTACTCCAAGTGTGGCTGCACCATCGTTTTGTATAAGGGCATGATAATATTAGCAGTTTTAGTTTCAGTCCCAGAATTCTGTGCACATTTTCCAAGATGGTACAGGGGCTCAAGAGGACTGTTTCCCTTAAAGTAGCTCCCTCCCCCGATGCTGGGCAAAATGCAGCACTGCACGGTGAGAAAGGCCTTCTCAGCATGGTGCCAGGCGGACTGTGTAGAGTGTGCAGCGTTGTCCAGAGCTTCACACCGGACTAATAAACAATGGTCAGGAAGCCGCACTGAGGGTTGATGGGTGCTGCCGGTGACCCCCAGGACTTTCAGTGAAGATCACTGCCTTAGAGCAAAGCCTGACCATGCAATTTGGGGATGCTGCAAATAATTAATTGGGATGCTCCTCTATTAAGTAAGGGGTATGGCTGAAAAACTTGGTTTCAAATCCTGGATCTAAGCTGGGGGCAGACAGGTGATGCATCTCGAGGCCTGTCTTCAAACGCAGCCGGCCACATGGCCTCCCTTCTCATTCTCCCCTGTTCAGAGTTCATTTCCAACAAGTTCTTCAGCCTCTGCCTCCAAGTGGCGCTGGAGGTCTTGCACCGGAAGCTGCCGGAAGCCTGTTCCCAGTTGTGCCGCTCTGTGGTTGCATACTTGAGCTCCTGCAACCCGTCTGCTGGCCAAAGGTGAGTTGGCTGTGGGGCGTGGCTGTGGGAAGGGTGGGAGGCGGCTTGGAGGTGCTGCGATTGGTCTTCTCTGGGGTGGTGGGGCAGGCTGGGTTTGGTTGCTCCGCCTCTTCTCTAGGGGGCAGGGCCAGTTGAATTTGAGGCATTGCGGCTCCCGATGGGAGCAGAAGGCCGCTTTGGGGCTGGCCTTCTAACATGCTGGCAGCATTCGTGCTGCTTGCAGGGACTACATTTTAAAAGGAAAGAGAAAAGAAGTATAGGGTGTTTCTGCCTCCTGTTTTTCTCTTTCTATTCTGACGGTAGAGAAGCAGGGGAAAGTGTGTTTTGAATTGACCAGAGTAGGAGCGAGTACGATTGGCTGACTTTCAGCATCCTAATTCCCACCTGGTCTGGTGGTGGCAAGCAGGACTTGTCCCCTTAGCTAAGCAGGGTCTGCCTTGGTTGCATATGAAGGGGAGACTTGATGTGTGAGCACCACAAGATATTCCTCTTAAGGGATGGAGCCACTCTGGGAAGAGCATCTAGGTTCCAAGTTCCCTCCATGGTGGCATCTTCAAGGTAGGGCTGAGAGAGAATCCTGCCTGCAACCTTGGAGAAGCCAGTCTCTGTGAAGACAATACTGAGCTAGGTAGACCAGGGGTCTGACTCAGTACATAGCAGCTTCCTACAGCTCCCCTTATTGGCTGTGGGTGCTTTGATTGCCTTTTGCTTCTGGGGCCTAGGAGGCGGGCTTTGAGAGTGTCTGGGAGGAGTGTGCATATGGAGAGGGGGCAGCCATGTTACTGCAGGGTCTCCTCTCACCAGACTCTTCTTTGCCCTCAGTGTCCTCCTGGTGTTCCTGAAGGACGCTACTTGCAGCCGGGTGCTGGACAAGGTTCTGGAAGTGTCGGACCCCAAGGCCTTGCGCTCCTTCTACAAGGACCACGTGAAGGGGCAGCTGCAGGTGCTGGCGTCCCACGGAGTGGCCAACTTCACCTTGCAGCGGCTCATCCAGGCGGCCTCCTGCAAGCTGGTAAGTGAGGGCCCACCCGGTTTGGTAAGTGAGGGCCTGTCTGGTTTGGCTCTCCCATGGTGGCTCCCACCTGCAGCCTGCTCAGAATTGTGCCATGATCGTCCTGCAGAAAGCAGTCTTCCTCATGGCTCTGGCAGCCCTGACCCTTGATTGATTGATTGATTGATTGATTGATTCAATTTCTATACTGCCCTTCCAAAAATGGCTCCGAGTGGTTTACACAGAGAAGTAATAAGTAGATAAGCTGGATCCCTGTCCCCAAAGGGCTCACAATCTAAAAAGAAACATCAGACAGACACCAGCAACAGTCACTGTTGGATGCTGTGCTGGGGGTGGAGAGGGTCAGTTGCTCTCCCCCTGCTAAATAAAGAGAACCATCATGTTAAAAGGTGCCTCTTTGCCCAGTTAGCAGGGGACTCCTTCTCTCTGCAGACCTTTCCTTTTGTCCTCCACTGGTGGCCTCAAGGAAATGGCTTATTCTACGTGTCCAGGTGAGGCTGAGAGTGACGTCAGGGGGCCTCCTCACTGCAGCTTTAGCACACGTTCTGGTTCTAAGTGGCTAAAAGGGTGGAGACCTGATGATTGCAGGCCCATGAACATTATATAGAGTGGCAATTTCCATATGGAGCCGGTACTCTTTTTTTTCTGTCCTCCTCCTAGTTTAAATCTAAGTTTGCTCCTAGATTTGTTTGCAGGCCTCAGTAACTGCATTTGTTGAAAAGCTGAAATTGCTGTGTTTCCCCCACGAGTGATAACCCCTTGGCCTCGATTTTCCCTCTGTGAAACTGGCATAATATATTGACACCCCCCCCCAACTGAAGTTGTTGTGACGATTGGCCCAATAAAAGCTAGTGAAGAAGAGCAGGCTGAAAGGAGGAGGGAAATTCCACTCTGCGTTGACGGTGCTTCCATCTTTTCCCTCCACCTCTCTCTTCCAGTTGGGAAAGCTGTTTGAGGAGCTGAGCCCAGGCCTGGAAGAGATCCTGGCTCTCGAGCACTCGGGGGTGATCACAGCACTCCTGGGGGCCTGCCGGAAGCACGGGGCCCACCAGCAGGAGGCGCTGCAGCTACTCATGGAGGTAGAAGCCTGCCCTCCCCACTCCCCACCTGTCCAGGACCTGTGCCGTGTACTCGGTCTGGGCTCACGGCTGTGTCCTCTCCCGCCTCCCTCAGGCTTTCCATTGCTGGGAGCCCCCGTCCCGCCAGCTGGCCTGCGCCCCTCTTATTGCTTCCGTGCTGGCTTATGAGGTGTACTACGGCGAGGAGGAAGAGGAGGCTCCGTCCCAGAGCAAGGTTGGTAATGTGGCCGTGGATGGTACAGGGGAGGCCTCTCAAGGACCAGGGATGTGTAGGGCTGCAGGGATGACAATGAAGGGGCACTGTGGGTTGCTGTGCAGGCTGAAGGAATCCACAGACATCCACATAGGGCATGATCCTTTGTAGGGGGTGGGTCCGTAGCTCAGTGGCAGAGCATCTGCTTGGCATGCAGAACATCCCAGGTACGGCTCGTACCCTCCCAGTGTATCCATGGCTTTTGCACATAACCATGAGGACTAGTATCCTGCCTCTTGTGTTTAACTAAAGAAAGCAGAAATTCTCAAGATTCTGAGTAAGTAACCTCAGCAAATTCCAAAGTCATTAAAAAAAAAAATTAGCCATTCTAAAAATGATGGAACCTCAGAAGGTTTCTGGTACCTGATCTGAGCTTCTGTGTTAGAAGCCTGAGAGTCTGTCTCTGTCTCTGTCTCTGTCTCTGTCTCTCCCTGCCTAAGCAGTTTGCCAGCTCTCTCCTGTATTACTCTATCTCCCCCCTGCTGTCAATGGATAAATGGCAGGGCTGAACCCCAGTTCTGTGTTCCTTGGCAGCAGCTCCCCACCAATGGCTCTCTGGAGGAAACAAGTTATGCTAATTCTGGCGCCCCCGGCTCTCCCTGTGTCCACGAGGACTAGAGCCTTTGTTCTGAGACATACTTTGTTTTAAGATTGAAGCAGATAGTTTTCCGTGTTCTGGTGTGTTTAGCTAAAACAAATGCAGGCGCAGGGCGGTAGCAGTTTCCTGCAGCGGGTTGGAGTTGAAGACCTCTGAGATCCATTCCAGCTCTAAAGTTCCACGTGCCTGGACAGAGTGTGGGTTTGAAGTGCAGGCTGAGGAGCAATGAAAATGCAGGGGGAGGCATTTTTTATTTTATTGTTTTAATTTGCATTTATGAGTACTCCGAGTGCTTGCATTTGTTTCTGTTTATATATGTATTTTAATGTATGTATTTTATTTGGCACATTTCTACACCACTCCGTATACAAATCTCTAGGTGGCTTGCACTCTAAAACACGGCAGTTAAAACATTAACACCATTTGAAATATAGATTGACAACTCCTAAAACCTTTAAAAACTATAAATCAAAAGCATGATTCCACGGGTATGATTTCGGATTTGTCTTAAGGACAGTAAGATGGGGAGGCTCTAATTTTGTTAGATTCAGGAATTGGGAGGACTGTTGCTGTTTGTTCTGCCTCCTTCCACTGAGAGGTGATGTGTTTTTGTGTCCCCCCCCCCACTAGACAGAAGCACCCCGTCCCCTGAGCACCGTCTCCTACCACGGCTCCCTGATGCTTCAGCACTTGCTGCATTTTGCCGACCCCTCCGCCGTTCTGCGCAGCCTGGCCGCCATGGCCCCCGCGGATCTGGTCGCGCTGGCCTGCGATCCGGCAGGCAGCCACGTCTTCGACGCCCTCCTGGTCAGCCCCTCCGTACCCGAGAAACAGAGACGCAAAGTGCTGCGTCTGCTGAAGGTCAGTGCCGACGCACTGCTCCGTGGGGTGGCCAGAGGGCTTGGCGTTCTTGCCTGCCATTGCTGTGGGCATTCGCTAAGAAGCCCCTCAAGACACATTTCTTGTCCCTGATCTGCAGTGACCTTAAATTAATGTCTCTCCTGCTCCATTGACTTCCTTCCTTCCTTCCCCTGAAGGCGGGGTCCTCAGCCTTGGGTCTGCATGTGTCAGGGCTTCACACCTTCGGTCCTCCAGCTGTTTCTGGACTACAACTCCTTTCATCCCCAGCCACAGTGGCCAGTAGTCAGGGATTATGGGAGTTGTAGGCCAACGTCTGCAGGAGGGCTGAAGATGTGCCGCCCTGACATGTTGCTGGACTACAACTCCCATCACCCACCACCGTAATGATCAACGGCCATTGTGGCAGGGCATGATGGGAGTTGTAGTCCAGAGACAGACGAGAGAACCCCTGTTTAAAGTGCCTGTCTGTTTAGATTATACGTTTGTGGGCAGGATCTTGTCACTGATCATCCTTTATGTTGGTTCAGCACCTTGCTTTTGAAGAAATAATATTAGTTCTGGGTTGAGCACCCCAGTTCTCCAGCCAAGACATCCTTGTGTTGTGACTGGAGGGAGCAAAGCAAACTCTGCATACAACTTGGAGCTCCCTGCTACCCAGGGCTGTAGCAGAAGCACAGAATTCGGTCCTGGATGCTCAAGATCCAGCCTTGTGTATCTGTGTTAGTGAAAACTAACATTCTCAAGCTTCTCGCTTCCAAGAGAGGCGTGAATGTGTGTTGCAGGTAAAACCTGGTGAAGCCTCAGGAGCAGAGAGGGAACTGGCTTGGATTTCCTGTGGCCGGGAGCGGTGTTCCTTGTAATGGATTCCCAGGTGGTGGTGTTGTCTACAACTCCCAGCATCTCCAACTGCAGTGACCTTTGGCTGGGGATTCTGGGAGTTGTAGTCAAAGTGTTGTAATCGCTCTAGGAATCCCTGCTACAGGGGAGACTGGTCTCCACTGCCCTTTGGCCCTCCTTGAGATGAAGTGGAGCAAAAGGCGTGACGCACAACAAGCCAGCTTGGTGCTGGGACGTGGCCCTTGATCTTTCCCTCCCTCTTTATCACTAGGGCTGCTACGTGTCGCTGGCTTGCAGCAAGCACGGGAGTCGCGTCCTGGATGCCGTGTGGAGCAAAGCTACCCTGCCGGCCAAGCGCGAAATGGCTCAGGAACTGGGTAAGATCCCCCCGTTCCCCCTTCATCTCTGATCCGGGCTGAAAGTCCTGCAGGAATCCAAGCTGGCAGCCACAGCTACAAAACGGGTCCTTTTAATCGAAGGCTGAGCCAATTCTGCAGTCTGATTTTTGTGCACTCAGGTGTTGTGTCCTTGACATCCTTCCACCCCAGAAGCAGCTGCATTCTGGTCGCGAGGGTGGCTTCACACTGTGTGAGCGGCTTCCTGCATCTAGCATCTGCCCGGAACCTCTGCTGGGTTCCTGTTTTGGACATCATGGGGAGAACAGATTTGCTTCTCTGAGCCACACGCAACCCCTGCCCTTACGAAGCTGCCTTCTGTGGATCTTGTCTTCAAGACACTTCTAGCCCATTCTTGTCTGCTCTGATAAGCAGCAGTCCTCCAGGGCCTTCCCCAACCCTGCTTGCTGTGAGCCTTTTCCCGAGCAGGGCTTGTCCTTTCCCACAATACAATGCAGGCCTTTAAGCCCACCTATTTTCTTCTCTTTCCTCCCCCAGCGGAGCATGAACAGCAGCTACGCCACGACCCCTTCGGCCACCACCTGATCCGCAACTTCGCCTTGACTCACTTCCTCAAACGCCGCCAAGACTGGGAGCGACACCAGGAGGCAGAAAAGAAACGCAGAGAGCTTTTCGCTGAGATCTTGGAGGACTGAGTTGGAGGAGGCCCGCTCTGGTCAAGAAGCTGCAATTGCCACGTTTTGCCCATGGGCGGGCGTGGAGGCCTGGCGCTGTGGGTGTGCATGTTCATTCATACGGAACACCATATGACTGTTTCTAACCACAGAGAAACTGGGGGAAACTTTGCACTGGGGATGCTTTGGGTCACCCTTTTGTTCTCCCACCTGTTCCCAAACGGATTTAATACTTTGCAGTTTATTAAGAGAACTGTTTATTTTCAAAGAGTGCTGTGTGTTTCCTGTCAGAAGGGCAGCGCTCCCTTAAAAGGGGGGCCTTGAAAGCACTTGTTACCTATTCCCAGAAGCTGATGCCCAGCGTCTGCCTATCCTGTTTCCTTATGGATGGGGTTCTGGATCCTGCGTCCCCAGATGCTGTCGGACTACAACTCCCATCACTCCCAGCCATAATGGCCCTGGGCCACTGGGGTGGGGGTTGATGGGTATTGTAGTCCAACGCCATCTGGGCACCCAAGATTCAGAACCCCTGCCTTAAGATAATGTTTATTTATTTATATTTTATTTTTACATTGTATATCCCGCTCTTCCTCCAAGGGGCCCGGAGCGGTGTACTACATACTTGGGTTTCTCCTCACAACAACCCTGTGAAGGAGATTAGGCCGAGAGAGAAGTGACTGGCCCAGAGTCACCCAGCAAGTCTCATGGCTGGATGGGGATTTGAACTCGGGTCTCCCCGGTCCTAGTCCAGCACCCTAACCACTACACCATGCTGGCTCCCTACCGTGAATGAATAATATTCATTCACACGTGTGTGCAGTATTTTCTGGAATAATTATGCAATAAATGTAGCTGGGGATGATGGGAGTTGTAGTTCCAGCAACAGCTGGAGGCCCAGGGCTGGGATGAGTGTATGGGCTGTTCTTGCGAGCTGTACCCAAAGGCGCTGGGGTAGGGAAGAGGGCCGGAAGAGGTATATCAGGCCTTGGGTATAGGGCAGGGTCCATAGCTCGGGGATAGAGGACCTGCTTGCAATGCAGAAGGTCCAGCTTCAGTCTCTTGACACCTCGGAGAACCTCTGCCAATCAGAGTAGACAGTACTGAGCTAGAGAAGCCAATAGGCTGACTCGGTATAGGGCAACACTTTATCGATTGGTCGTAAACTGCCTAAATCCGCCAGGCCATCCTTGGCCCTGCATAGATCGTTCTTTGGCGCCCTCTATTGGTTTTTGTGGGAAAAGATGGTTCGGAGTCCTCCACGTGTTGGTGTTTTGAAATACCTTTTTAATTTGCCGTCCCAGATTTAAATCCCAGCCTTGCCGTTGGCTGGGCTGCAGCAAGAATGGGGTGGTGGTTGGGAATTCAGCCTCGCTGCTGCGGGAGCAGGAGCGGAGGCCTCAGTCTTCATAGCTTTGCAGTCTGGCGTTACGGTGCCTGCTCTCGCCGCCCTCCAGGATTCGATGGATGTAGTGGGCAGCCCCCAGGAGGATGTGGCCCACGCCTTGCATGACAGCCGATGTGACCCGTAGTATCTCCCTTGGGGTGGGGGAGAGATGGGTGGTTCAGAAGGTGTATGATCCGAGGGCTGGAGCGCCTTCCTTACAAGGAAAGGCAACAGCACTTGGGCTTTTTATGTCTTAGAAAAGAAGACTGTAATGGGGGACTTGAGAGAGGCTTATAAAATTATGCATGGGGTGGAGAGAGCGGATAGGGTGAAGGTTCTAGAAGGGGTAATCTAGTGAAATGCTGGTGGACTGAGGACAGATGCAAGGAAGGGCTTCACACAGTGATTTTTTTTAAATCTGTGGAACTCACTGCCACATGATGTGCGGATGGCCACTAGTTTGGAGAGCTTTAACAAGGGATTAGACAAATTTGCAGAGGGCAGGTCTACCAATGGCTACTAATCTTGATGTCTATAGGCTACCCTCTGGCTTCGGAGACCTTTGAATACTAGTTGCAGGGGAGCAACGGTGGGAGAGGAGTGTGCCTTTGCTGCTTGTGGGCTTCCAAGAGCCACTGGGTGGGCCGCTCTGGGATACTGGATTAGAGAGGCCTTGGGCCTGATCCAGCAGGGCTCGTTTTTATCAGCCCGGGCCAGCTAGCCAGAGGACGGGAGGTGGCTTTCCCAGCACAGTGCTTGGAGGGCTGGACCATGTCCCATCACTGGCCTCTTCTCTCCCCACCCCTCAGTGGCCACCTTTAGTGCAAGCATTCTCAGCCTTAGATCCCTAGATGATGTTGGACTACAACTCCCATCATCCTCAGCCACAATGATCTTTGGCCACTTTGGCAGGGGATGATGGGACCTATAGTACATCATTATCTGGGGCTGAGAAACCTAGCCTTAAGCTTCCTGGCTGTGCCTGCTCTCCTGGGGGGTGGTGTTATGAGGGCAGGGGGTGCGTCATGGGGGCAGGGGGTGCAAGCCCCACAATCTCACCTCAGCACCTTCTTGGGTCCCAGGCACTTGAAGTCGCAGCTCATGGAGTAGAGCCCGTAGAAGGTGGCCGAGATGTTGAGGCTGCCGAAGAGGTCGCGTGGGTTGAGCTTGTAGATGTCAAAAGTGATGCGGGCGATGTCCCGGCTGTTGCGCGGCTTCTCCCGGCTGAGCGCGTACGACCGGCTCCCGCCCTGCAGGGGACGGAGGGAAAGAGGTTCGGTTCTCCAGCAGTTGGACTGCAACTCCCATCATCCCCTGCTGCAATGGCTTCTTCCTTTAGCCACCCCAGCTCTAGTCACATGTTACCTTCCATGCACGAACACCTTGGGTTCAGTGTGTGCGTGCACGGTCCTTCACACGTATTCAATCCTTCCTGTCTGTACCCTGCGTTGGAAGGAACCTGTTCCCAGGCTCACATTTAAAAAGATCACGTGGACATCATCAGCACCTTCCTGATGAGGCTAGCCTACAGCAGCTGGGTCTCGTTAGTTTGGGAAAGAGGCAACTATGGGGAGACATGATTGAGGTGTATAAAATGATGCATGGATTTACTGGTCAATGGACCTGAATAAAGAAGATTGATTGACTGATGCACGGAGTAGAGAGAATGGACAGAGATTTTTTTCTCCCTCTCTCGCAACACTAGAAGAGAGGAGAGCTGGTCTTGTGGTAGCAAGCATGACTTGTCCCCTTAGCTAAGCAGGGTCCACCCTGGTTGCATATGAAAGGGAGACTAGATGTGTGAGCACTGGAAGATATTCCTCTTAAGGGATGGAGCTGCTCTGGGAAGAGCAGAAGGTTTCAAGTTCCCTCCCTGGCAGCATCTCCAAGATAGGGCGTCCTATGTTCCTAGAAGCTGGAGTCATCCTATGAAACTGACAGCCAAGAAATTTAGGACCCACAGAAGGAAGTACTTTTTTACACAGCACATAATTAATCTATGGAATTCTCTACCACGGGATGTGGTGATGGCCACCAGCTTGGATGGCTTTAAATGGGGCTTAGAAAAATTCATGGAAGACAGGTCGATCAGTAGCTACTAGTCTGGTGGCTATAGGCCACCTCCAGCCTCAGAGGCGAGATGCCTCTGAATCCCAGGTGCAGCGGAGCTACAGCAGGAGGAGAGAGGGCATGCCCTCACCTCTTGCCTGTGGGCTTCTCAGAGGCATTTGGTGGGCCATCGTGGGAAACGAGATGCTAGACCAAAAGTGGTATATAAATATTTCTCATATTCGTATTTGCACAGCATTATAGGCTTGTCTACACCATTGCTTGAATTTAGGTCAGTAGTTTGCAAGCTGTGGTCCTGATGTTGCTGAACTACAATCCCCACCATCCCCAGCCACAGTAACTTGCAGCTTGGGGTGATGGGAGTTGTAGTTCAGCAGCATCTGGAGGACCACAGCTTGCAAACCCCTGATCTGGGTTTATTGTGGGTTACCAACGATAGTGTGGTTCTATGTGGACCCACCACGTCAAGGAGGGGATCTTGGCCTGGGTTCACATAGTCAGGTTTCTCTTCCAGTGTTGGTAACCCACATGGACCTTACATTCCGATGCTTCTGTGAACAAGCCTCATGTCTGAATGGAATGACTCCTGTACGCACATACCGCGCAACATCCAAAAAAGACTCCCGTCTCTGGGTCAGCCTCTGTACCACTTCACACCTTGCATACAACCCCCAGAATACCAATAGTCTGTAGTAGACCCCACCATCCCGATCTTCTCTCTTCCCCTTTGAATGGCTCACCTTATTTTGCCTCAAAGCAACCTACTTGGGTAGAACTGAGCAGATCTTGAATAAGGGTGGGGTGGGGTGGAGATTTCAACCCAGGGTGCCTGGGCCTAAAGCTGTCCATATGTCAGACTCCCAGTCCTGCTGGCCTGCGGTGTCTAACATCTGCAGATGTGTGCTGCTCTGTTAATCACTCTCCCTTTAATCCAGCTATTTGGATAAAGCAGGAGTTCTTGGACAGTTGTGGCAGGGGATGATGGGAGTTGTAGTCCCACCACTGCTGGGAACTCAACTCCTGAGATCAAGGGGACTTGGCCGTGTGTGTCGGCTCTGCCTCTCACCTTGGCGTGGCTCCACTTCTGACCCTTCTCCAGGACCATCAAGGTGGTGTTATCGTCCAGAACCTCAAAGAACTCCTCCGTCTCTACCAGGGTACCGTCTTCCTCCAGCACCAAGGAAATGATCCGCGAGACCAGCAGCGTCTCCCTTGCCTGAGTCGGGAGAAGACACAGGCTGAGACTTACTTATTTATTAATTTAACACATTTGTATACTGCCCCAAATGCAAGACTTCTGGGTTGAGAGACCACAGTTATTGGTGCTTCTCACATCAGGGCTCTGCACGTGCTAATTTATTTATTTTGCCTATTTCTCTCCTGCCCAACATATACATCTCTGGGCAGTTTACACAGATACAAAATAAAAGGAATCCTGCACCAAGGTAGTCCGTGTTTGGGGCCCTGAAAAGCTCAGTCCCGTGACTTGTGTTTAAATTAAACTGAGCAGGTTTTGCAAGTTGTTTTGCAGAATTGTGCTATTTTTACTCGTCAGCGTAATAGTGCTTTCATGGAGTCTCATCCCTCATGGCTAGAAATCTCACCCAATGACCTCTTTTCTCTTTAAGATTTCAGCTGGCTTGGCTCACACCCTTCCAAGCATATCTTTGCAACCTGAAGGGCCAGGAGCCGGGGCTTACTGGCCAGCGTGGTGTAGTGGTTAGAGTGCGGGACTAGGACCGGGGAGACCCGAGTTCAAATCCCCATCCAGCCATGAGACTTGCTGGGTGACTCTGGGCCAGTCACTTCTCTCTTGGCCTAACCTACTTCACAGGGTTGTTGTGAAAGAGAAACTCAAGTATGTAGTACACCGCTCTGGGCTCCTTGGAGGAAGAGCGGGATATAATGTAAATAATAATAATAATAAACAACAAACAGTGATTCTCAGGAAAGTGGCATCTGCCGTGACATATTCTGCACTCCCAGGAACATGCAACGGTGTGTTCCCCCCTCACCAAAGCCCTGTAAGATGGGCTGCTGATGATCCCATTTTGTAGATGAGAAGACTGAGGCAGTGATTTATCCAAAGACTATTAGTGGAGTCTGTGGCAGAGGTGACCATTGAACTCCGAACCAAGTGCAGCTCTCTGCTTTTGTGGCAGCAAGCATGAATGGACCCCTTTATTAAGTAGGGTCTGCTCTGGTTTACATTTGGATGGGAGAGTACGTGTGTGAACACTATAAGAAATTCCCTTTAGGGGATGGGGCCGCTCTGGGAAGAGCACCTGCATGCTTGGATGAAGAAGGTTCCAAGTTCCCTCCCTGGCCGCATCTCCAGATAGGGCTGAGAGAGACTCCTGCCTGCAGCTTTGGAGAAGCTGCTGCCAGTCTGGGTAGACAACACAGAGCTAGATGGACCAAGGGTCTGACTCAGTATCTGGCAGCTTCCTATAGTCCCATGTCCCCCCGCTCACCATCAAAACAGGGATCTGGAGGGGAGGGAAGCACACCCACCTTGACCAGCAACTCCTTCAGGGTCCCTGCGGTCAGCCCCTTCCGCACGCTGCGCTTGTGGTCACATACCCGGAAGGGCCGCTGGGGCGGGGGATTCGGGGCCCAAACGCGCCGTGTGAGTTCTGAGCCTACATTTGATACTGACCTGTAGGGCAGAGAGCGTCACACGGGCAATGAATCCGGCTCGACCTCTTAAAGACAGACGTCGTCATATTTTCATACCACCCTATTTACCACCTCGGGGTGTTTTACAATTTAAACCAGACAGCAACTAGAACCTAAAACTTTCATTTAAATGATAAGTGAAGGCGTGTGGGTTGGGACTAATTTGAAGTTGGGTGCCGTAGCATGCATTGGAGCTTCTGCGAAGCGGTCTGCATAAAGGGCCACCATCCCCGCTAAGAGACTCAGGTTGCGGTTGAGTATGTAATGTTGTGCTCTGTGCGAATGTGTGTGTCCCTGTCTATCCTCCATTGGACACACACACACACCCCCTCACACTCCTCACACTCACCCCACTTTCACAGCCAAGGCGCCCCAAAGCAGCTTCCATTTAAATTCCACAAAAAGGCACCCTTGTTTTGGGATACGGGGAGGTGTTCATGGCCCTCTCTTCTGAATGTGGGTGATCCATTCCAGGGAGGGGGCAGGAGTGGCTGGTAGGCTACTGGGCCTAGCTGATGGTAAAAAAAGCAGCTGGCAGAAGCCCCCCCTTAGGGAAACAGAAACACCCACAGGAAAATGAATATTCCTATGTTACGAACTGAGACATTGGGACATACGAAATTGATAGCTGTGAATTGAAACTCTGTGGTGAGGGGGCCTGTAGAACCTCTAAAGGTAAAGTGTGCTGTCGGGGTCGACTCCTGGTAACCATAGAGCCCTGTGGTTGTCTTTGGTAGAATACAGGAGGGGTTGACCATTGCCATCTCCCGCACAGTATGAGATGATGCCTTTCAGCATCTTCCTATATTGCTGCTGGGTGTTTTCCATAGTCTGGGAAACACACCAGTGGGGATTAGAACCTGCAACCCCTGCCTTGGTAGTCAAGCCATTTCCCTGCTGTGCCATTAGAATCCCTAGCACATATTTTGTCGTTTATTCTATAGGAATCTCGGAAAGGCCCGGATCACTCCCTTTATAGCCGGTTTCCCATTCGGAATGTTTTTATTTGCTCTGTCTCCTTTCTCTGACAGGCATTCAAGTATTACATGATTGAACGTTGCCAAGTTCGGTGCCGCTGTCCGTAAAATACGCCACGAGTTAGTTAAGGATACGGACGATGGTACTAGACAGAGTGTGATTATTTATTGTCTTTGTGAAATTGTTACGATGGGTAGTGTTAATGTGGGATAACTGGCCAGAGACTGCAATGAAGTGATTTGATTTGAAACTCCGGTTCAATTTCTCTGATTCTTTTGACAATGATAGCAATAGCAATAGCAATAGCACTTACATTTATATACCGCTCTCTAGCCGGAGCTCTCTAAGCGGTTTACAATGATTTAGCATATTGCCCCCAACATTCTGGGTACTCATTTTACCGACCTCGGAAGGATGGAAGGCTGAGTCAACCTTGAGCCCCTGGTCAGGATCGAACTTGTAACCTTCTGGTTACAGGGCAACAGTTTTTTACCACTGCGCCACCAGGGGCTCTTTGATGCAACTAATATATATATATATCCTGTTTCCCCGAAAGTAAGACCAAGCAGTAATTTCTGATGTACCGCTAATTGCCCTAGTGCATTTTTGGGGGCTAAAATTAATATAAGACACTGTCTTATTTTCGGGGAAACACGGGTACTGTATATATATTTGACCAGTCAAAGTTATCTGTGGTTTGGAAAGAATTGTCAGGGAGGGGAGAGAGGGCTGGGCGACCCTGTTGCCTCCAGACAATCCTCTCACCCCCCACCCTGACCCACAGCTTGTGACCCCCAACCCAGTTACTTACTTTATCAGAGCCGAGGTTGCCAGGGTGTTGATATACTCCATGGTGTCAAGGGGTGGGGGGTGGGGAGACCCTCTGCCTGTCGGTCTGCCCTTCCTTGGTTCCTTGAGCTCACTTCTGCAGGGAAACCTGGCTGTGTTTTGTCCGTCTGGACTCTGGACTGTACAGCTCATGCGCAAGGAGTGGGTGGGGGGCAGGGAAAGGGGGCAAATTCCAAGGTGAGGCTTCGGAGGCCGGGACGGACCGATAACAATGTTCTGAGCAACTTGGCGGGGTTGTCAGCGGAACCAGCTGACTTTGGAACGGCTTGATGGACAGGTGCAAGGACTCTGGACATTTGGATATTAGGAGGAGAGCTGGTCTTGTGGTAGCAAGCATGACTTGTCCCCTTAGCTAAGCAGGGTCTGCCCTGGTTGCATGTGAATGGGAGACTTGATGTGTGAGCACTATAAGATATTCCCATTAGGGGATGGGAAGAGCAGAAGGTTTCAAGTTCCCTCCCTGGCATCATCTCCAAGATAGGACAAGATTTTTTATTTTTTTTTAATAGGACAAGATTTTTTTATTGAACCAACAAATTACCAAAGCATACATTACATTGCCAAAGCACAATTATATACAAAGTGGTTGTTTGTACATCTACATCTCCAAGATAGGGCTGAGAGAGATTCCTGCCTGGAACCTTGGAGAAGCCACTGCCAGTCTGTGAGGACAATACTGGGCTAGATAGACCAATGGTCTGACTCAGTATACAGCAGCTTCCTATGTTCCTATGACAGTGAAGGAAGTGGGGTTCGCTGTGGGGAAAGTTGGGAAGGGGTTGCCAGGGCTTCTTTTGGAACTTATTATTATTATTATTATCATTGGAATAATAATAATTATTATTATTATTATATTATTATAAACTTGGGAAGCTGCCATATACTGAGTCAGACCATAGGTCCATCTTGCTCAGTATTGTCTACACAGACTGGCAGCTGCTCTCCAAGGTTACAGGCAGGAGTCTCTCCCAGCCCTTCCTGGAGATGCTGCCAGGGACTGAAGCTAAGACCTTCTGCCTGCCAAGTGGGTGATCCACCACTGAGCTATGGCCCCATCTCTCTAGGGGGATATCTGACAGCGCACACATGTCATCACCCATCCAAATGCAAACCAAGGCAGACCCTGCTTAGCAAAGGGAACAATCCACGCTCGCTTCCAGAAGACCAGCCTTTGTACAGCGCCTTGAGCTGCATGCAGGAAAAACGAGATGCAGATGAGGTAGATATTGCAAGTAGCCCTTACATGAAGCTGCTTTAAAAAAAATCTTGCCTTTCCTCCAGTTGCTCAGAGCAGAATCCATGGGCCTTCTTCCCTCCTCACCTCCACGTTATCCTCCCAACAAGCCTGCGAGGAAGGTAAGCCTACAAGAGAGTGACTGGCCCAAGATCACCTGTCAATGAACAAGAGGGGCCAAGGAGATGTGAGCCCGAGGGTTTTTATTTTATTTATTGTTAAGTTTATATACCGCCTTTCATTAAAACAATCCCCAGGCGGTTCACAACAGAGTTTAAAAACAAGACTGTAAAAATGACATAATTAAAATATTAAGCTAAAAATATAAATGAAATCTGATTAAAAATTTAAAACACAAGCATAAAAGCATCTAGGCCAGTGTCCTGTGGCCAGCAGTGGCCACTCTGGGAAGCCCATAGGCAGGATGTGAAGGGAGCAGCCCTCCCCTGCTGATTTACCCCAACAACTGGTGCAAAGAGGTATACTGCCTTTGAACATGGAGGCTCCATTAAGTCAACATAGCTTACTGTCCCCAATAGTCTTATCTTCCTCCAGGGATGCATCTAACCCTTGTTTCAATGCCATTTAAGCCAGCACACATGACTTGTGGCAGTAAATTCCCCACGTGAACCCTGCATTGTGTGAAGACAGGCTCTCTTTTGTCTATCCTGAATCCACCCCCGATCAATTTTATTGGGGGACCCGAAGATGAAACACGACTGGAGAAAAATGCCTTTCCTAACCCTCTTATGGTTTTGGAATTTTCTGAGCCGGAAAGGAGATTTTCTAGACAGGCTTGAGGGGATCCTGGCAGTCCATCATTTTAAAACTTAAGGCAAAGGAGCAGAAGACTCCATTTGCTTGTTAGCTTCTTTTATCAGAAAGAGATAAAAATCCAAGTTACAATGTATACTGGAATATATAGTGTGAGCACCTATTTGGAACAGAAAGAAAGAAAGGAATGTATATATAAATTCTAATGCACATAAAAATGAAATTCAAGTAGGGAAGACATCTGGTCAAAAAGGCACTGAATAATTAACCTAATGAATAATTGACCTTAATTAACCAATCATTAATTAATTAATTAATTAATTAATATGATAATTAACCTTAATAATTAACCTTCAGCAAGAAAATAAATATGTCTATGTGTCCTTTGATTTTTAAAAGGAGGATTTACTCCTTTTCTCTTTACATTATAATTTACGGTGGGACGTCTGCAATGTATTGAACAAAGTAAGGAGAGAGGAAATTATTTACATCATTAAATCTGGAGGATATTTCGCCACGGGTGCTTTTTTGCAATTAGGTTGCCATCTTGCTTGTTGTGGAAGGGCTCCTATGCCTTTAACTGCTGTGTGATAGGCTGAAGATACAGCTTCTCCCACTCTTGAAATGCTGTAAGGAAAAATACCTCACTGGTTGAATTTTCCTTTTTTATGCAGCAGCGGAGCTCAGCCCAGGGTGGATGGGTGGGTGGGGGAGAGAAAACCCTACTTCACAAGCCATTTTTAAATCAGTTTAAATCAATATATTAGCCCACATCCAACCCATCGCTGCCTCCAGCCCTCGACTTGGGACATCCTCTGCCTCCCTAGGATCAGGTGATAAGGAGCGATAGAGCTGAGTGTCATCTGCATATTGCTGACAACTCAGTCCGAGTCCCCGGATGACTTCTCCCAGCGGTTTCATGTAGATCTTGAACAGTATGGGGGCAAAACCGAACCCTGCGGGACCCCAAGGGCCGACGGCCAAGGAGCTGAGCTGTCGTCTCCCAGCACCACCTTTTGGACGCTCCCCCCAAGAAAGGACCGAAGCCACTCCAAAGCAGTACTTCCAATCCCTATACTTGAGATGTGGTCCAGAAGGATACCGTGGTTGATGGTATCAAACGCCTCTGAGAGTAAAATGGAGTAGCAATGGTGGAGTATGTATGTTTTGAATTATTATAGCAATGATTTATATGTATAGTTAACGTGAACCAAGCAGAAAGGTAAGCGGGAAGTCAATATTTACCTAATCAAATAAATGAATGTAGTTGGATTGTAAAGCTATTGTAAAAGTCAATAAAATTTTAAAATGCAAAACAAACAACAAAAAACCCGCCGGAAACACATGCTCCAAATCGCCCTCTGTATTTGACGGCTTGTTTTGGTACTTGTCTCTAGGAAACCATCGTCCTTATTTTTACTCTTGGGGGAGCCCTGTTAAAATGGCGTGAGTGTGAATTTCTGGGAGTGGATGCACTTGTCTCTGGTGGGGCACAGAGAGGGCAGAGGTCCCCACACGTGGTCCCCAGATGGGGCAAGCCAGTCTCCAAATTTCCCTCCAAACTCTCCCCTTCCCCCTCTTCTGATATCTTGAAACAGGCCTTTCAGTCAGCCAGTATCAAGACAGAAATCTCCTTGCTTAGCCTGTTATTCTGGATACTCCCAGAAGGTCTTAAAAAGCCACTTCAGGTTTTGCAAAAGGAGGAGGAAGGGTGCATCTTCACTGAAAGGGAGAGAAAGCAAATGCACACTTTGGACCCAAGAAAAGAATCTTTTGTTGCATTGGCCGGGAATCGAACCCGGGCCTCCCGCGTGGCAGGCGAGAATTCTACCACTGAACCACCAATGCGATGAAAAACAGCTGGATTTCTCCTTTGAAATGCGATGCAGTTATATGTATGACGCAATGTAATTACAGTAACAAGAGAAAAGGCAGCAATGGAATGAACTAGCACTGTGGACTTCTGTAGGTTTTCTTTCCTCTTAAATTAAATTAAATTAAATTAAATGATTGTGGTAGCAGGTACCATACAGAGTGTTCTCAACCTTGGGTCTCCAGATGTTGCATTACAGTTTCCATAATCTCCATCCATCTCCAGCAGGGGATGATGGGAGTTGTAGTCCAACAACATCTGGGGCCTGAAGGTTGAGAACCCCTGATGTGGGCAAATAACGAGCTAATGTTATTTAGCTGTGTTATTTAATGTTATTTAGCTGTGGGCCACCTCCAGCCTCAAAGGCAGGATGCCTCTGAGTACCAGTTGCAGGGGAGTCATGGCAGGTGAGAGGGCACGCCCTCAACTCCTGTCTGTGGCTTCTGGCGGCATCTGGTGGGCCACTGTGCGAAACAGGATGCTGGACTAGATGGGCCTTGGGCCTGATCCAGCAGGGCTGTTCTTATGTTCTTATGTTCTTAATGTACAGCAGGACAACGATGCCTTTCACAAATACCCTTAACCAAAGGAACAAATACTCCCTTGGCTTTGAGTCAAAGGAAGGCAGGATCAGTGAATCAGGATCATCCCACAGCAGCTTCATTGGTTACCGGTTTGCTTCCGGGCTAGATCCAAGGTGCTGGTCTTGACCTTTGAAGCCCTACACAGCTTGGGGTACCGGTCTGACCTCATCCGCCCATATGAACTTGCCAGGGCTCTCTGTTCGGCATCCCAAGCGCTGCTCATGGCCTTGCCACTAGCAGAGATCTGATGGGCAGAGACTAGAGACGGGGCCTTATCAGCTGTGGCCCCTCGACTCCGGAACGCCCTCCCGGAAGATCTCTGCCCTGCTCCCTCACCTGACGTCTTTAAGACATTGTTGAAGACCTATCTTTCTAGAGAGGCACTTTAACATTTCAGCCGTAACGATAACTGGTGGGTTTTTGACATTTTGACTTGTAGTTTTAAATTCTGGTTTTAATTGAGATCTGTTTTTCGTTTTTATTTTCTGAGTGTTATATTGTTTTTATACTGTATTGCTTTTACTGACTTGGTTAGCTACCCCGAGCAGTAGTCTACAGGAGGGGCGGGGTATAGATGGATAGATAGACAGACAGACACAGCTAGGCAAGCCTTTAACATTAATATGTGAGGGGAAAGGGGCAATAAAGATATCTTGCAAGGGACCTTTTCAGTCAGTATCAAGACAGAAATCTCCTTGCCTAGCACGTTATTACGGATACTTCCAGAAGTCTTAAAAGCCACTTTAGTATTTAGGAAAAGGAGGAGGAGGAATGGTGCATCTTCATTGAAAGGGATAGAAAACAAATGCACACTTTTGACCCAACAAAAGAATCTTTTGTTGCATTGGCCGGAAATCGAACCCGGGCCTCCCGCGTGGCAGGCGAGAATTCTACCACTGAACCACCAATGCGATGAAAAACAGCTGGATTTTCCCTTTGAAATACAATGCAATTATACTTCTGATGCAATGTAATTATAGTAACATGAGAAAAGGCAGCAAAGGAATGAATCAGCACTGTGAGCTTCTGTAGGTCTCTTGTCAACTCTGTTTCCTTTTAAATTAAATTGAATGATCATGGTAGGTACTGTTTAGAGCAGGGGTTCTCAACCTTGGATCCCCAGATGTTGCTGGGGTATAACTTCCATCATCTCCACCCATGTCCAGTGGGGGATGATGGGAGTTGTAGTTCTCAAGGGCTGTCTGGGAACTGAGTGGATCCATAAGCTCTGAGGCGGACCATTCTAAATGGTCCACCACTCCTGCAGATGGTAAATGGAGCGGTCAAACTAAACCCCACCAGTGATGATCTGCCCATGACAAGGGAGTTATCTTAAACATGCCCACCCTAGATCATTTATTCCCTGGCCAGCAAACACCAGCTCCAGAGTATGTCCTGCCACGTGGGTAGGGCCCAATACCAATTGAGAGAGACCCATGTTTGCCATGGAGGCCATGAAATCCTGAGCCGCTCCTACAAGGGGGCCCTCAGCGTGGAAGTTGAAGTCCCCCAAGACATTAAGCTTGGGGGAACCCAAAGCCACCTCGGAGACCACCCCTGCCCTGCCAGCTCAGGTAAGTAAAGTAAAGTTGTCGTGTCGAGTTTGTTGGAAGTGAAGGACTATACGCTGTCTCTTGTCTCAATGACATAGGAAGACAGACTATTGAGTCAGAAGGCTAGAGGGTCAAGACATTGGTCATCCCTTCTCTACTGCTCTGACACTATCCCTTTGATATGTAGATTGCTAATCTCAGGGACTTCCTTCCTTCCAGCCACTTCCTTCCTTTCCCCTTCTTTCTCTTCCCTTCCTCCTACCTTGCAACATGCAAGCTCCTCTCCCCTGCACCATGTGTGCAGAAATGCAGAATCCATCTGCATCCAACTAGCTAGATA
Source organism: Hemicordylus capensis (assembly GCF_027244095.1). NCBI lineage: Eukaryota > Metazoa > Chordata > Lepidosauria > Squamata > Cordylidae > Hemicordylus > Hemicordylus capensis. The sequence goes on along the minus strand of NC_069662.1, from coordinate 4,340,109 downwards.
GATTAGAGATTCTATCTCTTCACTTTCCTGTGTAGAATGGAGTTCTCTAATAAATACCACTTATATTGATTTGAAACTACGAACTGGCTCCAAGTTACTTTACTCTCAGCATAAACACATGCCTAACTAAATTCTGGTGTGTTGTGCCTCTGTGCACTCTGCTATAATGAAAAAGGGTTTCTCTTACCAGAGAGAATTCCCAACAGAGTTGATGTTGACTCCTGGTGTCCACAGAGCCCTGTGGTTGTCTTTGGTAGAATACAGGAGGGGTTTACCTTTGCCATCTCCTGTGCAGTATGAGATGATGCCTTTCAGCACCTTCCTATATCGCTGCTGCCCAATATAGGTGTTTCCCACAGTCAACCAGCGGGGATTCGAACTGGCAACCTCTTGCTCCTGAAGCAAGTTACTTCCCCGCTGTGCCATTACATGGCTGCCAGCTCAGGTAGGGTGGGCCTCCGAGATGCAGTGGGGTGGTCGGTACACCAGCAGAATCCCCTGCCTATCTCGGAGGCCCACCCTCAAGGACAAACACGGGAAATTCTGAGAATGCCTAACCAGGCACCTGGAAAGCGGAAAGGTCTCACGACAGATGTCTGCAAAACCCCACCCCTGACCCTCCAGGCAGGGCTGCTGCAGGATCAAGAAACCTGGATGACGGAGCTGAGGGAGACCAACCCCAGCCAGCTCATCCATCCAGGTCTCCGTCACACATACCAGGGTCAGCTTGCTCATCCACAATCAAATCATGGATGAGAAATATTTTAGCATTTATTGACCTGGCATTCAACGGCAGCACCCTCATCCTAGAGGGAGGGTTCCTAGAGCTCCCAGGGGCTGCAGGGTTGGGAAAAAAGAACAGGGCTCAATTGCCTGGACAGTTCCCCCTTATAACGGCTTGCCCAATTCCGACTGCCATATCTCCTGCTACCTGTGAAATCACCGCTCCCCCCAGACCATCTCCCTTCTTCTGCTCTCCCAGACACGACTCCCCAGCCCAACCAGCCCCAGCCCCTCGGTTTCAGTAACCCCAGGGGCCCACAACAGCTTCCTCAGTTGTGCAGAAGAACTCTGTGTTGCACTTGCTAATTCTATTGAAAGCACGGAGAGTTCCGTGTTCCCTTTCTGCTTCTGAGGCCCTAGTCTGCTCAGCTCACCTCAAGGCTGAGCGCTGATGAGCTCCCTCTGGCTTGCTTGCCCATCTGGCGCAGTCTCATATTTATTTATTTTATTATTTTATTTAATACATTTATATACCGCCCAAAATGCAAGTTCTCTGGGACAATTAAACGCAAGTTCTCTGGGACAAGTTCTCTAGGACAATTAAAACAGCCAATAAAAGATTAAAACATTTCAACAATTAAAATTAAAAAGTTAAAATTATTAAAACACAATTGAAACAGTATCTAATTGAAAGCCTGGGTGAACAAATGCGTCTTGACTACCCTTTTAAAAGTTGTCAGAGATGGAGAGGCTCTTATTTCAGCAGGAAGTGTGTTCCAAAGCCTCGGGGCAGCAACAGAGAAGGCCCGTCCCTGAGTAGCCACCAGACAAGCCGGTGGCAATTGCAGACGAACCTCTCCAGATGATCTCAATGGGCAGTGTGATTCATAGCAAAGACGAGGTTCTCTTAAATACCCAGGGCCCAAGCTGTTTAGGGCTTTATACCTTACAACCAGGACCTTGTACTCTAACTGGAAACTTACCGGCAGCCAGTGTAGGTGTTTTAAGATAGGAGTGATATGGTCTCTCCAAGATGACCCAGAGACCAATCTGACCAGACTATGTACAAAGCGTACAAAGCAGTTTCCAGACTACGTACATAGCGGTCACCTGGAGGGGGTGGAGCGGAGCAAAGTCAGGGCCCTGCCAAATTGCCCTCTCTCTTGGAATAATGCCTCTCGTGGGCTCCTGATCACTTTAGCAGAGTTTGTGCAAGAGATATTATTTTATTGATTTATTTGATTTATACACCACACTTCCTAAAATGGCTTAGGGTGGCTGACACTAAAATCACACACACACACACACACACACACACACACACACACACACACACTTATTTAGCACATTTATTTAGCACATTTTTATACCGCCCTAACCCAAGGTCTCAGGGTTTAATTTGAACCAGATTAAAATCTTATGGGTCTTTAAGGCACTCCTGGGCGCTTTCCAGATTAGCCATTCAACAGCAGCAAAATGCTTCTGTTTGAGGCAAATCGCATTCAAAACATAAACAGCAGGGGGAGCAGTCTTGCAGAAACTAACAACCCAAAAAACCAGCAACTTTTTTTACACTGGATATACGACGTCATAGCACTATATCACAGCGATTAAATTCGAAACAAGGCATGGGAAATGTGAACGGCACCCTGCTGTCAGCATAGGGACTGCAGTGTCATGATGCAGGAAGTGTGGAAGCACACTTCCAAGATCCGCCGTGACCCCATTTCAAGGTGTAATCTGGAAAGCGCCCTGAAGGCCTCCAAGGAAGACAGTCCTCTCATGTCTACGGGGAGCACATTCCACAACCCATGGGTGGCAACTGAGAAGGCCCTATCCCAGGTTGCCACCAGATGAACCAGCATCACCCGAAGACGGTCCCCTCTTGATGATCTTAATGAACAGTGGGGATCTTGTAGACAAAGGCGCTTTCTCAGGTAACCCAGACCTAAGCCATTCAGAGCTTTAAAGGTAATAACCAGCAATTTGCGCTTTGCCCGGAAACATATCAGCGGCAAGTGCAACTGTTTAAGAACAGGCATAATGTGGTCTCTCCGGGATACCCCAGAGACCAATGGCTGCCGCATTTTGTTTCTGAACAATGTACAAAGGCAGCCTTGCATAATAATCTAACCTGGAGGTTACCACCTGGTGTACCACTGTTTTCAGGTCATTCTCCTCAAGGAATAGGCGGAGTTGTTGAATCAATTGCAGCTGGTAAAAAGCACTCCTGGCCATAGCCTCAATCTGGCCACAGTGCACCAGGGTGAGACCCGGGTCCCAGAGCACTCCGAAGCTGTTCTTTCTGGAAGAGCGTAACCTCATCCAGAACAGAAAGTTCTATCCCGACTTGCAGATTATGACCCCCAACAAAGAGCACCTCTGTCTTGCTTGGATTCCGCTTCAGTTTATTATCCCTCATCCAGCACATTACTGCCTGTAGGCAGGCATTTAAAGGGCTAACACCAAGGAGAAATAGATTTGGGTGTCGTCAGCGTATTGATAACACCCAGCAACAAATCTCCTGATGACCTCACCCAGTGGTTTCCTGTAGATGTTAAAAAGCATTGGTGACAGAATGGAGCCCTGAGGGACTCCATTTAGTAGCTCCCGTTTAGAAGGGCAATGGTCACCAAGCACCACCATCTGAAATCTACCCGAGACATAGGAGTGGAACCGCTGTAAAATAGTGCCTGCTATCCCCAAATCCCTCAGGTGACCCAGAAGGATACCATGGTATTGATGGTTATCGAAAGCTGCTGAGAGGTCCAAAAGAACCAGCAGAGTCACACTCCCTCTGCCAATTCCTTGGTGAAGGTCGTCTACCAGGCTGATCAAGGTCGTCTCAACCACATAGCTCACCCTAAAGCCAGCTTGCAATGGGTCTAGATAATCAGTTTCCTCCAAGACTGCTAGGAGCTGGTCAGCCACCACCCTTTCAATCATCTTACCCAACCATGGGAAGTTGGAGACTGGCCTATAATTATCCACCAACAGGGGATCCAGAGTGTGCTTCTTAAGAAGAGGTCCGTCTAACCACTGCCTCCTTCAAAGAGGGCGGCATCCTGCCCTCCCTCAGTAAGGTATTAATGATATCAATGGGGCCAGCTCCAACAACCTCCCTGCAAGAGGAAATCAGCCATGTTGGGCAAGGATCCAAAGAAGAGGTGGCGGGCCGTACCACTCCAAGCAGTTTGTCCACCTCCTCGGGAGTTACAAATGGAATCTGATCCAGTATATCTTGCAAGAGGGATTGCTGGATACATCCCTAACTGGCCCTGCAGAAATACTGGAGTCCAGATCAGCCCGGATGCGAGAGATTTTATCTGCAAATAACTTATTGATTACTCCACAGCGAGACATTGTTCTGGAAACAAATTTGAAACCGAAGGTTAAACCCCCTAACCATCCGGAACAGCTCTGCTCAGTGCATTGCTCAATGCTTTCACGGCCTCCCGTTCACTTCAGTGCAGGAGACCTTCCCACAGTGAATTTTGTGCCTTCTATGGGTTCCCTTTGACTTAGTGGGGCTTGTGCAGGAGACCTTCCTGGTGCTTTGTGCTGCTCTGCATACCTCCATGGTCCTATTTTACTACCCTTAACGGTGCCTAAAATTTGCTCCTTGATTCTGTATGACAGTGGAGATCCAGCTCTGTGTTGGGGACTCTGACCCCAGAAAGAGATGGGGTGGTGTTTAGATGGGGGTGTCCAAGGGGCTCTTGTTCCAGCAGCGATGGGGAGAAAGAGCAGGAAGAAGTCGCTATAGCATAACTTTAAGGTGGAGGTCAGCCTCAAATCAAATCGAATTTATTATTGCGGTCCATGACCAGAAAACAAACAAGGAATAAAAACAATACAATACAATAACAATATACAACATCAAAATAATAAATCACATAAAACTGAGTTACAAGGATGGCAAGGTCACACACAGCTAAGTTTATCTCATCTCATTTTACATGCCGCAGCACAGAATCTTGCAATCCTCTCTGTAACCTCTGTGTGGCGATCCATTAAAAAATAAGGAACATAATAATCATCAGAATAACCCAGTCTGTCTTTTAAAAGAGGTTCTATGCATATAGAGCGAATAGACCTATAAAAGGCACAGTGTAAAAGGACATGTGCTACCGATTCAACAACTCCAGCGCCACAAGGGCATAACCGATTCCTAAAGGGAATTCCCTTAAACCTCCCTTCTAACACCGCAGAAGGTAAGCGTGCCCCTGAGAAAGCGGTTCTATGACTTAAAGTGGTCAGGCGTATCAAATGTCCTGCTGGCTGAGGTGAGCCTCCACTGTGGAGCCCTCATTTTCATCCCAGTAGAACGTGGAACAGGGGAAGCCAAGAAGTGTGTAATTTGGGTCCATTTCCTGGAAGGGAAAAAGACCATCAGGAACCAGCCTGGGAAATCCACTGAGCCCGCGTGTGTGGCAATTTCAAAACTCACCGGGAATTCAAACACGGCTCCGGAATCAGCATCTTCTTCCCTCTTCTTCTCCTTCGATGGACCCCCAACTTTCGGTGCCCGGATTTTGGATTTAGGAAGGATGCCCCAGTCTTGGCCCATGGACTCTGATGGCTCATCTCTTTCCTGTAGAGCTGACCGCAAAACAGCATGTCTTCTTGGCTGTCATCACTGGTGACCAGACCTTCAACCCAATGTCCCTTTTTTAAACCCACAAATATTTGATTGGCCAATAGGTGGAGCTCTTCGGCCTAGGATAGTGGTGAAATTTTGATGCGGCTGGCAGATATTCTCTTCTTAAAGGGGGAGGTTCCCCAGAGCACAGCCATTGACCTCCTTTTCTAAAGGACTTTGGGGGTGGTCTGCAAGGTGTTTCTTAAGAGCACTTTTAACTATGGTTTGTACTACAATTTAATTTTTTTTTGAAACTTCTAGAGCAGTTTCCATTGTAGCCTATTCGAGCAAAACTGACCAAGAATCTTGTGTCTCCATAAAGACTGACATATTTATTGTGGCCCAAAGTTTCATAGATGGGAGTCTATTTCCTCTTATGCATGAAGTGTTATTTTTCTTGACATATTTATATTATCTTGATTTATGTCGGCGGAAGAAAATGTTTCACACCTCTGGTGAACTGGGCTCTTTGAAAGCTTTTGCCACAAGACAACTTTTTGCTTCTAATTGGAGGGAGGAGGGGCCACAGGGCGGAGGTAGAGAAAAAACAACTCCCTGGAGATTTGACAGGGTGATGATCCTTTGGCTGAGGGACCTGTCCGAATTTATCTTCCTCCGACAAGCTCTCGCTTATGATAGTGGCTTAAACCTGCCCTTGCTGAATGTTGTTACTGTATTAACCTGGATCCAAGACTAGCTTTTAAAAACATGTTTTTTGATATTAGAAATCAGGAGGTAGTCGCACAGTCAGAGTCACGTTCCTTTTGACTGAATGCAGGTATAATCTGGACGGAACCTCTACTTTTTAAGGGGATCATCTTAGATTCAGAGGAGTCTTCAATTTGGGTAAATACGGGTCTGCTTCAGAGCTGTAGAAGCAGGGGCGCGGTCGCACTTGGGTCCTCAGATGTTGTTGGACTACAATTCCCATCACCCCTAGCTACAAAGCCATTGTGGTTGAGGCGGATGGGAGAGTTACAGTCCAGCAACATCTGGGGGCACAGAGTGGAGAACACCTATAACTCTTTTGGAAGACTGTAGACCTGCCCAAGCCACCTAATGGCGCAGCGGGGAAATGACTTGATTAGCAAGCCAGAGGTTGCCGGTTCGAATCCCTGCTGGTATGTTTCCCAGAGTAGGGGAAACACCTATATTGGGCAGCAGTGATCTAGGAAGGTGCTGAAAGTGCGGGAGATAAACCCCTCCTGTATTCTACCAAAGACAACCACAGGGCTCTGTGGTCGCCAGGAGTCAATACCGACTTGATGGCACACTTTACCTTTAGACCTGCCCAAGTGAACCACTCCTCTTGCAAAGCACCATAGGATGGCAGGTGCCTGGGGAGTCATGTCAAAATAATTTAAAATCTGGTTTAAAGTGATGACTAAGTACAGTGTGCCGTCAAGTCAATTTCAACTCTTGGCGCTCACAGAGCCCTGTGGTTGTCTTTGGTAGAATACAGGAGGGGTTGACCATTGCTTCCTCCCGCGCAGAATGAGGTGATGCTTTTCAGCATCTTCCTATATCGCTGCAGCCTGATATAGTAGTACCAGCAGGGGATTCAAAAGGTAGCTTTTGGCAAAGGCAACTTACTCAAGGTCTCTTTTAAATATTACAAATGATTGCCCCTGAATTAGGCCCCTGAGGCTGAAATGTGTTGGGCTTCAATAAATGCTTCACAGCACCATGACAGTTTGTCTCCTTTTTTGCTTGTCTGGTTGGGTGCTTCCTGCTTTGGTTGTCTGCTGTGCCATTACATAACCAAATGGTTATGTAAAATGGCTGGCTCAATCGTCACTTTAAACCAGATTTTAAATTATTTTGAAGGGTCTCCCCACCACCGTGAGACTCCTTGTTTGCTTGTGTAATGGCACAACCACCCATGCATCGCTTGGGCCCTGTGCCATGCTGCAGTGCGACTCAGAGTGAGAGGATCATCTAGCCAGGATCGCTGAGGATGTAGCTGTGCTCCTAGAGTGTGGTCACAGATGTGGGGCTAGAGTTGCCATCCTTTCTTCGACAGCTGCATGGGAGGAGGCAGAAACCCAACAGGCTTCCCTTTCCCCCAGCATAGAGAAGGAGTCATGGAAGAAGCTTCACCATCTGGATTTCTGTTTGTCATGTGAACATAGGAACATAGGAAACTGCCATATACTGAGTCAGACCATTGGTCTATCTAGCTCAGTATTGTCTTCACAGACTGGCAGCGGCTTCTCCAAGGTTGCAGGCGGGAATCTCTCTCAGCCCTCTCTTGGAGAAGCCAGAGATTTAAGGACACAGACATCTTACTGCCCTCCCCTTCCAAGTGGAAGCCCAAGGGAGCCTTGACAGGGAAACAAAAACGCCACCTCTTACTTACTGATTGCAATCCCAATGGGGTCTTGGCACCTGAAAGGCAGAACAAGGAGAGGGTCAGTGGGCAGATGTGGGGATCAGAGGGGAGCTGGAGGGAACGCTGAAGGCGTGTGTGGGCCTCTGGGGTTGCCAGCTTTTTAACTGACTCTGCTCCTGGGCCTTTTAAGAGCAGTCCGACACACAGAAGGGAAGCAGGTTCAGCGTTTCCCTGACATAGAGATAAGTGATGGGAAAAGCTTCAGTGGGTATCATTTCTGCATGTCCAGCAGCTGATGTTAACAGCGTAGATGCAGAGGTGGGAGAAAAGTCGACACAGTGATCAAAATGGGCAGGGGGGCAAATCTGAGGGCTGAATATATATACATTATGGGGAAATGCGGGGGTTGGAATTTAGCCTAGTCAGCCAATAATTCAGCTGAGGGACGGTAGTTGCCCTATAGCTTTGCCCTTGAGGGTGAGGAGAGATGGACGGGGACGGGGGGGGGGCATCGGAAAGGCAAGCTAAAGTTTCTACTAATTGAGCAAAGAGGCACCTTTGGTGATTCTCTTGTATTTAGCAGGGGGAGAGCAACTGGCCTTCTCCGTCCCCAGCACAGCATCCCTCCAGTGGCTGTTGCTGGTGTCTGTCTTATGTTTCTTTTTTAGATTGTGAGCCCTTTGGGGACAGGGAGCCATATCTATCTATCTATCTATCTATCTATCTATCTATCTATCTATCTATCTATCTATCTATGTAAACACTTTGGGAACTTTGTTGAAAAGCAAATATTAGTTGTATTCGTAGTCCTTCCTACCTTCTCTTCTTCGTGGATCTCTGAGACTTGAAACTGTTCCAGTAGGTCCTGGAAAGGAAATTGGAGAAGAAGGAAGTGAGGGCACCAACACTGGCAGAGACAGAAAAGATCATCATGCAGCACAGGATGGCATATGCAGTTTGGGGCATATTTCCTCTTTCCTGGCATTGCAGGTGTGCCTTTAAGGGTTGCATGGCAGGCTAATTATTTGAGGAGCGAGGCACGGGGTCATAACTTAGTGGTACAATGCAGGCGTGGCATGTAGAATTTTGGTAGGAGCAACTTTTCTCCCCACTGCAGCCTTGTGGCTTGAGAAGCTGTGCCTTTGCAACCCCACTCTTCTGCTTTTAAGGGTCTTGCTACTGTATCTTAAATTGTATCTGGTCAGTTCAACCACACCTGCATGTACGGCTTCGGGGAAACTGCATTTCACATGCGGTTTAAAAAAAAACAACCCAGCCCTAGTTTCACTCTCACTCACCTGCTTGAGATTCGGCTGCTAGCTGAGAAAAGAAGAGAAAAACACATTTTTTAAAAATAGAGGGAACTTTGTTTTTCTGGCCTTCTTGTCTCCTTCTCTTCCTTGCAACATCTTGGATTCCATAATGTAGGCCAGGGGTTCTTCACCTGGAGACTCCAGGTGTGGTTAAACTACAACTCCCATCATCCATTGCTACAGTGGCCAAAGCTGGAATCAAAGTGTGATGGGAAACATCTTCCTTTCCGTGCCGTTTCCACCAGGGGTTCCTTCCAGGGCTTCAGTGTAGGCCAGGAAACCTAAGATGCCCCCCACTCTCTTGGCACTCAGCTACCCCAAACCACCCCCAAATGGGGCTAGGGCTGTAGCTTCGCAGCAGAGCCCCTCCTTTGCTTGCAGAAGGTCCCAGGTCCAATCCCTGGTGGATTGGCAGCTTCTCCCTACCTTTCTGCTTCCTCTTGTAAAGGCAGACGAGAGCCGCCAGGAGAACGAGGGCTCCTCCACCACCACAGCCAACGGCCAGGGGCAGAAGCAACGGATCTGCGAAGAAAATGGTTATTCACCAGAGTTCTGCAGCCAGAGTTTGGGCTGGTTTGATGAACATCCAGCATTTGCTGCCCTGTGCACCTCTCCCCTTTCCCTCCAGACTTGTGAGAGACTCCTGCCTGGGAAAAGCTGCTGCCAGTCTGTGCAGACAGACTGAGCTGGGTGGACCCATGATCTGCATTGGTAGAAGGCAGCGTCCCATGTTCCCTGGCTCACAATCCTCCAGTCTCCAAAGCTCCCTTGCTTGTTCTTTTTTGCCAACAGCAACACAAAATGACTGCCTTGCAGCCCTGGGTGGAGTTTTCTTCTTTTGCTTGGAAATCATGCCCTCTGTGCAAGAAGCCCAGGCACAATTCTAGTTCCAGCTGTGTGGCTGCTCGGTGGAACAAAAGAAACTCTGCATGTGCTCAGAGGTGCCCTTGCCTTTTTAAATTCCTCAACTCGCTATACCAACAGGCATCCAACAAAACAGGTCTAGAGATTTCACAGCCTTGAGGTCTGGTAACTTGCTTTTGCGCAGAAATGAAATCCAAAATTCCATGCCATTCTAGCTATCGGATCTGGCATGGGCTCCAGAAAATGAACTAGCCTGACTTATCACACAATCCAGGCAACGCTCGCTCCTCTACTCTAGCTCAGAGCTGGACAGCTTTCGCCCTCCCGCTATTGTTGGACTACTCATCATCCCCAGCCACAGAGATCACTAGTCAGGGATGATGGGAGCTGTTGTCCAACAACAGCTGGGTGGCCCAAGTTTTATAGCCCAGCTCTAGCTGCAAGCAAGAATGCCTGTATTGTTGGGCAGGGTGAGTCACCGCAGGGTCCTCCAGGGAGCACGTTTTGAGGGCCAGCCAAAGGCAGCAACTTGTCAGTAATGTACAACAGGGGGCCCCAAACTTGGGTCTGCAAATGTTGTTGGACTACAACTCCCATCATCCCCAGTCACAAGGGCCAAAGGCTTAAAGACATTCAAGCAGGAATCTACCAATTTCAGCTTAGCTCACTAGCCAGTCATTGTTTTGTGGTTGCCATCAATCCCCTCTCCTCCCTCAGATCCTTCTCAGAGGGCTTAGGAGAGAAGCAGGTCTTCTGTCATTTGCACTGGGAGATGGAGAAGGTAAGCACGAGTGGGAGTCCTCTCTCCTCCTGCTCAGAAAGGTTGCCTGTTCTTCTGTTGGGCGCTTTCCAGGTTACCTGCTACAAATGACTGAGACCTCTGGGAAGGAGATCTGTGTGGGGCTGGGTGTCCTGCTTGCCAGAGGGCTGGGGGCACTCACCACGGGTGAGCTGGCAAGTGAGCTAACCAGTGGTGAGTTCCACTGCCTGCTAAGATCATCTGGAGAGGTTCATCTGCGGCTGCTGCCAACTCGTCTGGCAGCTACTCGGGAACAGGCCTTCTCCGTTGCAGTCCCTGGACTTTGGAATGCACTCCCTGTTGAAATAAGAGCCTCCCCATCTCTGGCAACTTTTTAAAAGGCACTGGAGACACATTGGTTCACCCAGACTTTTCATTAGATTTATAGTTTTAAATAATTTTAATATTGGGTTTCAAATGTGTTTAATCTTTTAAATGATTTTAATTGTTAATTGATCTGATGTTTTAAATGATTCTAATTCTAAACTGCCCAGAGGCACAGGTTTTGGGTGGTATAGAAATATTTCAAATGAATGAATGAATGAATAAGTGGCTTGGTGGATGCCTGCATTTAAGGCCATTGTGGTTGGGGATGGTGGGAGTTGTAGTCCAACCACTCAAGGGCTCCAGGATGATTTTGAGGCCATAGGATGGGTGGGGAGTACCTGGCTCTTTCCCATTCTGGGAATTGGTGCTGGTTGAAGTGCTACCAGGCAGCGTTGACTGGGAGGAGCTGAGCCCAGTGGTGGGTATTCCATGCGGCTTTGCTGAGTGTGGCTTTAACTCTCGGAAGGGAGTCTGGGAAGGGGGAGACTGTGAGCCCCTTGACTTCATGGTATCCTGAGGATCCTCAGGGGATGTGGGACTGTGGTCAGCAGGATGGGAAGAGGTGGGTTGCAGAGCTGAGAATGTTGGCCTTCTGGGTACATCGGCGAGTCCCCTTGCGGCTTCGTTGCCAGGAGCATCTTGGAAAATGGTGGAGGACTTCGGTGTTGCAGCTGATGGGGAGGCTGCTGAGAGAACCATAGAGTTCCAAGGCTAGAAGGGATCCAGATGTGGATATCTGCTTTGTGGATCCCTTTGGGACAGGGGACCATTTTCACATTCTGCTTTGGAAACCACTTTGGGAACTATGTAAACATTTTAAATAATAATATCCCTCCCCCATCAGCAAGAGTCTGAGGGGCTTTTAGTGCGTGGGTGGGTGCGTGGGCGGGCAACTGAGTGACAGGAAGGAATATGGGATGGAGAAAAGGTGCCATGCAGGGAGAGGCTGCTTATGAAAAAAAGGGTCCACCCATCACTGAGACATGGCTTAGATGCCCCTCTGAGATCACTGCTGATGTTACCATTCTGAGAATGGTCCATATTCCACAACCTGGTTCCTGCAGGAGTAATTTCCACCATCTCATGGAGGTGCAGGATGTCTGGAGTGGATGGGGTGGGGGGGAGTGATGAGAGATTCTGTCCTTGCAGTACAGGACCCTTGATAGGTGACACTTACCTGAAGCTGAGCACGTGAGATCTATGGATTCCCCTCTGGTATAGATGTCTTGCTTTGGGGTCATGGAGAAGACTGGAGGATGAGGAGATTCGGAGAAGCAAAGTGAAGGACCACAGATAAAGACAAGGGACAGGGAAGATAAATCTCTGCTTAATTTTTCAGCAGCTTAATTTTTCAAGAATATAAGACATGCCTGCACTAGAGGTTGCTCCCACTTTAGGACCCTTTAGTGATGCTGGATATTGCTATTCCAGAGTCAGCGGGAAGAGAAACTATAGCTGTGGTTTCAGGCAGCATTTAATATAGTGCTCTCACTCTCGCTCTCTCTCTCAAAAACCCACAATAACCATCTCCTTAGGAAAGGGGAAAGAAATGCATTCCTTCTCAACTGCCCCACACAAAACTTCCATGTTCCAGTTAGCAGTATCACTCCCCACCACTCCCCTAGCACGTATTGATTTTTATGTGCGAACTTCCACTCAAGTGCAAAAATATGGAAACATATATATTTATGGCCAAACTGCAGTAATGAAGCCCAGAAAAGGTGAAAATTTCTCAGATGTCATGCTGAGCTGCAGAGAAGCTCAGGATAAGTGAGGGGATTCCCTACAGCTGTGCCAGAGAAAGACCTGTGTAGGAGATACATCTCATGGTATCCCATGCTTCCAGACAGCAATAAATTGCACAATGTTGGAGGTTTCTGCCCAAATTCCAAGTGCCATCTTCTTGACAGTCCACAAGCTCCTGTAGGCTTCTGCTTTCCATCTTTCCATCTTGTTGTCTGGCCAGACACTGATCTGCGGCCGTGTGTGATTCTTGCACCTTCACCTGCTGGTTAATGCTTGTGAGAAGAAGCAGTTCCTTTTTCAATACTGCTTCTGTGGTGATGGCTGTTTCACATCAGAAGGCAGGTGCTGGCCAGCAGGTGGCACTGTGGAAATTGCATGAGGTCTCTGATCAGGATGTGGCCAGAGAATACGATCCCAAAGGAAAGGAGCACAGAAACCGATGGAAGTGTGTGAACTTTCAGGAAGACGTTGCTTTAAACAATTTATTGCCATCTGGAAGGATCCTGAATCCATAGCTCCTTAAGACCTGGATCAGAAGGCGTTGCCTGGTGGATCAACCACCTCCGTCTGGAAGATGGAGAGTGAGAGGAAGTCCAGTGCAGGGGTGTAGCTATAATTGAAAGGATGGGTTCAAAGAACCCAGGCCCCCTGGCTCCTGAGGACACCCCAGATCCACCTCTCCCTATTTTCTTCATTATCTCCCTCACTCCGAGGGGTTGCCAGGGAGAGGGGTGAAAATTGTCCAGTGGGGCAACAGTGTACCTTCCTGCTGCCCCGGTGCCACCTCAGATCAGAAGTGCCAGGTAGTGCCAGGTGTGTGTGTGCACGACATGCACATGTGTGCGTGTGCACATGCACACGCACAATGTGTGTATGCTCACCTGGCACCTCTGGTCAATTCCAGTCCAAGGAGGCACTGGGGCAGCAGGGAGGTACACTGTCGCCCCACTGGACCATTTTAAAAGACTGCGCCGGCTGGGGAAATGTGGTAGGAGGGGTAAGCGCACCCTCCCCTGTCCTTAAAGTTATCCCCCCCCGCCACTTTGAACCAGCAGGCATCAGTTCCGTGGACACCCCTAGATGGCAGTGCACATGCCACCCACGTACACCATCAGGACTTACACTATCAAGAGGGTGTGTTGCATGCAAGCGCCTCCCTCAATATGCAAAGTCAGCTTGGGCCTCCTCCAGCATCAGCCAGGGATTTGCTCACCTTTCATGGCTACAGAGACAAAGTTGCTCCGTGGGGACTGGCTCTCCTTCCTTGATTGCAGCTTTGAGTAGCGACAGCTATACTCCCCAGCTGTATTTTCATCCACAGTGAGGGCTTCGTTGGGCCCCCTTCCTTTCCTGGGCAGCTCTTTGGGGGTCTGCTTGTGTCGTTTCTTGTAGAATGTGTAGCTTGCCACATCCAGCCTCTCAGGAGCCGAACACTCCAAGGTAACCTGGTCCCCTTGGATGTAAAGAGGGCCCTGGGGATTCAGGGAAAGGGTTGGCGCTGAGAGTGCTGGAGATTGCAGAGAAGAAGGTGGAGGTGGAGTGACATTCTCATCAGCTAGAGAATAAATTCATGAAACCTCAGTTAGTGTGCCCTTGATTCCTCACAGCGTTGAAATAGCCAGGATTTCTTGAGCTGAGACAACTCTCAAACTGGCTCAGGTTTAGTGGTAAGTGTAGATGTGCCATAGAAGACACACTACAGTATTCATAGGCTGGGACTGAGCCTTGAATCCTGGATTCCTGGCCCTTGGTTATCCCCCCTGCGGCATTCTCTCACCCTGAAACCCTCTTGGTCTGTCTGAAATGATGGCCAAGCCATTTCCACCCTTTGGTCTTACTGCTGGAGATGGAGTTCCAGTGCATCGACCTTTTGCACCAACTATCTGAATGACCACTAGGCGCACTGGGAGTAGAGATTATTATTATTATTATTATTTTTACATTTATATCGCGCTCTTCCTCCAAGGAGCCCAGAGCGGTGTACTACGTACTTAAGTTTCTCTTTCACAACAACCCTGTGAAGTAGGTTAGGCTGAGACGGGTCATCGGGGACTTTTCAGTCTTCACCCCTAACTGAGTGGGGACCTGCTTTTCCTCTCACTCATCCTGTTACCTTTCTTTGTCTTTCCCCATCCAACTCTTTTCCTTTGTCATCTCCCCGCTGTGAAAATGTATCTTGTCATCTCCACTGGGCTGCGATTGGGTCATGGCTCATTGATGGAGCCAATGCTTTGCTTGCAGACGGTCTTGGGTTCAGTCCCTGGCAGCATCTCCAGGTAGGGCTGGGAGAGACTCCTGCCTGCAAACTCAGAGAGCTGCTGCCAGTCAGAGTAGACAATTCTGAGCTAGATGGACTAATGGACGGACTCGGCAGAAGGTAGCTTGCTATGTTACTATGTTCTAGGTGTGCTTGGGGCTGTCCCTTTGGGAACCTCGGCCTCTTAATTAATCCTAGAAATTGGAGATCTTAATTCAGCGGTAGAGCATCTGCTTTGCCTGCAGAAGCCCCCAGGTGCAATTCCTGGCAGCATCTCCAGGTAGGCTGAGAGAGACTCCACCCTGAAACCTTGGAGAAGCTGCTGCAGGTCGGTCGGTGCAGACAAATCTGAGCTTGATGGATCCAGGGTCATACTTGGGAGAAGGTAGCTTCCAAACTGCCCTTTGTATACGTCCTCATGTGACACTGGAAGGTGCCATATCTATGGATTGATATAACCACACAAGCAGATAAATAGGATACCCAAAAAGGAGACATGTGAGAAGTCTACTTATTGGAAACAACTGGTTTGCTGGTACATATTTGAGTGCTGTTAGCATATTCCCCCTCCCTCCTCCCACCGCCTCCCTTTCCATCTCTGGACACATTGTCTGAACGCAGCTCGACTTTCCATTTGGCCTTCCAAGTGGATCAAAGGAGGCCTCACCTGTCACTGAAATGTGGATGGAGCTGCTTTCTGGGGATGAGATCTCCCGTCCAGATTCCACCACCTGGTACTTGCAGGCGTAGCGCCCACCGTCTTGTGGAAGCAGCTGCAGGGAACGGCTGATGGATGGGGGATGAATGGGAAGCAGCGGCACTCCATCCTTGGAAAACAGGACCTTTGACATCTGACGCTTATCGGGAGCTGAGCATGTCAGGTTTATGGATTCCCCACTTCTGTAGACGTCTTGCTTTGGGGACACGGAGAAACGTGGACGACGAGGACGCTCTGAGATGCAACAGGCATAGGGGGAGAAACACAGAGGCGTTGGGGATTAAGGCGGGTATGCCAGCACTAGCTGAGCTGTTAAGCACCTAGTCCTCATCAAGGACAACTTTCCAAGTTCAACTGAAGTGATATTCCTCTCCTATTTACACCACAAATGTATATCACCGCCTAGAGATGCACATATTGGGCGGTATATAAATATGATAAATACATATCAGGTTTGTATGACTGTCCCGGCATCCCCAAAGTATGCTGAAATTTGATGATGTGCTGGAGATTTCTTAGGGTCTTCCCAGACAGATATAAAGTCTGTTCAAAAGGCTGTTCACTCAGGTTCCAAGCACTCTTTAAATCCCCCTATATATGCTGTTGTAAGCTTCCATGTTAATTCCTAGAATGTTCTTATCCCCTATACATGCAGTCAGCAGGGACCTTGCACAATTCTTACAGTGCCACCTGCTGGCCAGTTCTTGCCGCACCTGCAACTTTTTGTTGCTACTTTTGTGGCAATGAGGAAAGAGAATGGGATCTTCTTGCCGACCAGCAAGAGCTGGTCGGCAGGTGGCACTCTGAAAATTGTGTGGGTCATTCTCTGCTTGGCAAGTGTACAGAGGTTTGTATTTTGCCTTCAAAAATCATACTGCCATCGCCTCTGCTCCCCAGGGAATGAATGGGACTGCTTGGACCTCAGCACAGGGACTTGCTCACCTGTCCTGGGTATGGAGATGAGGTTGCTCTTTGGAGACTTGATCTCCTGACCTGGCAGCAGAATCCAGTACACACAGCTGTACCTCCCAGCGGTATCCGTATTCACATTGAATGCTTCGTAGCGCCCCATTCCTTTATTGGGCAGCTCCTTAGAGGTCTGGCCTTGTTGTTCTTTGTAGAATATGTATCCTGCTACCTCTCGGCCCTCAGGAGCTGAACAAATCAGGGTTACCTGTTCCCCTTGGATGTACACAGGGTACTGGGGATCCAGGGAAAGGGTTGGTGGTGGAGGTGAATCTGGAGATCACAATACAGGGAAGAGAGAGAGAGAGAGAGAGAGAGAGAGAGCGAATCTAGTTGGGGGAAAGTCTTGTAAAACAAAGTTTTATATAAAAACTTACTTCTTTCTGATAATCACACCAATTTTTTGTATCAGGTATCCAGATTCTGTATGGCTGTGATTAAGATCCACATATGGTGTGTCAGAAATGTTTAATTTATCCCCCCACCATTTGCTTTATCTTATTCTATTTTATTGTACTGTTATGTAATAGTAAGTGTGTGTATATATACATATATAAACCGTCATATATATGATGGTATAAGGGCGATGAAATACACATTTCCACACGAGTTTAAAAACATTCAAAAGTTTAAAAACTAAACTACAGATGTAGCAAAATAGCAAACGTTTCAATGTAAGACATTATTAGTACTGAGGACGATGTCTTACATAGAAATGTTTGCTATTTTGCTGCATCTGTGGTTTAGTTTTTAAAATTTTTAAACTTTTGAATATTTTTAAACTTTTAAACTTTAACTTTTAACTGTGCATTAAGGAAGGTCTTTGAAAACAGCTCTGTGTGTGTGTGTGTGTGTGTGTGTGTGTGTGTGTGTATCTGTACCAATATTCTCTTTGTCTGGATTGAAATTTGTATATTTGCTCTAAGATCACAATATACTGAACTGAAACTGTTTGAGAGAGTATAATGGTATTATGCAAGTGCTGGCCAGCAGGTGGAACTGCGGAAATCGCATGAGGTGTCTGATCAGGGTGTGGCCAGAGAGTAAGATCTCCCTCAAAAGGAGCCCATGAAGTGTGTGACCTGTCAGTAAGACGGTGCTTTAAACTTGCACTAGGGATGTGCCCAAAGCATTTTGGCACCTCTGTTTCCAGGTCCCAAAACGCTTCAAGCTGCCCCAGTCCATTTGTTTCAGCTGGGTATGAGTGGGCACTAAAGAGAGAAAGGCAGGTCTTACCTGCTGCACACTCTATGTGGCTGTGATTAAGAACTGCACATGGTGTGTCAGGAATGCTTAATCTAGTCCTTGCTGCTGCTAATAGCAGGTTTGGGGGAGGAGGGTGATTTAAGCCAGAGAAACAACACAGGGTAGAAAAGACTAATTCCCGCTTCCTAAGTGATGCACCCCCAGCCTCTGCTGATACAAACGTGTCACTTAGGAGAGGGAGAGTTAGCCCCGTGGCTTTTTTCGGTGAAAGCAAACAGATTTGGGAGCTCCAGGCACAGATCTCCTGGGTTATGTGTTTTTTGGCCCATAATGTCTCAACTATGCCGTATTAAGGTTTCGACCCACTCCCCCGGCAGCTAAGAAGTCTCCTGAGGGCTGGGCCAAACAATTTTCAGCCTTTTGTTTTAACAGCCTAGTGAAGAAGGTCTCCTCTGTAATTCCTCACCAGTGACTGAGAGCACCACCTCAGTCTGTTACTGTTACTCTGTGCAGACTGGACTCCTGTGCCATTTTCTTCCTGGTAAGAGCAGACAAATTCTTCTCTTGGCCTCAGATGCTCTGTGGAGACTTCCAAGGTGTTTCCTGACTGTTCCCTTATCTGCTCCCATTGACCATCTGCCGCCTCTTTATAGAACAGTCATCGTGTGACACAGAGGGCCAGAGTCTCCCTGCTGAATATTTGGGGAATTGGCTTGGATCAATTTTTTTCTTACCTTCAAGGGGCACCATCCAGGAAAGGACTGAGCATGAGGCTGAAAGAGAAGACAAGAAGTTCTGTTACGAATGAATCGGCTTACTTTGCTTTCGCTATACGTTTAACTGATAATTACCATCTTCAAATCCATGCACTTTTAGTTGTTAAACACCAAATGCAATATGCAGGACACAGTCAAAGAGTAGAGGCGGAGAGCTGGTCTTGTGGTGGCGAAGTGTGCTGTTGAGTTGGTGTTGACTCCTGGCGACCACAAAGCCCTGTGGTTGTCTTGGGTAGAATACAGGAGGGGTTGACTATTGCCTCCTCCCGCACAGTATGAGATGATGATGCCTTTCAGCACCTTCCTGTATCACTGCTGCCCAATATAGGTGTTTCCCAAAGTCTGTGAAACATACCAGCGGGGATTCGAACTGGCAACCTCTGGCTTGCTAGTCACGTCATTTCCCTGCTGCACCATTAGGTGGCTCTTGTGGTAGCAAGCATGAATTGTCCCCTTTGCTAAGTCGGGTTTGCCCTGGTTTGCATTTGAATGGGAGACTACATATGTGAGCACTATTCCCCTTAAGGGATGGGGCCACTCTGGGAAGAGCATCTGTACGCTTGCATGCAGAAGGTTCCAAGTTCCCTCCCTGGCAGCATCTCCAAGATAGGGCTGAGGGAGACTCCTGCCTGCAACCTAGGAGAAGCCGCTGCCAGTCTGTGTAGACAATACTGAGCTAGGTGGACCAAGGGTCTGACTCAGTAGAAGGCAGCTTCCTATGTTCTTAGCTAGTGTTCTGCAGTTCTTTTTTGGATATTGGTCATGTGTAGTGAAGAGCTCTCCTGGAACTTCTTAGAATTGTCCAGAAATAGTTGGGCATTTCTAAGAAGCCACAGTAGAGTGCTTCACTCCACACAACCAATATCCAAAAAAGAACACTGGCTATTTGTTAAGAAGACTTTCTTTGAGAGACAGCAGCTGGGTTTCATATGTAAAAGATAAAATAAATGTACTCCATGGACAAGCCTTTTGGTGGTGTTCTATGTTTAAAATATCTTCTTGGATGCCTTGTATCTTTGGCTGATGAAAAACTATGAAACATTGAACTGATAGCGTTACATGTTTCAATTTAGCTTGGTACAGTTCATGCATTTAAAGCCAAATTTTTGTATATCCATATCTTTTACATTTTGCATTTAAAAAATCCCAAGTGCTCTGTTTCAAATAGCGCGCATTTCTGCGTTTACACCAGTCTTTGACTTAAGATGTTCTAAGCTGAGCAGTATTTCAGATGCCTGTAAACTGCTACATTACAGAGGCGTTCTTACCCCCGGACTTTGGGGCCAAGGTCCAGGGCCCCCTCCACACCCCATGGGGGCCCCCAAATCCTCTTTAGCCTGTCCTGGGTGATGTGGTTCGTGCCCTCAAGAACTTGAAGCCAGCGGGGTGGGTGGGTTCTCCAAAGGCCTTTAGGTCCAGGCTCCAAAATTACCTAGGTGCACCACTTCTACCTTATTTTAACTTTATAATTGTGTTTCCATTATAGACTGCTCAGTGTGAAAGGGGAAGCTCAGCTAGACAGGTGCTGATTGCATGGACAAGACGAGGTGCCAACAATGGCAGCAGCTGAGACTTACATGGTGATAGAGACAGGCAGTCCTGACAGTAGCTGCAGCCGCATCTGAAGCTGCTGAGGGATTGGCGGACTTGTCTGTCCAAGATGGAGGAGAGGAGAGGAGAGCTGGTCTTGTGGTAACAAGCATGACTTGTCCCCTTAGCTAAGTAGGGTTCACCCTGGTTGCACATGAATGGGAGACTTGATGTGTGAGCACTGCAAGATATTCTCCTCAGGGGATGGAGCCACTCTGGGGAGAGCAGAAGGTTTCAAGTTCCCTCCCTGGCTTCTCCGAGATAGGGCTGAGAGAGACTCCTGCCTGCAACCTTGGAGAAGCCACTGCCAGTCTGGGTAGACAATACTGAGCTAGATAGACCAATGGTCAGACTCAGTATTTGGCAGCTTCCTATGTTCCTATGTCCCCCCGCCCAATGCTGCCGTTTCTATTTCTCCACCCTAGGCTCAGCTGCTGCACTGTGATGGTGAGAGAGAGAGAGTCCAGCCCCTTCCTAGCTCACGTGCTTTTTGCCCACCCTCCTTACTTCTGCTGCCCAGGAGGAGATGGAAGCAAGCTACTCAGTTGTCTCCCCCCACCATGAAAAAGTGAGAAGGAAAATGTCAGGAAGGATCTGGAAAGAGAGTGGATGGGAAGGGTGAGCAATTTCCGGTTCTTGACCACCAGCTTCTCTGCTGCATGTCTGATTTGTTGCCAAAACAGCTTTATTTTAGGGCAGCAGCCCGCACCCCACCATATGTGTGGAACTGTAGCTCCACAGCTTCCATTTTGGATACTTCAGTTCATGGGATCACGAACTCTGCACATGCCCATATTTGGCAAGACTTGCAACTGGTCGCTTAGCACAAGCAAAACATGGGGCAATGCTATCCCCAGGTCGTAATAACAATGGAGACTGGAAGGGAGTCATCCCCCAAACCTCTCTTTTTCTTTGTGTCAAAGAGAAGGAAGCTGGCAAAGCACTCCCCCCCAGTCAAAAACACTCTCTAGGGAAGAAATAAGCTCCTTTTTGCAAGAGAGATAGCAAGAGCTAAACTTCTACGTAGTAACTCAAAGCTAATCTTCTATGCCGTAAGTCAAGGTGAGTGCAACAACCCCCCACCCCACTGTCAACAGCTAATGAGCTTACCACGGCAAAAAGGAGGTAAGCTCCTTAAAACTTAGGAAATGTATCACGTACCCGGAGAGACATCTCCTGCCCAGATAAGCTTTGACGACACCCACTCAAACCTGCCACACTCACTTCACCCAAGCCATTCCAGCCTTTTGTTCAGTGGGTTTACACCAAAGTTGACTAAGCCATGCAACCATAAATTTAACTGTTCAGCACAGGTTTCAGCCCCTCCAGTGAGGGAGCGTGACTTATGCATTGCCTCAGGACATGTTTGGGAGTATAAGTACTCCTGGCCCAGACTCATGGCCTTGGAATCAGAAGCTACAAGGACCTTTACCCTGCTGGTTCTCAAGCTTGTGTGTGGTAGCTCTACACCACTCGCCCTTTCCTTTTCTTGCTTTTCTGCTGCCTTCCTCCTGCGAGGAGACCTGCTCGGCTGCCCATCTACAAGTGCACCAGATGCACCACTGGATCAGGATCAGGACCTCAAAACAGTGATACATATGCTGGTAACCTCTAGGCTGGATTACTGCAATGCACTCTATGTGAGGCTGCCCTTGTACATAGTCCGGAAACTGCAGTTGGTCCAGAATGCAGGGGCCAGGTTGGTCTCTGGGCTATCTAGGAGAGACCATATCACTCATGTGTTGAAAGAAGACAGAAATGTACCGGCTGCCAATACGTTTTTGAGCAAAATACAAGGTGCTGGTTATTACCTATAAAGCCCTAAACAGCTTAGGTCCTGGGTATTTAAGAGAACGTTTTCTTTGCCATGAGCCCCACCACCTGTTAAGATCCTCTGGAGAGGTCTGTCTGAGGTTGCCACCAACTCGTCTGGTGGCTACTCGGGAACGGGCCTTCTCCGTTGCTGCCCCTAGACTTTGAAATGTATTCCCTTTTGAAATAAGAGCCTTCCCCATCTCTGGCAATTTATAAAAAGGCACTGAAGACACATTTATTCACCTGGGCTTTTAATTAGAGTTATAGTTTTAAAATTTTTAATACTGGGTTTTAAATGTATTAAATGTTTTTAATGATTTCAATTGTTAATTGATATGATGTTTTAAACGATTTCAGTTGTAAACCAACCAGAGACGCAAGTTTTGGGTGGTATAGAAATATTTTAAATAAATAAAATAAAAATAAGTAATACTAATGCCTGTCTCTCTAAATCTCCTTGCCCCCTTTCTCTTTCTTTTCCATTTCTGCATTCAAGCTCTTTCTACGGCAAGCCTTAAGCATTTATTTACAATTTGGACCTAAGCTAAAACTCCTCTTTGTGAGATTCTTGTTAAGATGGTTAGTTAAGATATTATTGTCTGCCTAACCAACTTTTACTTTCCTGTACCCCAATTTCATCCCAAATAAATCTGTTGTACTGCATTTACATTATTACATCCTCATTATTGCCAAGTCCAAAACTCTGCTCAAATTAATACTGTAAAAGACTGCTCCCCCATAGTGAAGCTAATTTCCCCCCATTAACCCAAAAGTATAGTTAACATGTTTAGGCAGCACTCTGGGGCAGATCTATTAACAATGTGTCTGTGACTGACACATCACCAGCTTTGATAACAGCAAAGCAAAAGCAAAAGCAAAAACAAAAAAGGATAGCTGATCTTGGCTCTAGAAGCAACCTCCACCCAACTTTACAAAATTCTTTCCAATGGGAAAATAGGTTCTGAGTGAAGATATTTCGACTTAAGGCACAGTTTTCAGGAAGCAACTGTGTTGTAAGTCTGAGGATGTCCCATAAAGCAGTTTCAACTAGAAAAGATGCTAAATATTTCCCTCTGATCTATCCAGAAGGACAGTGACATGAGACCTGGTGCTGTGCGTAGGTTATTATTTCTGTGGAAGTACCAAAGTGGCTTCATCTCTTCACCATGATGTTGGCACCAGCCCTGATCTATCACTGATCCTTTGATCATTGGAAGGGGTAGAAACTTGTTGCTCTAATTTCTCATTCCCAGCTTCAGCCACTTCCTTGAGTCCCATAGGAGAAATCAAGGGAGATGTGAAACTGCGTAAATCAAATCTCAAGCTGCTTCTGATTTAGATTTGGAAGGGAAGCTCTTGTTTCTCTGGGGCTCTCCCCAACAAGAGTCCAAAACAGTCATAAAATTCTTGGCCCACGAAGCAGTAGTGGTCTTGCTTCCATTGAGATTTAAAAAGAACTAGCTTAGCCTGCGCAGAGGATCTGCACGCGAGTACTTGATTGCTCCCCTCACCCCCTGCCACAGCCTCCCCCTCACCTCAGAGATGTCTCCACCCTCACCTGAGCCGCACTCCTGCTCCTGCTCCTCCTCCTCTATCTCTTTGTTTCCATCCCCTTCACCCCCTTGGTCACTCCTCCATCCCTTTACTCCACCCCCCTCACCCTTCTTGGTCGTGGCTGCAGAACTGCTGGCACCTACTGGCCAAGCAGCAGCCCCCTATCCCCAGGGTCCTCCCCACTCTCATCCGAGCACCGCTCCTGTTCCTCCTCACAAGAGCAGCAGCAGCAGCGGTTGACTGGGCCCTTCCTCGCTGCTGCCACCACCATGGCCGCTCGTTCCCCTCAGGCCACTGACAGGACCAGACCCGCCTCTTACCCGCCTGCCTCCCTCTGCCAATGGCCTTGGTAGCCCCAAACAGCAGCAGTGGTTGACTGGGCCTTCCTTGCTGCCAATAGGCGCTGCCATGGCCGATCGTTCCCTTCAGGCTGATGACAGGCTCGGGCCCATCTCTTTCCTTTCCTTCTGTCTCTCTTCCCCTCCCTTCTTTTTCTCTCCTTCTCTCTCCTCCACTCGCTCTTCCCCTGTCTTTCTTCTCCTCCCTTCTTAACAGATCTTATTCATCTTGTTTCCTCATCAAATTCACACAGCGGCAGCCTTCTTCTCCTGAAGTGGCTCTTTCCTCCCTCACAACCCCTCTCTTCGCAGACCCCTGCCCTCCAGAGAGAGAGAGAGACCAGTAGCAGTTGCAATCTAATGGACCTTAACCCATCACAGGCGCCTCCTCCCTATCTGCATATGGAATCCCCACTGCCCAATCACCACAGTACAGAAGGAAATTCCAGGTGGGAGAGGAGGAGGAGGAGGAGGAGGAGAGCAGTAGCAGGAGAAGAAGGAGCCTTACCCAAGAGTACCGAGAGGCAGCCAAGTTGCTCCATCATGTTTCAGAGGCTGAGGTTGAAAGGAGTTCACTACAGCATGGAGCGGATGCTCATGTAGATCACCCCCCTCCCACTTCTGACCACACTTGGAGGAAGTACAGCTATGTGGTGGAGACATCAGACACTCTGGGTTTGCCATAGTGATGGGCTGACCACCAGCAAGGCCTCAAGGCGCACCTTTCAGCACTGAGCTGCTCTGCAGAAACCCTTCTATTCAAAACGGCCAGTGCAGAAGTTGATGCAATACTGCAACATTAATTTCAAGCCAGTCTTCAGCTCCGTGAGAACCAGAATCTTCACCCAGAAACATTTCAACTGAATAACTTATGTGTATTCAGCCAATTCTGCTGCTCACACGATGGGACAGAGACCCCATGAACAAAGACCTCTGGCATCTGGAAATAGTCCTCCTGGATGGCTACCCACACTTCTCCACAAACCATCTCGAGGTCTGAAACGGCACCACTATTGGCTTGCACACATTCAAGTTATCTCTTGCAATCTTAAGCACTAGGAACTTTCTTGAAAAAGAGAACAGTGGGGATTCTTAGGCAGCTCAGTACTCTACTGTTTTATCAGGCTTTTAATTAGAATGAATTTAAAAATTTTTAAAAACTTGCTTTAATAATTATTTTATTCTACTGTTTTTATTGTCATGTGTTTTAATTTTGTGACTTTTAAATATTTTAAATTTTGTACACCACCTAGAGATTTACATATCAGGCTGTATAAAAATATGATAAACAAACAAACAAAATACTGGATCCAAAACATGGTGTGCACTTGGGAGATCAAACCAGGGGATATCCACAGCTCTGGCCAACCCCTTTCTCGTGTGCATATTTCCCCCAGTGTAATGATCAGGTGGAACTTCATAAAGCATAGAGGGAGGATGGGGGATCTCGAAACATAGACCCATACATCAGCACAGCTTCACACAGGATGAAGCCTCCCCACTCTGGTTTGTGTGGTCCTTGCTCTCTATCTCCTGCGAGTGTATTTCTACATAATGATCTACACGGTCTCAAGACTACCTCTCTGTATTTCCTCCCAGTGTGGTCAGAAAGCATCAGCTCAGTTCTGGGGCCACCTTTTCTAGATTTCCAGCCTCTGCAGCACAGAGCAACCTTACCAACCTCCTGGGTAAGTAAGTCTCCTTCTTCCCTGGCTGCTCTCCTCCTCCATATGAAGCCTCATCCTACATCCTTTTCTTCCCACTTTCCCTTCTGCATTTGCTCCTCATCAGTGCATAAATGATGACTTTCTGTAGACTTGAAGGCAATAGGGATGTGCAAACTGGCTTGAATTCAAACTGGTTTGAATTTGAACCAGTTTGGTTCAAACTCGGACCAAACAGGGCATTGCATTGACAATGCCGGTCCGAGTTCAAACTGAATGAGCCCGGTTTGGTTTGAGCCTGTTCTAGCTGGTTCAAAGGTTCTAGAGGCCATTTTAGATCTTGTCCTCCATTTTCTGTGACCTGTGTTCCTTGATTTCATTGGCTTAGCTCTTGCTTCCCTGATTGGCCAGATGAGTCTGGCTCTCTGGTGGGCTCTGCACTGTGCCAGTCCTTGAGAACTGGCACCCTATTGGCCAGTGGGGAGGGCAAATGTGGGGGCTCCCAAAGGAGGATGTTTCAAATCCTATTTAAAGCCAAGCCTCTGGCCTAGCAAAATCACTCTGGCTGCAGTTGCTGCTTGGCTTCCTCTGGCCTGTTGCTGCTGGTGTGGTGAGAGTCTGCTTGGTAGACTGCTACTGTGTTTTTGTTCCCAATCCCCTGTTCCCTTCCGCCTGCTTCTCTCTGTCCCTGCTTTAAACCTCCCTCCCACTGTCTGTTCTGCTGTGTGTTTGTTCTGCTGCTTTTATCCCCCCGAGTGAGTGAGTGAGTGAGTGAGTGTCTATGTCTCTCTTTCTCCCCTCTCCTCAGGGCCAGGGGGACCCAGGCCCTTTGGCCTGAGGCCTCTCCCTGGCCTCTCCATTTCCCTAACTCAGTCCCTACTTTGCCCCACCTTTTTTGCTTTTGGTGGCTGGCTGTTGCTTTAAAATCTGTTGGCTGAGTTGAGAGCCTCCTCCTCAGCAAAGCAGCCACCGACAGTTGTTTTTATTTATTCTGGGTTCTTTGGGGGGGGGGGGTTTCCCCCTTGTTTTCTCTGGAGCAGGTGCTTTTCTTTGTTAATCCTTTTCTTGCTGTGCTTAGCACACTGCCTGCTCCAGAGTCCAGCACCTCTCTTTCTTCCCCTTCCCTTCCCTTCCCTTCCCTTCCCTTCCCTTCCCTTCCCTTCCCCATTCCCACAGCCTTTCCCCCCCACCGGCCTTTTTATTTATTTTATCAGTGTTTTAACTTTTAATTTGTTTTTTGGGTGGGTGAAATTGCTGGAAAGCTTTTCATTCCGCACTACCCCTGCCCCGGCTGTGCCTGCCCTCTCATGCTGTGCCAGCCTGCCCCTCATCTGGGATTCCTTCTTTTTGTCCTTACCAGTGTGTGGGGCAGAAGATCTCCAGGATGATGAGGGGATAATTGCTTAATTTTTGTTGCCCCCTTTCCCCCCATTAGTGTTTTTTTAAATAGGGCCTTCTTTCGTGTTTGGGTGTGGGGAGGTATATTTTCTGTGCTTTTTTCTTTACAGGTTGTTTCTTGTTTTCACAGGTTCCCTTCCCTCATTGTGTAGCTTATTCATTGCATTGTTTTTTGTTGTATTGTATTGTTGTGGGAGGAGTGGGTGGGTAGGCTTGTGGGTAGGTTTTCTTTAAATAGGGTTTCTTTTTAAAAAGGTTTTTCCCCCAATAGGGTTTTTAAAAAAGGTTTCCCCCTCCAAACAGGTTTTTTTAAAAAACAACAACAACAACCCTCCATTCTTCCTCTTCCTCTTCTACATTTTTCATTTTTTTTAAAAAGCCCCAGGGTTTTCAGGAATGTCTGAGCGCTGTGTTGCAAGCAAAGCTCACAGCAGAGAGGCAGGCAGAGGTGGGAGTGGTCCCCAAGTTGGTGCAGGAGGCCGGGGGGGGGGCAGATAAGACACCATCCTGGGGCCCCACAGGTTCCCATGGGCAAATTCTTTGACCCAGGTGAGGCGGTGGCGCAAAGGCTCTCCTATCCGGAGGACCCTGCTGCCGCCGAACCAATTCCTGTACCAGTGGTGGTGCACCACTGGGGCTGTGCAGATCCTGGCAGTACAGGGGCTCTCCTGCCAGGGAAGCTCCTTCCGTGGCGGGGGTGGAGGAGGGCAGGGACTTGATGGCTGGCAGTGCAGCCAGATTTCCCCTCCTTCTTGCAGCCCCTCCAATGCACCTCTCGCCACTCAGTGGGGCCCCTCTGATGATGCCCAGGTCATGGCAGAGTCCGGTGCTGGGTCCTCCCAGTCTGGTTCTGAGGGGGAAGGGTCTGCTGCTGAAGTGGAGGAGGCAGCCCCTCTGCCAGTGAAGCTGAGCCCTTCTTCTTCTGTGGTGGGAGGAAGGGGGTTGGGTGATGGCGGTAGGTGAGCATCAGCTGTCTCTCTAGGTCCGGCACCCAATAGGCCCAAGACGGCACCCAGGGCACCTGAGGCCACCCAGAGCAGTCATGTTTGGACGCATTTTGAGGTCCCTCAAGATGCCACAACCGCTGCTTGCTGTGTCCACTGCAGGGCACAGGTCAGTCGGGGCAAGGATGTGAAGCATCTCAGGACGACCTCCATGTGGTGACACATGTGACGGTGTCACCCACTGGTAGTGCTAGTGTGCCTCGTGTGCCTGTGACTAGCACTGACAAGGGCAGTGCGTTGGCTTCTATGAAGCAGGGCACACTGCCAGTCAAGCTGTGGATGCAGTCATCAGGCACAAAGCGGCCTGGTCATGTGGACCCATCTCTCCTCATCAGTCTGATAGGGGAGATGATGGCCACTGATGATCATCCTGAGGAGAGCTGGTCTTGTGGTAGCAAGCATGACTTGTCCCCATAGCTAAGCAGGGTCTGCCCTGGTTGCATACGAATGGGAGACTGGATGTGTGAGTACTGCAAATATTCCCCTCAGGGGATGAAGCCGCTCTGGGAAGAGCGGAAGGTTTCAAGTTCCCTCCCTGGCAGCATCTCTGAGATAAGGCTGAGAGAGATTCCTGCCTGCAACCTTGAGGAAGCCGCTGCCAGTCTGTGAAGACAATACTGAGCTAGGTAGACCAATGGTCTGACTCAGTATATGGCAGTTTCCTATGTTCCTTATGTTCCTATCCTTTTCAGGTTGTCAAGAACTCCGGATTCTGCCGGATACTCCAGTTGCTAGTGCCTGAATTTGGTGAGGATTCCCCTTTTCAAGCAAAGTGGATTCCTAACTCTAAATGGGTTCATAGGGCAGGTGCGGGGGGCTGAGAGAGAGGCCCTTACTGGCAGTGGCACCATGGTGGTGATTCCTCTAGGGCCCGCCAGCACTCCCCCCCAACAGTGCAGGCCAGTACCAGCCCGGTTCCAGCCTCCCTGCATGCACGGAGGCCATTTGTGTGACCTCTGTGCATGCAGATTTCGATTCAAACTATTTCTGCACGACCACAATCGAAACTAGATATCAATAAAGGCCAGGATAAAAAGATGGGCCATTAAGGCTCTCCTGAAGTCCTCCAAGGAAGATAATCCTCTTAAATCCATGGGGACTGTGTTCCACAATTTAGGGATGACAACTGAGAAGGCCCGATCCCAGGTCACCACCAGATAAACTGGTGGCACCCAAAGATGGAACTCTCCCAATTATCTTAACGAGTGATGGGGATCTTGTGGAGAAAGGCACTCTCTCGGGTAACTTGGATCCAAACCATTCAGGGCTTTAAAAGGTAATAACCAGCACTTTGTACTTTGCCCGGAAACATATTGGCAGCCAGTGCAACTGTTTAACAGGCATAATCTGGTCTCTCTGGTATATCCCAGAGACCAATCTGGCTGCCGTATTTTGAACTAACTGAAGTTTCCGAACTATGTACAAAGGCAGCCCTACATAGAGCGCATTGCAATAATCCAACCTGGAGGTTACCAGCTGGTGTACCACAGTTTTCAGGTCATTCTCCTCAAGAAATGGGCAAAGTTGTCAAATCAATTGCAGCTGATAAAAAGCACTCCTACACAACCTCAGCCTGAGGCACCAGGGTGATACTTGGGTCCAAGAGCAAGCTATGAACCCATTCTTTCTGGGGGAGCGTAACCCCATCCAGAACAGGAAGTTCTAACTCGTCTTGCAGATTACGACCCCCAACAATGAGCATCTCTATCTTGCTTGGATTCAGCTTCAGTTTATTATCCCTTATCTCTCTTGGAAGATATCAAGAGTGTTTACATAAAGAACCCCCCTAGAGACAGTAACCCCATTTCCTCCTCC
Organism: Hemicordylus capensis; assembly: GCF_027244095.1. NCBI lineage: Eukaryota > Metazoa > Chordata > Lepidosauria > Squamata > Cordylidae > Hemicordylus > Hemicordylus capensis. The sequence continues at coordinate 4,310,262 of NC_069662.1, read as the reverse complement.
TCCCTCCCCCAAGAGTCCAATATCAAATGAACCGCAGCATTAGATAATTTACATTGAAAGGTTTGTTTTATAAAACAAAAAGAAATGCAATGGGAGGAGAGGAGTGACCCAACCCTCCTGCCCTCTAAGAGTAGAAATGGTCATGGGACAATTAATAGAAAAGTGATTCATGGGGCAATTACTCACTAATCGCCCAAGCGAGACAAATAGGAAGTAATGCAAAGGGCTGAACCTGCAAAGAGGTGTGTTTGATTGAAAGCCCCAGGAACTCTGTGAAGCCATGATCTGCTTGACTGAACAGGCACGAGTGTTGTAAATCTGTTAGTTCGGCTAACCCAACAGGATTTACAACCCCCTTCAGCACTCCCTGGTGAGATAACAGAAAGCGCCAGCGGAACTGCACGAGTGAAAAATAAAAGGCTCACAAAGAAAACAGTAAATGAATTAAGTCTCCCTGAACTGAACTAGGTACCCCGCTCTAACAATAACTGAGTAATAAGTGAAAAGAAAACACAGATCAAGGAATGAAAATAGCGAAGGACGACAGAAGCAAGGAATTAACAGAACAATCAAGAAAACATAAACAAGGCAAACTGGAACTCAGACAAAGTTTAGGAATTCAATTAACACACTATCTGCAGCCAGCGAGACGTTGCAAACAGCACTGAGCAATTGAGAGAGTACCAAATATATAGGGCTCAAGAGAACCAGCAGCCAATCAGGCTCCCCTGAGTCAGCACTTCGGCTTCATCTCTAGTGATCTCCTGCGCCTGTGTGACTTCCACTGAGCCTCCCTCTTGAGCCGTCTTCTCAAGACAGGTGAAATCCCAGGTACCTCCCCATCAGAATTCATGTCTGGCAGCTGTTGTGAATCTTCAGCTCCAGAGTCTGGGCTCCCTGCCAAGTCCTGTTGCTGTGCCTCTGAGCCCTCACCAGCAGGCGACTCTTCCCATTCCTGCCCTGACTCCTCTGAATCAGAAGTCTGAGGCATGACACTGAGCTGCAATTGTTTTTGGTTTTTTTTAAACCCAACATATATCACTTTCAGTGTTCCCTCTAATTTTTATCATCAGTGAGTAGAAAAAGTTTTTTGGGGGGGCAGCAGTATCAAGGCAGTGTGCACACATAATTCTCTCTCACACACAAGGAAAGAATTAATTCCTTTTAATTAATTTAAAACATGTTTTAATCTCGCCCCCCCAGTCACCACCTTGACATTCTGTTGGTTTCTCTGGGCCAGAGAGGGCTGCGTGTAATTTAGTATGTGTGTAATTTGGTGGGGGGCAGTGTGTAATTTAGTATGGTGGGACAACTTTTTAAAATTTAAAGTGGTTTTATGCAGATATTTCTTTTATCTCTTTTCTACTGAAATATAATATTTTATTATTTATTTATTTGAGACATTTAATATACCGCCCACTCCGAAGACTCTGGGTGGTGTACAACAACAGGCAAACGGGCAACATTAAAAATCACATTACATTAATAATTAAAAATTATTAAAGAGCTAAAATAACTACCAGAAAACAGAAAAATGAACTACAGGGCAAAGGCCTGGCGAAAAAGAAAAGTCTTCAATAGCGATTTGAAGATTGGTAAGGAAGGTGCTAGCCGGATCTGTAGGGGGAGAGAGTTGCAAAGGAGCGGGGCAGCAACCGAAAAGGCCTTTTCACGGGTCCTAGAGCCCCGAACATCTCTGAAATCCGGGACCGACAGAAGGGCCATCTGAGCTGATCTAACCGGATGGGATGTAACTGGAAAGGAGAGGCGGGTCTGTAGGTAGACGCCAGGCCCCACAAGGCTCTGAAGGTCAGAACCAGGACCTTAAATTGAGCTCAGAAGTGAATAGGCAACCAGTGCAATGACTGTAGGAGAGGTGTCAGCCTGTCATATTTTCTGGCACCCATGAGTAGATGAGCTGCTGCATTCTGGACCCGCTGCAGCTTCCTGATCGTCCTCAAAGGACAATCCAAAGTTGTTTACAGATTTCAGCATTAGAATAAAAGCAAAATCAAGCAATTCAATACAAACAAACCGCAGCAACAACACAGTAAAATAATAGAAAACCAGAGAAACTTGATAGTGTCTTCTGCAAAAGCAAAGAACGGGGCCATTCATAATACTAAGACACCTTGTAGGATATAGCCTAGTCATGTCTGAAGGCTTATTTTGGGATGCATAGCACCAGTTCCTTGTTCTCTTGCCCATGTACAGCTACTGCACAGTCCTACCTTGAATGCAGTACGTTTGACAGTGACTTGAGAAAAAACAGAGTGTTGGGTTGGACATGATGCTAGTGGACTTAAATCAGTGTAAACCTTACTTTGGGATGTAATCCCACCCCCGTTCCTTGCATAGAGTTCCTTGTTGCCAGGGTCCTAGCTCCAGCAGGGAGGAGGCAACCGAATGTCTTATGTTGTTAACTCAGCCCTGATACACACAACCCCAGGCTTCAGGGTGAATAAAAATCTTTGGTACATTTAAGCTATGATCCTGAGCGGTTTCTGTTCAAATCAACTGGGCTTATTTTCAATAAATGTGATTAATCATAACAATTATTTAATTAAAGATTTAGACTGGAATTTCTGGGCGGGGAGAGAGAATGGTTTTCCGACTCAATGACAGAAAGAGACAGGGTGGTAGTTAGAGGGGCATGTCTGAGGGGGTCTTGTTCAAATGAGGATGGGAAGAAAGAGTAGGTGGAAGTAGCTATCATGGAATTTCATCGTAGAGGTTAGCCTCCTTGGTGGAGCCCCTGTTTTCATCTTTGAAGAACGTAGAGCAGCTGATGCCAAGAAGCGTGTAACTCAGGTCAGTTTCCTGGAAGACAAAGATGAGGAAAATGCCATCAGGGACCGGTCAGGAAATCCACAGACCTTGCAAGTGTGGCAATTTCGAAACTCACTGGGAATTCAAACTCTGCTCCAGAATCAGCATCTTCATCGCCCTTCTTCTCCTTCGGTGGACCACCAACTTCTGCTGCCCGCAATTTAGATTTAGGAAGGACGCCCCAGTCTTGGCCCATGGGCTGTGAGGACTCCTCTCTTTTCTGAAGAGCTAATCATAAAACAACCTGTCTTCTTGGGTATCATCACTGGTGATCAGACATTGTTTTCTCTATTTGCCCAGTAGGTGGAGCTCTTTCACTCAGAGGGGTGGTGGTGAAATGTTGATGTGGCCCGCAGGCATTTTATGAGTTTCCCAAGAACACAACTATTGGCCTTCTTTTCTATAGCTCTTTGTGGGTGGCCTCTCTTAAAAGCACCCACCCATTCCTTGAAGGGAATGACCCCCCCCTGCCCCCCCAACGTGATAATTTTCTCTCTGTCAGCTCTCTCCACACCAGGCATAATATGGGTGGTTGTGTAATGGTTTTATTCCTCAGTGTCAGCATCCCTTGGGAACGTCCTTGTGTTGTATTTGAGTTTGGAGTCAGGGAAACCAGGCAGGATTGCTGATGGTCAGCTGTGTGCCTAGAGTGTGGGCACAGATGTGCACCTAGCAACCCCCAGGGTCCCCTTTCTTCCAGCTACAGTATTACATTCTGGGGGCTAGGGTCACCATCCTTCCTTGAACAGCTGCATGGGAGGCAGAAATCCCCCCCAGCAGTAATTATGGAAAAAGCTTCACCACTTGAATTTCTGCCTGCCATGTGGATTTCAAAGATACAAGAGCCTTCTCTCTGACAAGTGGAACCCCAAGGGAGCCATGACAGGGAAACAAAAAGACCACTTCTTACTTACACAAAGCATTTCCACTGGGGTCTTTGCACCTGAAAGGCAGAGCAATAGGATGGTCAGTGAGTGAGTGTGAGGGTCTGAGAGCAGCTGGAGGGGAGGAATATAAGGGCCATTGGGGTTGCAAGATTTGTAACCATCTCTGCTCCTCTGCCTTTAACAGCAGCTTGAGACAAAGAAATTAAGCAGGTGCAACTTGCTCCTGGCGTAGTGATACAATAAATGATGGGGAAAGTTTCAGTTGGTATAATTTCTGCATGCCAAGCTGATGTGAATGGCATAGAAGCAGAGGTGGGAGAAGGGGTGGCAACACTATTAAAATGGGCAAGGGGGGGCAAATTTGAGGGATGCATTTTGGGAAGGTTCTGGGACTAGATATTAGCTCAGTTAGCCAACATTTGTCTGAGGGAAGGTAATAACTCCGACAGCTTTCCCCCTGATTGTGAGGATGGACGAAAGGGACATGGGCGAAAGGAAAATTAACATTCCTTCCTACCTCCTCTTCCTTATGGACTGCTGAGACTTTAAAGTGTTCCAGTAAGTCCTAGAAAGGAAATAGGAGAGGAAGGGAGGGAGGACATCAAAATCAGTAGAGAGAAAAGAGAATGGCACACAGCATGATAACATCAGAACATGAGAACAGCCCTGCTAGTTCAGGCCCAAGCGGATATAACTCCAGCATCCTCTTACCCTCACTGGTCCACCAGATGCCTCTGAGAAGCCCACAGGCAAGAGCTGAAGGCATGCCCTCTCTCCTGCTCCTGCTCCCCTGCAACTGGTATTCAGAGGATTCTTGCCTCCGAGGATGGAGGTGGCCTATATTTTATATTCCCCAGCAGTTTCGACGGCATCCGGGGACTGAAGCTTGGGGACCCCGGCCAAGTTTGGCTGCATGACAGGCTGGGGTCACGAGTGGCCAGTGTGGGTTCCACCGGTGGGGGTAAGAGGCACCATTAGGCATAAATTAGTAGGTGCTCACCTCCGCTACTGCTGCACCTGAAACCTGCTCCTGGATGCTGTGTGCCACTCAGCACCTCCTGCAGTGGGGGATCAGCTCCACCTCCACCACTCACCTGGCAGAGGCCATTTGCGTGGCCAGTAAATGGCCTCCATGCAAGTGTGGGGGCCAGGTGAGTAACGGAATTGATCCCCCACTGCAGGAGGTGCTGGGTGGCACACAGCTTTCAGGGGCAGGTTTCAGGTGCAGCAGTAGCAGAGGTAAGCACCTACTAATTTACGCCTAATGCTGCCTCTTGCCGTTCCCCCCTCCCCAGTGGTGCCCACTCCGGCCGCTACTGCATGGAGAGAGTGTGTGTGTGTGTGTGTGTGTGTGATGCTGGTGTAGGCCTGAGCCAGACCGAAGCCATGTTACCTTTCATATAACCTGACTGTGTAAAGGGAGGCCTAGGGGATTCCTTATAAGGAGCTGCTTTTCTGTGCCAAGGAAGGCCAGGAGAGACTAGATAAGAAGGTGATGAGGTATTCACCTAAAAGAATACATGTGCAGAAGTTAGCTGGAAATTTACAGAAAGTCCAGACAAAGGAAAGGGGCAGTACCTATGCACCATCTCCTAGGCTAGAAATATGTCATGCTCGTAAATGATCGGGGTCTTGGACTTGAGCGATAGCTGCCAAGACCTTTGCTACTATAGAGCAAAATAAAGCCTTTTTAACCCTTCTCGACTGGTGATGTGTTTGGCTACTGACCCAGAAAAGAACCTCTCTTTGTTGGGGTACAACAATGCCACTGAGCCCTCTAATCTAATGTGTGCAATAACTTAGGGGTTCCCAAGCTATGGGCCCCCAGCTGTAGTTGGACTACAACTACCACCACCCCCTGCCCAAAATGGCCAAAGGCCTGTGCAAATGTCTTTTCCTGCTTTTAAGTGCATAGAGTTGCATTTGGTCAGCCTAACCACACTTGCACGTAAAGCTTCGGAGAAGCCGCTTTTCAATTGTGGGTTTTAAAAAAATCAGCCCCGGTTTCACACTCACTCACCTGGCTGAGATCCTGCTGCTACCTGAGAAAAGAAAAGAGAAAAACATGCTTTGTAATGGAGAGTGAACTTTGTTGTGCTGCCCTTTTGGTCTTTGTCTCTCCTCCTCTGTGGAACATCTTGGGCTCCATCGTCATTTAGGGCAGGGGTTCCCAAGCACTGGTCCCCAGATGCTGTTGAACTACGTCTCCCCTCATCCCTATGGGGGTAATAGAGGATGATAGGATTTGTAGTTCAATAGCATCTGGGGGCCTAAGGTTGAGACCCTCTGCCCCAATGGTTGGGCATGATCCTGTGGGAGCAGACAGTCCTGCAGTTTCCCAGTCCTGGGTCATATAGGGCTAGAAAGGTTAAGACCAGCTCTTTGAATTGTGCCTAGAAGCAAATCAGCAGCCAGTGTGGTTCCATCAGTACTGGCAAGATTTCTTCCTGAACATTAGTGCCAGTTAGCAGCCCATAGGAACATAGGAAGCTGCCATATACTGAGTCAGACCATTGGTCCATCTAGCTTAGTATTGTCTACACAGACTGGCAGCGGCTTCTCCAAGGTTCCAGGCAGGAATCTCCCTCAGCCCTATCTTGGCAAAGCCAGGGGAGGGAACTTGGAGCCTAGATGCTCTTCCCAGAGCAGCTCCATCCCCTAAGGGGGAATATCTTATAGTGCAAACACTTCTAGTCTCCCTTCCATATGCAACCAGAGCGGACCCCAGCCCAGTTGCTGTATTTTGCACCAACAGACGTTTCAAAAAACAGTCTTCAGTGGCAGCCCCATGCAGGGCATCTTGTAGTAGTCTAGAAAAGAACAGGGGCGCCCTCAGGGTTAAAAAGGAACCATGGCAATGATACTCCAGCCCAAGGGTTGGTGCCATTTAAAAACTGGTTTCTGTGCCTTTGTCAGCAGCCTGACATGCGGACAGGAGAGGCTTTTCCTGGTACTGTGCTAAAGTGGTGGGGAGAAGCTTCACCTGCTGATATATAGATTTCTCTATGTCAGGCTGCTATTAAAAAGTCTCAGGGCCATGGTCAGAATCAACATGTGATGGAAAGCGTCATTCTGGCTCTTTTGTTTCCAACAGGGGTTTCTTCCAGGCTTGCAGGGTAGGCCGGAAGACCTGAGCAGCCCCTCTCTTGGCACTCAGCTCTCCCCCACCCCCCAAATACCTTTCAGCTTCCTCTTGTAAAGGCAGGCGAGAAGCACCAGGAGAACGAGGGTTCCGCCTCCTCCACCGCATCCAATGGCCAGGGGGAGAAGCAACGATTCTGCGCAAGAAAATGGTTATTCACTAGAGATCTGCTGCCAGAGATTGGGCTGGTTTTGTGAATGTCAGCATTCACGGGCCTCCAAGTGGCTCAAGGTGTTGCATTGGCCAAGATCATCTGCCAGATGCTGCCTTACCTCACAACTTGGGTGGGAACCGGCCCTTTGCAAAACCAACTCTTGCAAGGGTCAGACGGGTCCCAAAGAGCTGCTTCAGCGGCAGCTCCAAGGGGCATCCTACTGGTGCCCCCGTAATCCTCTGTGTGAACTGACTGCCCCACCCCACCTCTGCCTGCTCTACACACCTTTCTTCTTTGGCTGGTGAATGTCCCTCACTCCTAGGACCACAATCCGCCAGCTTCCAAACTGCCTTGCTTGTCCCTTTTTGACAACAGCACAAAGGGCTGAGTCTCGCAATTGATCTAATGCGGGTCTGCCGGAGTCTAGTTATCCCCGTGGTAGGTGTGCTCCTGTAGAGCAATTGTGAGAACTTAGACATTTTCCTTGAACTCTGTTTGGCAGTGCACCAAGCCCACACGAAGCCCACATCATCAAGCTGACTTCCAAGCTAAGCTTGTGGATGTGGGTTTCATATGGGTTTGGCTCATTGCCAATTGGGGTGGGGGAAAATGTCAGAGTTCTTGTGATTGCTGTACAGGCACGTGCACACCGTGAGGCTCTCTAAATTCCTGCAGAGTCCACATTAGATTAATCATGAGATCCAGCCCAGAGGCACTCTTGCCCTGTCCTATGCAGGGTTTTATTCCTCTTTATAGAAATGTCGTCTGCGAGAAGACCACAATTCCAATTTCAGCTGTGTGGTCACTCAACAGTGATATAAATAAACTCCTCATGTGTTCGAAGGTACTCTCTTTATTATTTCTCAACTTCCAGTACTGAGCAGAGACATTCAAACAATTTGGATCTGGGGATTTCACAACTTTGAGGTCTATTAATACGTTTTTATGCAAAGATGAAAACCAAAATTCTGTGTCATTCATGGTATCTGATTTGGCATGAAATCCAACAAATTAACAGGCCTGATACTGTTACCAGACTGCCTCCTTTCCCCTCCATCTGGGAAACTTTGACTGCCTATGGAAGACCCTGGAATGAAGTCATGAGTGAAGCAGATTTGGCACATGAGAGCCCTTTTGTTCTGCGCTTCCTCTGAATAGCCACCACAACACTCACTTCAGGTTTGGTGCCTGGTACCTGGAAGCCTCCCTTTGAAAGTTTGAATTTTCCACCTTTGGGATTTTACACAGAAATAAAGCCTAAAAAGAGCTGAGCTCCAGAATACAGAGCTGGACCTCTAGTTTGGACATGCCTTGATCTCTGGCCCAAAACTTTGCTGAAGCCTTGTTGTGGGAGGTTGGTGATCAACACTGCTTTTTACTGCCCTGGAGCCTGCCTGGCTGCTCACCCATTGTGTATTCAAATCCCTTTCCCTGAGTGAATTTACTGAACTGCTGAGTCCCAAGTTGGAAAATTGAACTGCAGAGTCTAGAATCACATGGGCTGAAATGTGTCCACACTACTTTGTGTGGACCTGCTGCAGGAAGACCTGCACTGGACTGCCCTAGACAATATGGGAATCCAGAGTCCTTGAGTCACTTGTCATGGAACCATACCTAAGACTGCCTGCCTGAGAGCTTCTAGATTCTTGAGCAGAACCCCAGAGCCTTTGAGGCTGTGCCATTCCCTATGTGGGCCTGCCATTGACCAACCTCTGCATCTGACAACCTGGGAAACTCAGTGCACACCTGCAAGCTGTGGACACACAGAATGCCACAGACCTTGGTGCCACACTGGCACCTTGCTACCTCTTACTTGCTACCATTACTTTGGGAACAGTTTTTTGGGGGGCCGCCCAGATGTTCTCCTGGTGGGAAATCCTTCCCTGCTGGCATCGCTTTCCAACTTCAAATGCAGCTCAGCCTCCCACTTGCTCATTCAACAGACTTGCTCTGAAAAACAAAAAGGTCTCACCTGTCACTGAAATATGGATGGAGTTGCTTTCCAGGGAGGGGATCTCTTGTCCATATTCCAGAACCTGGTAGCTGCAGGAATAATTTCCAGCACCTTGTGGAGAGAGGCGCAAGGTGACCTGAGGAAGAAAGGGATCGCTGAGAGGTATCTGCTCACTGTCCTTGAAATACAAGATCCTTGATGCGTGATACTTATCAGGAGCTGAGCAGGTGAGATCTATGGATTCCCCACTGGTATAGACGTCTTGCTTTGGGGTCACGGAGAAGGCTGGAGAAGGAGGAGGGTCTGAGAAGCAAAGGGAAGGAGCACAAAGAAAGGTGGGTATCAGGGAAGGTCGATCTCTGTTGGTCAAAGTGTAGACCATCTCCCTCTCCCTGCATTACAAGTGACTTCCACATCAGGATGCTTTACTAGTGTGGAGGTATTGCTCTACATAGTATTGGTGCTGAGTTGGGGGACCAGAAGGTCAAGGGAGGTCAGAAGCAGAGGCTAATTTCAAATGGAGAGCCTCTTCTCTGGGGTGGACAAGCTCAGTTCTTCAGGAGTCCCAAGCAGAGCACTGTCTCCCCTGTGATCATTAATCAGGCTTAATTTGAAAAAATAAAAGGCCTCACCCGTCACTATAACACTGATGGAGTTGCTTTCCAGGGATGGGATCTCTCGTCCAGATTCCACAATCTGGTACCCACAGGAGTAATATCCTGCATCTTGTAGAGACAGATTCAGAGTGGCTTGAGGGGGTTGAGTAGCAACGAGAACCGGCTGATTTCTGCCTTTGGAAAACAGGATCCTTGATACAAGTTGTTCATCAGGAGCTGAGCATGTGAGGTTTAAGAATTCTCCACTTATATAGATGTTTTTCTTTGGGGTCACGGAGAAGACTGGAGAAGGAGGATGGTCTGAGAAGCAAAGGGGAGGAGCACAGAGGAAGGTGGGAGTCAGAGAAGGCAAACCTTCGTGGGCTGAAGTGCTGAGTCCTTCCAGTTGACCCCCATCAAGGGTGTAGCTATAATTGAGCAAATGGGTTCAAAGAACCTGCTCCCCCAGCTCTGGAGGGCCCCCAGTTCCACCCCTCCCTATTGTCTTCATTATTGCACTCACTCCAAGGGGCTGCCAAGGAGATGGGTAAACACGGGCCCCCTCCCCACAAACTTTTTTTGTTGTGAGCCTCACACAAGCTAGAGACAGCTCAGCCTTCCATTTACTCATTCAATAGGCTTGCTCTGGAGAAGAAAAGAAAAAAACCCCTCACACCATCACCCATCACTTTAACACTGATGATGTTGCTTTCCAGGAATGGGATCTCTTCTCCTGATTCTGCCAGTGTCCCAAAGGGCCATGGAACTGACCATGGAACACCAACGCCTCAGTGTCCCTAAGGGGACCAAAGGTGGAATCAGCCTCTGTCTGCAAGACAGGTGTGCCCTCAGCTCCTGAAAGATGGTGTGCTCAATACTTTGGGCAGCAAAGGTTCACCTTCCCTGATCCCTGCCTTTCTCTTTGCTTTCTTCTCAAACTGTCCGCATCACCCAGACTTCTCCATCACCCCAACGCAAGGTGTCTATATCAGTGGGGAATTTGTAAACCTCGTAAATGTGTAAACTGATGATGTTGCTTTCCAGGTATGGGATCTCTTGTCCTGATTCTGCAACCTGCAACCTGCAACCTACAGGAGTCCATTCCTCCATCTTGTGCAAAGAGGCAGAGGGTGAGAGGAGAGGATGTGGGACTGACAGAGGCAGCTGCGCTCCATCCCTGAAAAAAAGCATCCTTGACACACGATGCTTGTCAGGAGCTGAGCACCTGAGCTTTATGAATTCCCCACTGATATAGACAACTTGTGTTGGGGTGATGGAGACGTCTTGGGATTGTTTTAATAAAGGGCGGCATATAAACTTAATACTAAATAAATAAAATAAAGTCTGGAGGATGAGGATGGTCTGAGAAGAAAGCAAAGAGAAAGGCAGGGGTCAGGGAAGGTAAACCTTTGGCCCACAAAGTACTGAGCCCCTCCATCTTTCAGGAGCTAAGGGCTCCCCTGTCTTGCAGACAGAGGCTGATTCCACATTTGGTCCCCTTAGGGACAATGGGGCGTTGGTGTTCCACGGTCAGTGGGAAGGGGGATTCTAGCTGTGGTTCCAGACAACACTTCATATGGTGAGGCAGCACTTCAGATGCTCCAATGGCAAGCATTTTGTCAGGTTCACTTGCAAAGCATATTATTTGTGCTGAGTTGGGCAGCAGAAGGTCAAGGAAGTTCAGAGGGCGGGGTGTGTGTGTGTGGGGGTTCAAAAGGCATGAGAACCACGGCTTTGAGGTGAATGTATTCCGTTCCTCTCTAACCGCACATACAGCTCAGACTCCCACTTGCTCCTTCAACAGGCTTAATTTGAAGTGGGGCTGGGGGTGGGGGAGAACTCACCCATCACTGCAACACTGATGGAGTTGCTCTCCAGGGATGGGATCTCTCGTCCAGATTCCAGAACCGAGTAGCAGCAGGAGTACCTTCCAGCATCTTGTGGAGACAGGTGCTGGGTGACCGGAGAGGGTGGGGTAATGATGCGAGACAGTGTCTCTCCATCCTTGTAAAAGAGGATCCTTGCCACATGATGCTTATCAGGAACTGAGCATGTGAGGTTTATGGATTCCCCTCGGATATAGACATCTTGTTCTGGAGTGATGGAGAAGTCTGGAGGATGAGGGCGTTCTGAGAAGAAAGGTGGGGGTCAGGGAAGGTGAACCATTGCTGCCCAAAGTATTGAGCACACCATCTTTCAGGAGCTAAGGGCACACCTGTTTTGCAGACAGAGGCTGATTCCACATTTGGTCCCCTTAGGGACACTGAGGCATTGGTGTTCCATGGTCAGTGGGAAGGGGGATTCTAGCTGTGGTTCCAGACAACACTTCATATGGTGAGACAGCACTTCAGATGCTCCTGTAGTAAGCATTTTGTCAGGTTCACTTGCAAAGCATATTATTTGTGCTGAGTTGGGCAGCAGAAGGTCAAGGAAGTTCAGAGGGCGGGGTGTGTGTGTGTGGGTTCAAAAGGCATGAGAACCACGGCTTTGAGGTGAATGTATTCTGTTCCTCTCTAACTGCACATACAGCTCAGACTCCCACTTGCTCCTTCAACAGGCTTAATTTGAAGTGGGGCTGGGGGTGGGGGAGAACTCACCCATCACTTCAACACTGATGAAGTTGCTTTCCAGGGGTGCAATCTCTTGTCCAGATTCTGGAACCCAGTAGTGGCAGGAGTACCTTCCAGCATCTTGTGGAGACAGGTGCAGGGTGACCAGAGAGGGTGGGGTACTGATGCGAGACAGTGTCCCTCCGTCCTTGTAAAAGAGGATCCTTGACACATGACGCTTATCAGGAACTGAGCACCTGAGATCTACAGATTCCCCCCGTATATAGACCTCTTGCTTTGGGGTGATGGAGAGGTCTGGAGGATGAGGACGGTCTGAGAAGCAGAGAAGGAACACAGAGAAAGGTGGGGGTCAGGGAAGGCGAATCTCTGTTGGGTAAAGTGCTGAGCCCCTCCATCTTTGGGGACACACCTGTATTGCAGAAAGGGGTTAATTCTTCCTTCCTCTCCCCATCCTCCTTTGTTTCCCAGAGAATGACAGTCCCCACAGTTCCCTGGGAAAAGGGAATGGAGCTATAAACACCCTGGAACTTGCAGTGCTGATGTGTCCAGGCAATTTATCTCCGCACTAATATTAGAACATAAGAGCAGCCCTGCTGGTTCAGGCCCAAGGCCCATCTAGTCCAGCATCCTATTTCCCACAGTGGCCCACCAGATGCCCCTGAGAAGCCCATAGGCAAGAACTGAGGGCATGCCCTCTCTCCTGCTGTTGCTACCCTGCAACTGGTATTGAGAGGGATCCTGCCTCTGAGGCTGGTGGTTGCTTTTCTAAAACTCTGAGTTTGCTTTTTAAAAACTTGCATTTATGGAGTGGTAGGATTTAATGTGCACTTGCAGAGTGGTAGGATTTAATGCAAACCTCTCCCAGACACATGGAGACCTTAACCCTGGGCACTGTTTCAGGCCCAGGATGGGCAGAGAATGCCTTTTCTTCACCCCCAAGTAGCCACAGCTGCCTCTGTCCCCACATCTGTGACTCCATCTGGGGTCCCAGGTCAAATAGCAGGAATGGGCAAACTTATCTCTCCAGCTGTTGTTGAACTACAACTCCCATCATCCCCAGCCACAATTTGGAACTGGAGGGTCAAGTTTGCCCACCCCAATAGAGATTGCCTTGGCCACCCCACATCTCCCCCCCACCTGAAAATAAAGACTGATTATTTTTCCAGTACAACAGGAAAGCTAATATCTGTAGGAGAGCCAATCGGGATGAGGAGATCTTACCGGTTCTGGATGGGGTTGCACTCCCCTTGAAGGAGCAAGTACGCAGCTTGGGGGTACTACTGGACACGGCTCTGCTTTTGGAAGCTCAGGTGGAGGCGGTGGCCAGGGGTGCCTTTGCACGGCTTCGGCTAGTGCGCCAGCTGCGTCCCTTTCTAGAGAAGGCAGATCTGGCCATGGTTACCCATGCCTTAGTCACGTCGCGGCTGGATTACTGTAACGCGCTCTACGTGGGGCTGCCCTTGAAGAATATCTGGAAACTGCAGCTAGTGCAAAATGCAGCAGCGAGGGTTTTATCCGGAGCTGCCCGTTGGGAGCACATCACCCCCATTCTGAAAGAGTTGCACTGGCTGCCGGTTCGTTTCCGGGTCCAATTCAAGGTGCTGTTTTTGACCTTTAAAGCCCTTAACGGTTTGGGCCCGGGGTATTTGAGGGACCGCCTGCTCCCAAGGGTTGCTGCCCGCTTGGTGAGGACATCTGAGGGGGCCCTGCTCTGGGTGCCGACAAACTCCCAGACTTTGGAATGCTCTCCCAGTGGCCATTCGTTCCTCGGACTCCATCACGGCTTTTAGAAAGCTTGTAAAGACTTGGCTTTTTACCCAGGCTTTTACATAATCATTTTTACTGCTGCTTCTGTGTGTGTTTACCTGTTGTATTGTTTTTATGCCTGTATTTTATATGTTTTTATATTTTTTAGCTTGATGTTTTTATTGCCTTTTTATTGTATGTTTTAACTTTTGTAAACCGCCTTGGGGTTGTCTTTTTAACGAAAGGCGGTATAGAAATGCAACAATAAAATAAATAAATAAATAAATCTCCTCTGCTTCATGAATGAATGACCTCCTCCAAGAACAAACAAGGACTCCCTCACCTGTCATGGCTACAGAGACGAGGCTGCTCCGTAGGGATCGGTTCTCCCTTCCTGACCGCAGGATCCAATACAGACAGCTGTATTTCCCGGCACTATCTGCATCCACACTGATGGCTTTGTAGGGCTCCGTCCCTTTATCAAGCAGCTCCTCAGAGATCTGACCTGGTTGTTCTTTGTAGAATACGTATCCTGCCACCTCTTGGCCCTCGGGAGCTGAACAGGTCAGAGTAACACGTTCTCCTTGGAGGTAAACAGGGTACTGGGGATTCAGGGAAAAGGTTGGAGGTGCAGGTGCTGGCAGTTCTGGAGATCCCAAGGAAGAAGACACAGAGAGAAGAATCCAAGCAGTTAGGGGGGAAAGTCTTGTGGAAGTAAGTCTGCAGGGCAGAGAAGTCAGGGAAAGGTAGAGCAGATGGGGCAAGTGAAGTGCCAAAGGAAGCCCCCCAACCCAGCCGCTGCTGAGCACACAAGCATGGACAGTTCCTCAGACCTTTCCTTTTAACGGACAGATGATCAAATATCCAGAGTCTCAGCTCCTGAACTAGGGTAGGAGGTGTCTCCTACCCTATTCTTCGTCCAGTTGCAACCAACTCGTTTGGTGGCTACACAGAGACGGGCCTTCTCAGCTGCTGCCCCGAGATTGTGGAATGCGCTCCTTGCTGAGATATGATCCTCCCCATCTTTGGCAATTTTCGGAAAACACCTGAAAACACATCTCTCCAACCAGGCTTTCTCAGCTTTTTAAAACTTGTTTTTAAATTGTTCTGATTATTTAATTGTTGTTTTATGATGTTTTTAATTGTTAATCATTGTTTTATGCTTTATAATTTTTGTTTTAATTATTAACTGATTTTAATGGTGTTTTAATGTAAACTGCCCTGAGCCTTTTGGAAGGGCGGTATAAAAGTTTTAATAATAAATAATAAATAAATAAATAAATATGAACTGCCCAGTTGTGCAAGATTTTGTTCTTTCTTTGTGTTGTGTATGAAGAAAGAAAGCAGCAGCAGCCACAGAAGCTGCAGGAAAACCTATCTCTCCGGTAGCTCAGTTGTAGGGTATTGGCTCCCACTGGATTTATATAGGTTCCTCAATACTGTTAATAGCAGGTTTTGTGGAGGAGGGTACTTAAAACCAGGGAAATCATACAGGAGGGAGAAAGAATTAAACCCACTTGCCGGAGTGCTGCATCTCCTCTTCAATTCCCCTGCCCCATGGTTGCTTTTAGTGGGAGGAAAAAGCTTCCAGAGATCCGGCTGGCCACAGATCTACTGCATGATGCGGAGTAGGGATGTGCAAAACGTTTCAGGTACAGAATGATCTGTACCCAAATTTACATGTTTCGGGCGATTTGTACACAAAACAAATCACTCCTTTGCAAGGCCGGCAGGATTCAGCTCCAAAACAAATGGCCCGAATTTTGGAGCCGAATGTTTTGTTGTTCTGGACCTCCATTTTGTGGCGATCGCCATGTAGTCTCCATTTTGTGTTTTAACATCTATTTGAATTTCCCAGCCTTCCAAGCTTCAGATCGGTGAATGAAAGCATGGGCTGATCTGCTGATGATTCCCTCCCGGTTCCAGATTGGCTCTTTTGGCTCTTGCCACTGCTGACTGACCCCACATTGGCCAGGGGAAGGGTCGAAGAAGGGGCAAGGGTGGGAGGGAGTTCAAGGAAGCATTTTCAATTAGATTTAAAGAGGCAGCAGCTACCATTCTGCCTTGTGGTAGAAGAGAGAGTGAGAGAGAGCTTTGCTTTGCTTTGCCTTGCCTATTGCCTCCTCCCTTGCCAGCCTGAGCCCAGCCTGCCTTGCCACCCAGCCTGCCTGCCCCTGCTGTGTGCTAGCCTGGAATGGATTCTCTGTTGCATTCATTGTTTGTCATTGAAAATGAATCCACTCTCATCTGCTACCATAGAATTTACTCTTAGAACACCTCAGAAACAACAAAACCCAGTACCCTATGCGCTTGTGGGTATGGGGATGGTTGACACCCTATGTGCACTACACCACCACTCGCTCTGGGCCACCCTGGTGCCCAGCAAGTGGAGTTATGGGGCTGCTGAAATCCCCATTATTCCCTATGGGGGGAAAGCTTAAAGATGCACACAGTTCAGAAACCCTTTAAAAATCATCCTGTTCACCAATTTCGCTCCCTTCTGGGATACGATCCTCCCCACCTCTGGCAATTAAAAAACAAACAAACAAACAAAAAAAAAGCCCCACACCTGAAAACCCATCTTTTTGCCCAAGCTTTCTCAGCTTCCTAAAATTTCTAGGTTTTAATTTCTAGTTATTTTAAAATTGTTAAATTGTTTTTATGTTTTTGCATATGTTTTTAACTGGTTTTATGTTATTGTAAACCTCCCAGAGATGAAAGTTTGGGGTGGTATACAAATTTGATAAATAAATAAATCATAAATAAATTTCTTTGAAATCTGGATGGTAGCAGTCACCCATTGGGGCACTACCGCTTGACCCGCTCTTCTGCCTCCCAAACCCCCTTTCTGCCCCGAATCTGCTCCAAAGACATGCCAACTTCAAAACTCCTTTAAAAATCAGCCCTTTGCCCAATTCCTTTGAAATCTGGGAGGTAGCTTCCTTGCACCCATTGGGCACTACCACCTTCCACAACCCACTCTGGGCCACCCTGGTGCCACCCCCCAGGGAGTTATAACTAAGTCTGCTGAAATCCCCATTACTCCCAATGGGAAAAAGCTTAAAGATGTGTAAACTTCAAAAATTTAAAAATCAGCCCTTTACCCAATTCCTTTGAAATATGGGTGGCAGCTTTGTTGCACCCATTGGGCACTACCACCCACCACACCCCCATTATGGGCCACCCCGGTGCCCTCCATGTAGAGCTATAAGGTTGATGAAATCCTCATTATTCCCTATGGGAAAAACCTTAAAGACATGTAAACTTCAGAAATTCTTTAAAAATCCTCACCCCACCTTTTTGGTCCCAGGACCCTTTTTTATCTGAATTGATTTGGATTTGGATTTGGAAAATTTGGGTACAAATTGAATCTGAGGTGATGGGGGCGGGGTCAGATCACAGGTGTTTTGATTCGGGTACAAATTGAAATGAAAAAAATCAATTCATGCACGTCCCTAATGCGGAATTCAGCTTTTAGATATAGATATGAATACAAATATGTATTCGTGCTCTGATTATGCCATATTTTCTCTCTCCTACAAATCCAAGGTGATTTCCCAAGAATCCAGCTTTCCTGTTTTTCCCCAAGGAACAAATGGATATTTAGGGTTTTTTAAGACAAATGCTGAGATAAAGTTTGGACAATATTGTTGACCCACTAGGAGACCCCCAGAGTATTGGTTCAAACCTCTTCCACAGTTTGGTCTTAATATTCTTATGAGGAAGGCCATGTGTGTGCGCGTGCACATGCACACATGCAGATGTGTGAGATTAATTCACAAACAGAACACTCCTCACCAGTGACTGAGAGCACCACCACGTTACTCTGTGCAGACTGGGATTCTGTGCCATTTTCTTCCTGGTAAGAGCAGCCAAATTCTTCTCTTGGCCTCAGATGCTCTGTGGAGACCTCCAAGGTGTTTCCTGACTGTTCCCTTATCTGCTCCCATTGACCATCTGCTGCCTCTTTATAGAACAGGAACCGCCTTGCTCTCATGCCTTCTGGGAGGGAGCATTGCAACCGGACCTGCTCTCCTCGGACAAAGAAGATTAATTCAGGGGACAAGGACAGGGTGGGGGCTGGTGGAACTCCTGAAGTCACCTGGGAATCTGAGGAAGGAAAAGAAGAGCAATAAGAATGCCTTTTAGCCACTTCCTTCTCAACTCCTCCCTGAACTGAGTCTTTGCAGTGGGCACTGGATCCACGGGTCCACTTTGATTCGGCTCTCTGCCTGCCTTTGGTCATAATGTCAAACTTGTGGTCGTCCAACTGCGTGAAGCCATGGTTTCATCACAAAAGCCGTCTGAGGTTATGCTCTCTGCAAACTGTGAATTGCACCTTCAGTCTGTAGTTACCTTTGTGGCCCGTATCTCAGGTTTGGAGGTTCTCTGTGGTGAGAGAATCCCTTTCTCAATATAGCAGAGTGCACAGAGGCACAAGACAGCGGTAGATTAGTTAGGCATGCGTGTTTGCTGAGAGTAAAGTAACTTGGAGCCAATTCATAGTTTCAAAACAATATAAGAGGCATTTATTAAGGAACTCCATTCTAGATAGGAAAGTGAGGATTTAGGATCTCTTGTCTATCTATCTATCTGGATGCAGATGGATTCTGCATCCTCTCTGCACATTTGGTGCAGGGAGAGAGACTTGCCATGTTGCAAGGTAGGTGGGCAGGTAGCGAGAGAGAGAGAGGAAGAAGGAAGTTGAATCCCTGAGATTAGCAATCTACATTTCAAAGGGATAGCATCAGAGCAGTGGAGAAGGGGTGACCAGTGTCTTGACTCTCTAGCCTTGTCTCCCACCCCCCTCCCCTGTTTCTACACTCCTCCAGCCATTGGCTGGCAATAGGGATGCCACGTCCCAAGCTTCAAAGCATGTCAAAGGGAAAAGCCGTATTGGGAGATGCCCGCTTTCCATTGTGTCTCATATCCCCCCCTTTGACAATCTGCAGAGAAAGGGGATGGGATGACAAGGTGTGCACTTTGTGGAGAGGTCTCCACACATCAAGTGATGAAGAAGTATTTGCACAAGCACATCTAGTCTCAGTGGCACCATGAAACGGGCAACCCATTTGTTTTCCGACAAAGATAACACATGCCAGCGTAGTGATACCCAGGGTCTGCGTTGCAAGGCAGCGCCTGGAATTCCCGAGTGGCTCTGCTCTATTTTCTTGTACAAATTAGTAGGGGAAGGGGGCCCCAGCCCCCCCCCCCCAGCTTGGGTGCAAGCATGCACTCTATAGCATTCCTCATGAGAAGAACCGTCTTGGGAAGAACCCGGATGGTGATTTAAGGGCTGAGTTGTTAATAATGTGTGATGATGCTCCTTCTCCCAAGTGAGTGAGTGTGGCTCTCTCACAAGTGTGGCAGGCCACAGAGACACAGATGCAGGCTGGAGGGCTGTCACCACCCAGCCCCATTGCTAGATCCATGCAAGCCCCGGGAAAGGATACCACACCAACCCCTTCCCAGGTCATGGCAACTGGCAGACTGCAGGAGTGAAAGCACTCACTCTGGCAGCCTGGTCATCCCTTGGCACATATGCATGTCGATTTTTGCCCAGAATGGCCACCCAGATTGCCAGGGATAACTGACAACAGGGTCTTAAGTCATCTTAAGTCGGTTTCCCCTGGCAATTCAGATGGCTGTTCTTGGCAAAAGTCAACATGCATATGTGTCAAGGGATGACCGGAGCGCTTCCCTTTCCTGCAGTGGCCAATCTGCATACGTCACGATGCCGGTCCCAGCCCAGGAGTTTTGGATGTGTGCTAGGAGCCATAACTGTTCTTGCCAGACCAGGTCCACAGAGAACTCAGTGGACCAGGAAGAGGGAGGGGCTCCTCTACCCTGAAATTGGAGGCTGCCCAGACCGGGTTGGAAGATTGTCTGCAGGATGATTCCTGGTTTCAGGACTTAACCTCAGTTTTGTCAACCTGCAGTTTGCCGTTATGTGCGAAGGGGGCTTCTGACACAACCTCCTGGAACACAGGGTTTCTTGGGGACAGCTGGACCAACCTCTTCTGACCTGGACTACCTGCCTTCCAGTTCCTCCCTTTCTTAATAGCCCTTCAGCTCTCCTCTAGCCCCTTCCTCAGTTTTCTTTCTCCCTCCCTCCTTCTTTTCTGCAGCTTGATTTGCAATACTGACCCCTGCCCCAGTTTCTCTCCCACCTGGTCTCTGGAGCTCTGTGTGGCACCATGCTGCACCACATAGTGTGGATCATTTTGGTCCACACTATGATCCCAGCAAGGTTGATCACTCATTTTGGGGGAAGATGAGTTCCACCAGCACCCCCCCCGCCCGCCCACTGTCCCACAGTTGTGTGAATGACTTCATTGTGTGACAGATGGCCACAGTCTCCCTGTTGAATATTTGGAGAAATGGATTGGATTAATCTTTTTTTACCTGTTAGGGTCACCATCCAGGAAAGAAGTGAGCATGAGGCTGAAAGAGAAAAGGAGAAGAAGGGCTGCTTAAGAAAAAAATAGTCAGGTCTCTGTCTGGAACTGGAGGCTTTTCTCTGGGCAGCCCCGTGAAAAGTTCCTTAATTTGGCTTCCAGGGAGTTAACAAGGTAACAAATCCCAAATAACAAACTTCACAAAAGAAGTCCCAGTTGCAGCTTGCAAGATGGAAATAGAACCAGGCTATTGCTCCAGCCAGTTTGCAGAGCAACTGGGGCTTCTTTTGTGAACTTTGTTGTTTCTTTGGCATTATATGATGGACTTCACCCCGACTTCCAGGGGCTCAATGCAAATGCGCTGAGGGATGAGGGAGAGCCCCAGTCTCTGCCAATAATGTTGGGAAAACAGCATCCCATTCGGGACAAGAGTTTTTTTGCCTCAGATACGGGACTTCCCGTATAATACAGGACTGTTGGGAACACTACCACTGATGGCTCCTGAAAACATTTTGGGGAGATTTTAATGGCTTCATATTGTGAAAAATAGTGTGGAAAATAATCTTCTGGAATAGATTCGGTCAGAGTTGGAAACCCCAGATGAAAGGGTATTTCTCCAGCTACAAGGGATTTTCTCTCTGAGCTCAAAGATGCAGGCTATGGTCCCCGAGAAGGACACTGAGAGGGGAACACATGAGTTTCAGTATTCCAAGATGACCACCTTTAGTATTCCAGCGCTGGCCACCAACCAAGGTCTGGTTGAGAAAATGCTGAAGGGTAAAAAGCTGCTTGCCTAGTGATCATGGTGGAATAATAAAAAAAAGTAGCAGGTATCGCAGAGAAAGCTGCAGAATCTCAGCTTCAAGCCCTTGACAAGTGCTCATTTGTGTGCAGATTCAGAGTGCTTGCAGAACTGGGAAGGAAAGGGTTGCAGAATAAAATTCCAGGTGGAAGAGGAAGAGGAGAGCAGCAGGAGAAGAAGGAGCCTTACCCAAGAGCAGAGAGAGGCGGCCAAGTTGCTCCATCGTGCTTCAGAAGTTGAGTTCAAAAGCAATCACCCAGGAGTGTGTCGATACTTTTGCAGATCTCCCCCCTCTCCCGTTCTGACCACCCTTGCAGGAAGTACAGCTAGGTGGTGGTGACATCAGGCACAATGAGTTTGCCATAGTGCTCGAGACGGGCTGACCACCAGCAAGACCTCAAGAATTCACGGCACGCCTTTCAGTACTGAGCTCCTCCACAGAAACTCTTTTATTCAAGACTGCAAGTGCAGGTCTTGATGCAGTACTACAAATCTCATGCTTCTCTTCAGCTCCATGAGAACCAGAATCTTTACTCTGAGTTGCTTCACCTGAATAAATTATGCACATTAAGCAATTTCTGCTAATCATATTGAGGGACAAAGACCTATGAATGCATCATCTGGCCTCAAAAAACACTACCCCCATTTCTGTGCAAACCATCATGGCTTTTGGAACGTCACCATGAGTTATTCACACGTGTTCAAGTTATCTCTTGCAGACTAGAAGCTTTACTTAGAAAGAAAAAGATAAAATCAGGGGATTCTTAGGATGCTCAGAACTGGATCTGAGACGTTCTATGCTCTTGGG
The DNA here is from genome assembly GCF_027244095.1 of Hemicordylus capensis. Lineage (NCBI taxonomy): Eukaryota > Metazoa > Chordata > Lepidosauria > Squamata > Cordylidae > Hemicordylus > Hemicordylus capensis. The sequence goes on along the minus strand of NC_069662.1, from coordinate 4,288,376 downwards.
AGAAAGAATCATGTAAACACAGCTGTAGCCAACACCTGGATCATGGAAACATCTGTCCCACTGTACTGATCAGGTGGCCCTTAATAAAGCACAGAGGGACAAGAGAAGATATTGAATGCACACTTATACTTCAGCACAGTTCCACACACAGGATGAGGCCTCCTCCCCACTCTGGTTTGTGGTCTTTGCTTTCTGCCTCCTTGTAGTTTATTTCTGGATGCTGCTCTTTTGTGACAGGTTGTGGGAGAAAATGAAAGAGAGAAGAAAGAGAAGCTGGCTTGCTGTGGCTGTCCCTGGCTGCTTAGTTCTGAAGGGAATCGAAGGCAGAACTGAGGGAAGGGGCTGCAATACAGCCCTCGAAAGCAGCGCCTTTTCTGTGGGAATGGAGGCGAAGATGCCCAACTGGACCAGCCTTTCATTTTCACTTCTCATTCCCTTTCCCTGCTCTGGCTCCTGCAGATATGCATTTCAGCCCACTTGCGTCCATCTTATACCATATTACAGAGGGGGGCTGAGCACCTTGCTTGTTGCTTTCTGGAGCAGGGACCAAGCATGGAGGTGGAGGAGGGAGGGGAATGGTTATATTTTGCTGGGGCCTGAGGAAAAATATTGAGGCTACGCTTTAGATCTTGCCTGTGGATGTTTAAACCAACTTCTTGCCATGGATCTTTGTGTCCAGACCTTGTGAGAATTGCTGGAGACTATCTGAAGCACAGCTGGAAGAGGACAAGCAAATGTCTGAACCATGAACTGCTGGTCCAGAGAGAGAAAGAGCCAGCGAGTTGTGGGGGTGGGGAGTGGGTGGCATAAATGTTGCCTTAACCTCTGTGAGAGTATTTCTTAAATACATTTTCATTAATAGCCAGATAAAGTGCGGAATATTTGAAGTTTACATGCAAGTAAGTTGCTTGCATGTAATGTACTTGCATGCAATGTAAGTTACTTGCAAGTGCAACATTACTCCCATGCATGGGTGTGATCTGACTCTCTTGGAACAGGAAACTTGTGCAGTTTTCACAGTTGCAATAGAGGAGACCCAAGTCCTAAGATGTAAAATTTGTTTATTGAAGCCCAACTGGCAGAAGTCTTCTTCAGGGGCAAAATATTGTCAAATGAAATCCTATCACAAAAAACCCAATTTCTTCAAAAACAGGTAAAAACATCCTTAGACTAGCTAGACTAGCCAAAACTCCTAGAGCAGACTTACTGATATCTGTGGGAGCAAGATAGCAGTACATACTTTTTGAAACACCTTTTCACTTTTGCCGCCCTCCCTCCCAGATTAGGAAATTGAGACCTGTCCTGGTCCAGGTTTTACAGAAATTGGACCTTGATTTTCCACTTCTTTTTTCCTTCCAGCCTCATTTGCTGCTCTTTCCCGGATGGTGTCCCTTGCAGACAAGAAGACCATTAATTCAGCCACACAGGTAAGTAGAATAGCCCAAACATTACAAATAGCTTTCGAGCTTAAGCTGGTTTCCAGCAGCGGTTGCTGTTTTAGCTCTTGTGTATCGATACTTGTGTGTCGATACTGGAGTGATACTGTTCTAAACCTCAACAAAATATACAGACAAGAAAGAAACTTAGAACCCTTTAGGTTGAGAAAATGGGAGAATTATAGCAAAATAATATGCTAGTGTGGGAAAGACAATTGTCACTATTAAGTTTAAAAGAAGGTACAAGACTCAAGGTTGAATAACCCCTTAATGAAATTCAAGTTGCTCTCTCGGGTCAACAGCCCATCGGGGGCCTCTCTTGGGGCAGGGATTTGGGGGTTTGTGGAGTAAAGGGACCCCTCAGACAGCTACAAGGGAAGCATAGCAGGTGAAGGGCCGGCTCTGAGTAGGAAGGTTAGGCACAACAACGTACAATGGATGTTCTGTGCAGTTGTTTGGAGCTGACTCTGATTTATATGGTTGCTGCCCAGGTAGTGTGGATTAGCCCTTCCTCCTCCCTGGGTAATGCTCTGTGCTCAGTTTTGTAAGTGCTGGTTCCGGTGGTCCTTAGGGAACCTCTGCTTGGACTGACAGGTTCTCACAGGAACCTCCTGAGTCAGAGGATGAAGGCACAGCCTTTTGTCCTTGGGGCATGGAGGAGGTACTGGGCCAGTTCTCCTAGAGCAGAGAGTCTCAGTGGTGTGGGGTCTGGATCATGGGGTCTACCCACCTTGCTCAGCAGTAAAAGATTGACCTCCTATCCTAACTGGTGTGTGTGGGAGGGCAGGTTTGCTGGATCTGGGATCATGACCTTTTGACTTCCTAGGATGGAGAGAAACAGATTTTGGATCCCATCTATATCCATGCAGCAAAAGGACTCCAAAAGACAGCTATGACTGATGGACATGTGGAACGTGAGGGGATGCCCTCTTTGGTGGCCGATCTGTATGTTCAAACAAAGCTCACTTTGACCTTCTTAGCATTTAATTCATTTCTTTCTCAAGCGCACCTCTTCCCCATCTCCAAAAATACCTTTGCTTTTGTTACAGTCCTCTGGGAAGGTGTGCCTGCCTACAGTTGCTGCCGGCTTGTTTGGTGGCGACTCAGGGTTGGGCCTTCTCTGCAGCTGCTCCTGAGCTTTGGAACATGCTCCCTGTTGCTCTGACTTCTTTGTCAGTTTTTCGAAAGATTTTAAAGACCCATCTTTTAAAGCAGAGCATTGGGTGCCTGCATTTAAATCCCTGGGCTGACATATCGATAGAGTTTATTCTAGGAAGTCCCATTGAAATTCAAAGGAAAAGCTAGGCATGCCTAAAATGAACTTTTAATGCTCATCTGGATTTTGGAGTGGATTTCCACCTCCAAGTGGATTTCCACCTCCAGTTTCATAAAGGTGAGTAAATAAGCAAACCACTGAACTCCCAGGTAAGCTCTTGTTGTCAATGTTGTCATACTCTTACCTGGACTCTGGTACATGATATATCTACAAGTATCCCCCCCCCACCCCAGTTATGATATTTATGTTATTCATAAAAATATGACACAGGGTAAAAAACTATTCCCAACGAATGGGCTTTCTAAGGTGGGGTAGTATCTATTCCATGCCCATTATAAGTCAATTGGGAGAAAAACCATGCCAGAAATGAATGGGCTTTCTATGGTGGGTGGGGTAACTATCTGTCCCGTGCCCATTTTAAGCTTTTTGGGATGGGGGAGGGCACCCTGTTTCTCTTTGGAAATGTCAGTTTTGTTCCCCCAGTTGATGATATTGCATCAAAACTAGTCTAAGGCACTGTATAGTTTTGTGCTCCCGAGTGAGGGCAGAGGAAACCGGCCCCTCCCACGATGTCAGACCTAGTGTTTGGAACACATAAATCATTTGGAAGCATCTGACTTTACAGAAGCTCCAATTTTACCTCTGAGAACAAAGCCAAAAGGATCACAACACCAGCAGCCACAACATGTCCATGTCAGTAAGCCTGGTGTCCTTGGTTCAACCATCTGCAGTACATCTCTGGACTTTTCCCATTTCTCCTACTGGGATACAGACCAGGGGCAGGGGGTTGGAGCTTGGTTCTGGGTCGAGAGAGCAAGAAGATGTAGAGGTGGGATGTGTGTGGCTCTGAACAGTCTGCTGAACCTCACTCGCCAGCCAGGAGGTTTTACAGACAGGGCTTCTACCTTGAATCTTCTTCGGAAGAGAGTGTGTGCATTCACACACCAGCCAAACATACCCTGAAGTCCGTTCGAGATTTTTGGAAGCACTCCACATACAAATCGGGCTTTGTCTTCTGAATTCTAGCTTATCTCGATGTATTTCCGGGTTATTAAAATGCCGGTTTTAAGAGAGTTTTTCTGAAAACGCTGGAGCAAATAGAGAGAGGCACTGACATAGAATCATTGTGTTCCTCTCCAAGGAGTGCGCTCTCTGTCTCTCTCTCTTTCTCTGCTAGAAGGAAGTATGCAATGCAAACTGCTTCCAAAAGAAAACCCGAGAGCAGAGGGGAGGGGCTGCTTCCCTCAGATGCCTCGAGTGTACTTTGAAGGGGCTTCGCTCAACATTTACCCCGCATCATGAAGCCATGTGTGAATAACTCCCTGTGAAGTTACCAAGATAATGGGTGACATGAGAAGCAGAAATGGCCAAAGGTGGTCAAGAAGTGACCAGCCTATTACTCCCCCACTGCATAGTGCTGAGGTGGGGTCTGAATTCTCCAGTGAAAGGCCAGGCCAGGAGGCGTTTAGAACGGCTCTCTCCTCTCACACGAATCCTCTGCTGCATAGAATTCCTCTCCTCCAACATAAAGGCCAGCCTGCCTCTGCTTTTCTCAAGCTTACACCGGAAGAGGATTAGTTGTTTTGCTAGACTCTACCTGTTCCTGGTTGTGGGAGAATAAAAAGCCCTTGCCACAAAACCCTCCATCTGGAAAGGCTCAAGGAAAGGAGGGAATCTCAAGCATAATAATTCTACAGAGTTCTGGAGGGAACACAGCAGGGTTGTTCACACACTTCAAGGGGTGGGTGGGGGGAGATCCATATACCACAGCAGCCTCAGTTTCCCCCCTCATGGCTCTAGACTTGCAGTCTCCAGTAAACTATAACCATTCCCTTCCCTCCCTCCTCCCCACATGCTTGGTCCCTGGTTCCAGAAAGCAAGGCGCTCAGCCCCACCTCTGTAATATGGTGCACTGATGAGGAAGATGAAGATGAAATTTATCTCAGTTTTAGCAGAGGGAACAAGCAAAGCTGGGAAATGAAATGAGAAGTGAAAACGGAAGGCCAAGGAAGATTGCCAGCTTGAGCTCCGTTCCCACAGAAAAGGCGTTGCCTTCAAGGGCAGCTTGTTCAGCCTTCGATTCACTTCAAAACTAACTGCTAGGTTAGAATGGGAGGAGAGCTGGTCTTGAGGTAGCAAGCACGACTTGTTCCCTTTGCTAAGCAGGGTCCACCCTGGTTGCATATGAATGGGAGACTTGATGTGTGAGCATTTTAAGAGATTCTGCTTAGGGGACAGAGCCGCTCTGGGAAGAGCAGAAGGTTCCAAGTTCCCTCCCTGGCAGCATCTCCAAGATAGGGCTGAGAGAGATTCCTGCCTATAACCTTGGAGAAGCTGCTGCCAGTCTGTGAAGACAATACTGAGCTAGATAGACCAATGGTCTGACTCAGTAGAAGGCAGCTTCCTAGGTCCCTATGATTTCCTTGAGCTAATTAACGGCTTCACAACGGACCATTAGGCAGCAAGAACTGTTGCGGTTTGTGATTATTTAGCAAAGCACCAAGGAAGCTACCATGCCAATTACAGAGTGCAGAGTTTTGTTGTTGCAGGTAGTTAAGTAACACACATAGAGATCACTGTAGAGTCTAAACTAAACAGGTTTATTAATGAAATACATTTGGGATAGGAAAGACCTATCCTATCTACCAGCTACATAATGAATATGTAGGGAGAGAGAGAGAGAGAGAGATGTTTCCATCTTCTGTCTAGGAGGAAAGGAAATAGAACTAGCTCACCACAGGAAATACCTGAGGAGTCCAAGCAAGGGTCATAGAGTAGAGGCAAGCAGGGACAGGTAAGGAGACCCTCACTAGCTACCTCTACCCCCAATGCCCCAGTGGCCATTAGAATAGTTGGTGCAAAATGTCGATGCACTGGAATGCCATCTCCGACAAGAACAGTCAGAGCAAGACAGGCAGCCCCCCTCCCCCAATTTCTAACTCCACCCTGGCAGCATCCAGGGTGGAGTTAAAGAGGACAAAGCATCCAAAGCAGCATCCAAAACAGCTGTTTGTTTAATTGATTGATTGCGAGGTTTACATACCACCTTTCATTAAAACAATGAGGTACTTCACACGATTGGTGTGAAGCGCCGGAGGGGGCTTCGTTACGGAGCCGGCGGGGGCTGCGGGGATCAGGGGCCACGTGGCCCCCCGGAAGTTCCAGGATGCCCCACCCGAGTGCGTGGGGCATCCTGGAGAGACCCCCAAGCCTGGGAGGCTGCTTGCAGCCTCCTGGTCGGAGGTCATTCGTGTGTGTCTGTGTGCCGCGGCAACACACAAGCAAAAAGATGGGGGTAACGGAGCGCTTCCTCTGTTAACCTCATGTTAGGGGAGGGGTAATTTGGTGGGCTTGCCACCTTGGGAGCACATTCCCACGGTCCCTGGGAAGCTCCCTTAGCCTGCTTTCCAGGGACCGTGGGAATAGCTTCAATATCAACCAACATCTTAAGTTGTGCTGAAGTATAGGTGTGTGTTTCAAAGCCTTCCATTGACCCTCTCTGGTTTTATAGACTTAAGATCATAACACCAGAGAAAAGGTGTTGGCTACAGTTGCAGATATCCCGTGATGGTATCTCTCAAGTGCACAACATGTCTTGGATCCAGTATTGAGTTTCCTAAGAATCCGTGATCTTCTCCTTTCCTTTTAAAAACAAGCTTCTAGTCCTCAAGACTACAAGAGGTAACTTGAACAAAGCCAAGCTGGCTCTCAGAAAGTGTAGGTAGCCATTCTTTAGGGCCACTTCCAGTGGCCAAAGGGTGGGTTCATGGATTTTTGTCCCTCCACATGACTATCACAATTGCTTAAAATGTGGATTTATTCAGGCAAAACCATTTAGAGTGGAGATTTTGGTACTTATGGAGATGAGGACAGGTATGGAAATTGCAGCACTGCAGTGCAAACCAACTTCCACATCTGCAAAGTTTTGAACAGAAGAGTGCCTGCAGAGCAGCTCAGTGTTGAAAGACTCTGCCAAGAACTCTGAGACCTTGCTGGTAATCAGCCCGTCTCAATCAGTGTGGCAAATCCATAGTGCCTGATGCCACCACCACGTAGCTGCACTTCCTCCTCCAGACGTGGTCAGAAGGGAGGGGGAGGAGGAGGAGATCTACAAGAAGATCAGTTCAGAGCTGGAATGACTCTTTTCAGCCCTAGCCTCTGAAGTGTGATGATGGAGCAACTTGGCTGCCTCCCTCTGCTCCTGGGTAAGGCTCCTCCTCCTCCTCCTGCTGCTCCCCTCCTCCTATTCCACCTTAAATTTCCTTCTGCAACCCTCTTCTCCTATGGGAGAAATCTTAAAGATGTACAAACTTCAAAAATTCACCAAAAACCAGCCCTTTGCCCAATTCCTCTAAAATTTGGGTGGTAGCTTCCACCCACTGGGCACTACCACACCCGCCCACTCATTTTGCCCTGGGACCCCTTTTAAAAATCTGAAACGTTTTGGATTTGGATTATGAAATTTTGGATCGAAAATGAAATTGGTGTGTTCCGGATGGGTTGATTTCGAACAAAGAACGAAATGAGGGTGTTTCGGATTCAGTCTGAATTGAAATAGAAAAGAAAATGCACACCCTTACTTCCAAGGTTTGTAAATTGTTTTTTAAAAGTATTTTAATTAGTTTTAAATGGGTTTAATTGTTTTTGAATTGTTTTTATATTGTTTTTAGCACTGTGTTTTAAATGATGTGTGTTTTTATGTCTTTTTAAATTTGTTGTACATCCAGACTCCCAGAGCCTTTGGATGGGGCGGTTTATAAATGTAATAAATAAAATAAATGAATAAAATAAATAAATTAGAAGCCTCTTGTAATCCAGTTTAGTCAATTCCACAATCTCATTTGATTTTCTCTACGGAACTAAAGGAAGCAGCCCAGAATTTATTTATTTATTTATTCATTCATTCATTCATTCATCAAACCTATGTACTGCCCAAATGTTCGTCTCTGGGTGGTTAACATAAAACAATTAAAACACATATAAAAGTTAAAACAAATCAACAGTTTAAAATCAACTATAAAATTAAAACAGACAATTTTAAAAAGCTGAGAAAGCTTGGGCGAAAATATGGGTTTTCAGGTGTTTTTTTTAAAAATTGCCAGAGTTAGGGAGGATCGTATCTCAGCAGGGAGTGCATTTCACAATCTTGGAGCAGTGACCGAGAAGGGCCGTCTCTGTGTAGCCACCAAACGAGTTGGCAGTAATTGGAGACGGACCTCCTCAGATGACCTCAATGGGCGGTGGGGCTCGTAGTGAAGAAGACGCTCTCTTAGGTACCCAGGGCCTAAGCCGTTTAGGGCTTTATAAGTTATAACTAGCACTTTGTATTTTGTCTGGAAGCCTATTGGCAGCCAGGACAAAATACAAAATACTATGGACAAAATACTATGGACTGAAAACAGCCCGCAAACCACCTGAACTGGGCTGAATTGAGACCAGAGCAGGGAGAGGAACCACAGGAAACCCTCCCATGGTTGCAGCAGCCCCCCCCTCCCGAGGCAGTGAGTTCTATTCTTTAAAAAAATTTCCATTAGGACCCTCAAAGTTGATTGAATTCAAGCCAAACTGAGGGGGCATGTTCGGGGGGCGGGGGGTGTACCGACCATGCCTGATTCCATTCGAATCCAATTTGGACTCAAACCAAACTGGGAATACTGGTTTCATGAACACACCTAAAATGAGGTTTTGGTTTCTAACCCAAGGCAGGATATTTTGCTAACTGGATATTTTACTATCAAGGCTGGTGTGTGTCAGGCACAGATGTACAGATACGCCGCAAAGGAGTTCATGGCGAAGAATTGGAAGCTGGCCCGCCCTTGACACCCACTTGCTTCCTGACCTTTTATCACATTTTCATCAGCTGAAAGGAGGCAGCTGGGTGACTCCCTTCTCCATCATCTCCTCCTCCTCCTCCTCCTCCCTCAAGGCGACAGTGAGATGGAGAAGTAAGGAGAGTGGGCAGGCAAGGGAACTTGGGCTGGGAACAGGTCAAGTTCTCTCCCACTCGCTGTCACAATGCAGCAGCTGAGCCTGGAGGAGGAAGCCACAGCAGAGGAGGTTGCAGAGGGAGCCTCTTGGGTGGGTGAGTCAGCCCGTCCCACCTCAACAGCCTCAGACACAGCAGCAGCTGCTCCTAGGACTCCCAGTCTCCATGACAATGGGAGCCTGAGCTGAGTGCTGAGAAGTTGAAACAAGGGGGCCATTTTCAAGCCTCTTCAGCATCATTTGCCTGAACTCAGGTTACCTTAAGTTAAGGACTTTCTGTATTCCTTCTTCTTTGTTACTGTTCTTTTCGTTCAGCAATTTCCTCTGAGTTATCTGTTCTCCTTCTCAAGCATCTTTCATTTGGGTGGCTTTGTCTGCCTCCCTCCCTCCCCTCCCAACAGGAAACCAAATTTCAGAACTGCTGTCTAGACAATGCAGAGAAAGTTCTCCAATCTCCAAAGATCTGACTGTATTTTTCTTATGCCCCCCTCTTCTCTCTCTTTTCTGTTTCAGGCTTATGCTCCATTCTTTCCTGCATGGCAACTCTTTCAGGTAACAAAACAGGGATCCAATCTAGGGTTCCAAACATTGGTTTGGGACACTCTGGCCATCTGGTCATGTGAATAGGAGAGCTGATCTTGTGGTAGCAAGCATGACTTGTCCCCTTAGCTAAGTAGGGTCTGCCCTGGTTGCATATGAATGGGAGACTTGATGTGTGAGCACTGCAAGATATCCCCCTTAGGGGATGAAGCCTCTCTGAAAAGAGCATCTACGTTCCAAGTTCCCTCCCTGGCAGCATCCCCAAGATAAGAGCTGAGAGAAACTCCTGCCTGCAACCTTGGAGAAGCTGCTACCAGTCTGTGAAGACAATACTGAGCTAGATGGAGCAAGGGTCTGACTCAGTATATGGCAGCTTCCTATGTTCCTATGAATAGGGCTATTCACATGACCAAAAACTGAGTGAGAAATGCATCCCACCCTCTGCTCCGAGAATTGTGACTCTTGCTACCTGGTTGTTTTCTTGCACACATTTGAAAACTGGGAGTGTGCACAGCCCCCAAACAGGGGCGTAACAAGGCTGGAGTGGGCCCAGAAACAAAATTTTAAAATGGGCCCCTCGCTGATACACACACACACACACTTCACATGTGACTTGCCTCTGGGGGGGGCTCGAGGCATGGGGCCCCCCAGGCAGCTGCCTCCCCTTGCCTAATAATAGTTACGCCCCTGCCCCCAAAGCTGGGAAGGAGACTGGTCTTACCCAGTCTTCAGTTATGTGAAAAGCCTTATAGACTTCTTTTTACAGAGGCAGAAAATGGGAGCAGAGTGAAGTCTAGAGGCAATGTGTCCTCCTAAGAGGAGTTTGTGCCTTGCTCTGCTCCTCTTCATCTTTTTGTGTCTGTGTTGAGCACTGAGGCACTTACCCCATCCTGGGTAATTCCATGTTTGGAGTTCAGGAGCTGGGAGGTAGCAGACATAAAGTGTAAGCCAGTGAGGAAGGGTGCCCTGGCAGGGAAGTGGGAAGGAAAGGGTGTCCCTTTCAATATTGCCAATAAAGTTGCCGAAAAGGAGGACGGGAAGAGGAAACTGACCGAGGGGCAGGAAGAGAGTTAAAGGGCTATGAGGAAAGGGACAGAACTGGAAGGCAGATGATTTGGGTCTGCAGAGGTCAGTCCAGCTCCCCCGTGCAAGAAATTCTGTATTCCAAGGGGCTGCATTAGAGACCCAAATCAAAGTGGACCCATGGGTCCAGTGCCTACGGCACAGTTCAGGGAGGAGGTCATGTGAAAGTGGCTAAAAGGCATTCTTATTGCACTTCCTTTCCTTCCTCAGATTCCCAGGTGACTTCCGGAGTTCCACCAGCCCCCACCCTGTCCTTGTCCCCTGAATTCAGGGTCTTCGTCCGAGGAGAGCAGCTCCACTTTAAATGCTCCCTCCCAGGAGGCGTGAGAGCAAGGCGGTTCCTCTTCTATAAAGAGGCTGCAGATGGTCAATGGGAGCAGATAAGGGAACAGTCAGGAAACACCTTGGAGGTCTCCACAGAGCATCTGAGGCCAAGAGAAGAATTTGGCTGCTCTTACCAGGAAGAAAATGGCACAGAATTCCAGTCTGCACAGAGTAACGTGGTGGTGCTCTCAGTCACTGGTGAGGAGTGTTCTGTTTGTTAATCTCTCTCTCTCTCTCTCTCTCTCTCTCTCTCTCTCTCTCTCTCTCTCTCTCTCTCACACACACACACACACACACACACACACACACACACACACACACACACACTTGCCTCATTAGACAATTAAGACCAAATTGTGGAAGAGGTTTGAACCAGCACTCTGGGATGCTCTTAGCATTGGGTCAACAATATTGTCCAAACTTTATCTCAGCATTTGCCTTCACAGTGTCAAACCCACTAAACCTCCAAGTATTCCTTGGGAGAAACCAAGAAAGCTGAACTGTGTATAAGTCTCCTTAAATCTGGTGGTGGTGGGTGGGGGGAGAGAGAATGTCATAATTGGAACACCAATTCATATTTGTATTGTTAGACCCTAGAAGGGGCATTTTTTATGTTCCTTGACCAGGAAATTTTAAGTTCTTTTGGCCTATGAGATCATACTTGCACCTGTCAGACTGATTCTGCAGGTTTTTCAGAAAAAAGGTAAAGTTGTGCTTTCGAGTGCAAAGATTAAGTGATTCATGGCCTAAGACTGTCTGATCAACTGATTTATAGGTCAAAGGTATGAAGCCAATTAATAGTCAGTCAATACTGAGCTGAACAAGGGGGATAGAATCAAGGAGGTGATATCATGACAGGATATAGGGCTGTATAGACGCAGTAGAACAGCCTGTGCGTATGGTGGTTGTGGAGGAAACAAAGCAGAACCCACAGACAAATTCCTTCCGGACAGAATAGATTTTATTATTTTGTTAGACCACTGTAAGGTTTATGAGAGGAAAAGAGCAGTGTCTGCGTCCTGAGAGCTGTGTTTTGCTGTTGTCTTCTAAAACTGGCAAAGAATGGGGTGAGAATACATTTTCTTAACTATCTCTTGTCTGTGTGTCTTCTCGGGGGTAGCAGAAATTTAACCAGAACCAGAGAAAAGATCTGCAACCTCTGAATGCTCTCTCCCTAATTGGGAGAAGAAAATTCTGAGTTTGTAAAAGAGATCTTACAGTATCTAAGGGTTGAATTCTGCATCATGCAGTAGATCTGGGGCTGGCTGTCCAGAAGCTTTCCACTAAAAGCAACCGTGGGGCAGGGAAATTGAAGGGGTGGTGGTGCAGCACTTAGGCATGTGGGATTAATTCTTATCCCCTTTTATGTGTTTTCCCTACTTTTCATTACCCTCCTCTTGGCTCAGTGGGGAAGTAACTTGCCTAGGGAGCAAGAGGTTGCTGGTTCAACCCCCAAATGGTGTTTCCCAGAATATGGGGAGCTCCTATATCGGGCTGCGGAGATATAGGAAGATGCTGAAAGGCATCATCTCATAGTGCGCGGGAGACAGCAATGGTCAACCCCTCCTGTATTCTACCAAAAACAACCACAGGGCTCTGTGGGCGCCCCGAGTCGACACTGACTCGATGGCAGAACTTTACCTCTCCAGAACCTGCTATCAGCAGTATTGAGGAACTTATACAAATCCATTGGGAGTCAATACTCTGCAACGGAACTTCTGAAGAGAGATATTTTTCTGCTTCTGCTTTCTTTCCTCATCATGCCCAAAGCAAGAGCAAAATAATGCACCACAGGGCAATCCACATGATAAAGAACAGGACAGGAGGCACCTCCTACCCTAGTTCAGGAGCGGAGACTCCCCATATTGGACCGTCTGTCAGTTAAAAGCAAAGGTCAGAGGGGCCATCCCTGGTTGTGTGTCCTGAGCCAGGAAGCTCCCTTTGGTGCTTCACTTGCCCCTGCTGCTATACCTTTCTCTGACTTCTGTGCCCCCTGGCAACTTAGTTTCCCAGAGAAAACAAGTGGGGATGGGGAGTGAAAGGGGCACCTAATGGAGGAGGAGAAATCCGTCAGCATCTCAGATCAGGCAGCTGCAAATGATGGTGAAAGACTTTGCAGACTGAAACATGCCATAGAGACTGTGATTACCATCCCCACTAGTCTTACAAGGCTCTTCGGTCCGCCCACAGGGGTTTGCCTCTAGGAGCTCTGAGTCTCTTTCTGGAAAGTGGTTCCTTAGGAAGCCTGTTCCAGGACACCTGCTTCCCTCCCGAAACTCTCCCCTCCTGGACGCTTTCCAGATTACACCCTGCGGTGGATCTCTGAAGTGTGCTTCCATATGTCCTGTGTAGTGACACTGCAGTCCCTACGCTGACAGCAGGGTGCCGTTCACATTTCTGATGCCTTGTTTCAAATCGCTGTGATATAGTGCTATGATGTAGTATGTCCGGCATAAAAAGGTTGCTGTTTTTGCGGGGTTAGTTTGCGCGAGACTGCTGCACCTTCTGTTTAAGTTTCAAATGAGATTTGCCTGAACGGAAGCATTTTGCTGCTGTTGAGCAGCTAACTGGAAAGCACCCGGCTCCTCCAGTTTGACTCCCTGGCTGTGTCTAGAGAGGGGTCCCAGCCACCAAGCACTTCCACAAGAGCTCTTCTCCCCCTCACCATCACCACCCACTGGGCTCTCTCTCACTCTCCATCTTTGTGATGCCCTTTTGGGACAGGGAGCAATCTTTATCTTTCATTTTTCTAAGTTACCAGCTGTGAGAACCTTTGTTGAAGAGCAGTGTGTAAATATCCATGTTCATAGTAAGGGTCCACTGCTAGTTGGAAAATGGGGTTTTCTGTGGGGCAACTGCAAAGTGGTGCAATCTTTTCTTGTGGGGATGGGTGTTGCAGGCTTTTAAGGGATGTCTAGCACTGCAGCTATATATCCCCCCTGTTCCTCCTGACTGTAGAGCAGCAATGCCTGAGTGTCCCGAAGGGTCCTTAATGTGGAATCAGCTCCTGAGAGAAGGTGGGGGGGGGGTCAGCACTTCAGCCAACAAAGCTTTCCCTTTTCTGCCCCCACCGCCCACTTTTCTCTGGGCTTCTCAGACCATCCTCCTTCTCCAGTCTTCTCCATCACCCCAAAGCAAGAGGTTTATATCTGTGAGGAATCTGTAGATCTCAGGTGCTCAGCTCATGATGAGTGTTGTGTGACAAGGATCCTCTTTTTCAAGGAAGGAGGGGAGCACTCTCTCATTACTTCCCCACTATTGGGATGTCTCTCGGGTAAGAGATACCCTTCTATTACAGCAGAGTGCACTGAGGCAAAACACTGCGTGTCTGCTAAGAGCCAAAAGAAACTTGGAGCCAGTTCATAGTTTCAAATCAATATAAGGAGTCTTTATTAGTGAACTCCATTCTAGATAGGAAAGTGGAGAGATAGAATCTCTAATCTAGCTAGCTAGCTGGATGCAGAGAGATGCTGTCTGCATCTCTGCACACATGGTGCAGGGAGAGAGGCCAGCGTGTGTATTAGGGAGAAGAAAGGGAAGAGGAAGAGAGAGAGGCAGGAAGTAAGTAAGTCCCTGAGAGTAGCAATCTACATATCAAAGGGATAGTGTCAGAGCAGTAGAGAGAATGGATGACCAATGTCTTGACCCCTCTAGCCCTCTGACTCAATAGTCTGTCCCCCTCTGTCATTGCAGCATGAGGCAGTGCAGAGTCCTTCACTTACAACACCCACCCTCTCTGGTCACCCTGTACCTGTCTCTACAAGATGGTGGAAGGTACTTCTGCAGATACTGGGTTCTGGAATCTGGATTAGAGATTCCCTCCCTGGAGAGCAACTCCTCCCATGTTTTTCAGTGAGGGTTGAGGTCCTTTCCTGCTCTCCTCCATCCCATGCAACCTCCTGCTGGGGCAATGCTCATCCCAAGTGCCACATGCTGGTGGACCTCATCCTGCTCTCCTCTTTCCTTAAGCTCCTGCTCCACACTCCCCTCCCAGTGGCACTGAACCGGTTCAGACCTCAATTCATACACACCTGTATCTTACTTTTCCCTGCCTTCTGCTTCCCCAACTCAGCACCAATAATGTGGACTGCAAATAAATCTGATAAAAGGCTCACTTTTAATTACATAAGCACTATCTTAATTGCTGCCTGGTACCACAGCTGTAATTCCTCATCCCCTTGACTGTGGAACAGCCATGCCTCAGTCAGCTTCCGCATGTGGAAACATCCTGCAATGTAGGCATGCCCTAAATTCCTGCGAGATGAAGGTGCTCAGCACTCTGGCAACAGAGATTTGCTTCCTTTGATCCTCATCCTCTCATTGTGCTCCTTCTCTTTGCTTCTCAGACCCTCCTCCTTCTCCAGTCTTCTCTGTGACCCCAAAGCAAGATGTCTACACCAGTGGGGAATCCGTAGATCTCACCTGCTCAGCTCCCGATAAGCATAAGCACCGGACGTCAAGGATCTTGTACTTCAAGAATGGAGGGCAGCTTCATCTCAGCAACCCCCCTCCCTCTTTGGTCACCCTGCGCCTATCTCCACAAGATGCTGGAAATTACTACTGCAGCTACCAAGTTCTGGAATCTGGGCGAGAGGTCCTCTCCTTGGAAAGCAACTCTACCTTTGTTTCAGTGATGACAGGTGAGACCTTTTTCTTTTTCAGAGCAAGCCTTTTGGATGAGCAGCTGGGAGGCTGCGCTGTGTGTGGGACTGGAGAGGAACTAAGTACATTCACCCTAGAACATTGGTTCTCAGGGACTAGATAAGGAGGGAGGGTGAATGTAGATGTGAAGACTCTAATAGCCTAGCAGCTGATAGGCACTGAGATGTGGGTAGAAAGAGTGGGGAGGGGGAGAATGTAGAGAATCAAGAATGATGGGGAAAGAGCTACTTTGGATGGTAGTACTTCAACCAGCAAGCCACCTAATGGCACAGAGGGGAAATGACTTGATTATCAAGCCAGAGGTTGCCTGTTTGAATCCCCGCTGGTATGTTTCCCAGACTATGGGAAATGCCTATATCGGGCAGCAGTGATCTAGGAAGATGCTGAAAGGCACCATAATTTCATATTGCGCAGGAGGAGGCAATGGTAAACTCCTCCTTTATTCTGCCAAGGACAACCACACTGCTCTGTGGTCGCCAAGAGTAAAAACTGACTTGACGACACACTTTACTTTTACTTCAAACAACAACAAAAACAACCAATATTTATATACTGCTTTTCAACAAACGTTTCCAAAGCAGTTTTCACAGATAAATAACAAACAAATAAGATGGCTCCCTGTCCCCAAAGGGCTCACAATCTAAAAAGAAATGTAAGACAGACACCAGCAACAGTCACTGGAGGTACTGTGCTGGGGGTGGATAGGGCCAGTTACTCTCCCCCTACTAAATAAAGAGAATAACCACATTAAAAAGGTGCCTCTTTGCTCAGTTAGCAGGGCAAAAGGTACCTTGAGCCACCTCTGAGGGCAGGGAATGCTGATCACCACTAAACCAGTCCAATCTATGGCTCCTCCAGACCTCTGGCGAGTAACCATTTTCTTGCGCAGAATCGTTGCTTCTCCCCTTGGCCATTGGATGCGGTGGAGGAGGAGCCCTCGTTCTCCTGGTGCTTCTTGCCTGCCTTTACAAGAGGAAGCCGAAAGGTATTTGGGGTGGGGGGCGGGAAGGAGAGCTGAGTGTCAAGGTCTTCTGGCCTACTCTGCAAACCTGGGAGAAACTTTTGGTGGCAACAAAAGAGCAAGAAAGATGCTTTCTGTCATGTTTTGATTCTGACTGTGGCCCTGTGACTTTAATAGCAACTTGACATAGAGAAATCTATATATTAGCAGGTGAAGCTTCTCCCCATCATTTTATCCCCATACCAGGAAAAGCCTCGCCAGTCTACACAGGGAACAAAGGAAGAGTCCAGGTACTAACGATGTTTTTTGGGGAAAACAAACAAATCAACAATCATGAAACTATTAATATACACATTTTATCAAAACAATTTGTATAGTATTCAGTAAAATCAGTAAAAGTCAGAAAGACACCTAATGGTGTAGTGGGGAAGTAACTTGCCTAGGGAGCAAGAGGTTGCCGGTTCGAATCCCTGCTGGTATGTTTCCTGTATTGGTCAGCAGCAATATAGGAAGATGTTGAAAGGTGTCATCTTAAACTGTGTGGGAGATAGCAATGGTCAACCCCTCCTGTATTCTACCAAAGACAACCACAGGGCTCTGTGGTCGCCTGGAGTTGACACCGACTCGATGGCACAACTTTATTTTTACTTTAAAAGTCAGAACATCCTAAGGCAAAGGCATAAAAATTACAAGCAAATGGCCATGCTGGCAAGATATCCAAATCAATAGTAAAGAAAGTTGAAATTTTATTAATTGTAAATCAAACACCTGGCTCCACATGAGAGCTTAGCTACTACTTGGAGAACCTCAAGGATTCCTTGATAATAATGTCACCGAGGAAGGCCCATTGTAGGCCGAAATGCGTTTGGCTATGGTAGAAAAGGAGGGACATTCCCCATATGTGACCTGCAATTCCCAACACCCCATAAGATACAGAATACATATTTTCCTTTGACTTAAGGACAACGGAATCATCCTTCAGTTCTTATTGGACTTCTAGATACCTAGAAGGTTGACTGAAGAATGACTTGCAGGTTGTGATATTCTTTGCATATTCATTTTGGGGATCTCAGCAGCAAGACCGATTGTTAATTCTCATTTTACAAATTTGTTGCTCTAAATTTATGTTTTCTATTGTTACTTTTTTTTACCTTTTTCTATACATTGTCCACATTAATGTGTTAGAAGAGATTATTTATTAAATATTTACCTTTATACTGTCTTTTTACTACATGGCGTTTGGAGGTAATGTATATTTCCACCATTTATAAATTGGATAGTTTTGAAAATTCTATCCATATTTTCAAAACTTATTTTTTTAGGCTGTTATATGGTGGTGGGTTTCTTTTTGGGTCCTTTCATACATCGGGTTGAACCCACCCAGGTCCTTTTTAGCATTTCAGTAAAGTCAGGACACCACGTGGCAAAGGTGCAAAAAACTACATTAAATATAACATGTAGTGCTAAACAACGTTTTTAAATTCTTCATCAGCATAGATGCAATATTACACCAAGTAGATGAAAACAGGCTAAACAATGTTTTAAGAAAATTCTATTAAAAAAAAAAAAGAATCATTAAACAGAAGAACATATGATGTAGAAAATGCACACCCATGTATAACAAAATCATAATATACGTAACATCCCACTAAATATATACATCAATCATACCTTAAGAAGAGTAATCACTTTCATGTAAAGTACTAGATATATACTTCATAAAAGCCAAAGCAAAACTTGCATAGAGATGACTCTAGTAAGTCTTAGAACTGCAATTTTTTTTAAAGAATTCCTGATACCATATATAACGAAATATATCCTCTCCCATGAGTACTGAAACAATCGTAACTTACAATTTAGTTGAGCAAGAAAATAGCTCTCAATCCTTAATGTGACCAACTTGCTGCCCTCTTACAATCTGAAGGTTTGAAATTCAGTTACAACAGCTATATTTAAATAGACCAGGAGATAGCTTTTCTTAAAGTGCATATGTAAGTCATTCAAGGCAACTCTTAAATTTCACAAAAAACCCAAGTAATCCATTCTGTCATTGAGAACTGAAGGAAATGAACTAGTTATTTAAAATATCCAGCTTGCTTACTTTTGAGATAAAATATTTGTGCATTAATTCTGGAAAATTTGGAAAGAAAAAATCGACCAACTATCATAACATGGAAATCCCTGTAATCATGATGAATGGGAAAGTGTTGAATGAGTGTTGTGTCAGGCTGCTGCTAGATGCACAAAACTATATTTTAAATGGCACCATCACTTTTACTCGAGTCTGATTGCCATAGTACATTTCGAACCCTAATAGGGCTCCCTTGTTATTTCTAGACTATTGCCACATGGTCTACATGCGGCTGCACTGAAGACTGTTTGGAAACCTCTCTTGATGCGGCTTGATAACCAGTAATAATGTTCAGGAAGAGATCTTGCCAGTACTGAAGGAACCACACTGGCTACTCTTTTGCTTCTGGGCACAATTCAAAGAGTTGGTCTAAACCAATCTAGCCCTATATGGTCTAGGACTGGATACTTGAAGGATTGTCTGCTCCCAAAGGATCATGCCAAACCTTTTGGGCAGATATTCTCAACCTTAGGCCCTTATATATTTTTGAACGACCACTCACCCAGGATCTTTGGCCAGTCAAAGATTCATAGATAAAAGAAAGTGACATTGGGTTAAAGGTCCGGTCACTGATACCCAAGGAGACAGGTTGTTTTATGGTTAGCTCTACAGGGAGAAAATGAGTCATCGCCACCTGTGGGCTGCAACTCAGGGATCCTTCCTCAATCCAAAATTCAGGATTCAAAAGTTGGGGATCCATCAAAGGAGGAGGGTGATAAAGGTGCTGATTCTGGAGCTGAGTTTGAATTCCCGGTGAGTTTCAAAATTGTCACGTATGCAAGCTCTGTGGATTTCCCAGATGAGTCCCTGATGACATTTCCCCCATCTTTGTCTTCCAGGAAATTACTCCGACTTACACGCTTCTTGGTTCCACCAGCTCCACTTCCTTCCATGTCAAAAATGGGAGCTCCACAAAGGAGGAACACATCTATAGTGAAATTTCGCTATAGCCTCTTCCGCCTGTTCTTTCTTCTCACCCCCACTGGAAAAATAATACCTCATACATCCCCTTCTGACCACCACCCCATCTCCCCCTAGGATTAGAGTCTAAAAACTATTCTTCCTCCAGCTCCTGCCTGGAAATTCCAGTCTAAATATTTAATTAAATTATTTTAATTAATTTATTTATTATTTGTTATCCAACCACACATTGAAAATAAGCCCAGTTTATTTCAATGGGAAATGTTCCAGATCACAGCTTAAAAGTACCAAAAGTTTAATTTGCACTGAAGCCTAGGGTTGTGTGATTCAGGGTGGGGTTAACAGCAGGGGACACTCTCTTGCCTCCTCCCTAATTGTGAAACAACACTATAAAGGGATGTCCTCGTGATTGGGACTAGGGTAGGAGAAGCCTCTTATTGGCCTGTGTACATTCTTGATATCTGACCATGTGTTAGATAAAGGCAAGGTCAGAGGGAGGGAGCTTGCTCATCGGTCAAGTCCCAGCTGGGCAGGATGAACATACCCACCCCAGCTGGTGCAAAATTAGTAGGAGGAACTCCTTCAAGCTTTAAAAGGGTAGAGGAACAAAGAAAAATAGGAAGCGGCATTATGCTGAGTCAGATCATTGGTCCATCTAGCCATGATTCATCAATATCATCTATAATGACTGGCGGAGGCAGATTAAGGCAGAGGAGGCATCTGCCTATGGCAGCAAAATTTGAGGAGCAGCAAATAAAAAAGTGGGGCACTCTTCCCTCTTCACCCCACCATCCTCCCTGCAGCCAGGCGCCGACACAGCGCCCCATCTCGCCGCCGGCAGCGGTGATATTTAGAGGCAAAGCGGTGGGGGGGCGGGACTTCCCCTTGCGCCCCCCCCGCAGTGGCAAAAGCCTGTTTGCCTATGGGCGGCAAAGAGGTTGATCTGCCCATGCTGACTGGTGGTGATTCTCTAAGGTTTCAGGCTGGAGTCTTTCCCAGTCCTACCAGGAAATGCTGCCAGGGATTGAATCTGGGACCTCCTGCGTGCAAAGCAGATGCTCTTCCGCTGAGCTACAGCCCCATCCTCAGAGATGGCATATGTGGGTCTCCCATCCAGGGAATGACTACACGAGACCTGCTTAGCTTCAGCAAAGTGGCCGTATCGGGTGCCCTTAGACCACACTCTGGGACGAACCGTGCCCAGAAATGGGTGGCCGCCAGTTTGGTTGCTCCACAGGAGAGTTCCCTTTTCTCCATTTGCCAGAAAAAGGAGTAATACAAAAGGGATTAGTTCTTCTTGACCACAAGAGCTGGCCAGCAGGTGATCCAGCAAAAAACATGCTAGACCAGGACGGAAGTCTGGGAGTGTGTGAACAGTGAGTAAACTCACACTTATAATTTGTAGGAAAACTTCACATATCCTGATGTTTGCTGCCATGTGGAAGGGCCCCAATGACAGAGGAGGGGACAAAAATGCCATATTTAGCCCAAGCCACATCCCGCCAAAGCCTGTGACCCACCCATCCATCCACTCACTGCTCAGCCTCCACAATCCAATCCCCGGCAGAGCGCAGGATCATTCCTGAAAGAACATAAGAAAAGCTATGCTGGATCAGGCCCAAGGCCTATCTAGTCCAGCATCCTGTTTCACACAGTGGCCCACCAGATGCCGCTGGAAGACACAGGCAGGAGTTGAGGGCATGCCTTCTCTCCTGCTATTGTTCCCCTGTAACTGGGATTTAGAGGCCTCTTGCTTCTGAAGCTGGAGGTGGCCCATAGCCCTCAGACTAGTGACCATGGATAGACTTGTCCTCCATGCATTTATCTAAGCCCTTCTTAAAGCCATCCAGGCTGGTAGCTGTCACCACATCTTGTGGCAGAGAATTCCATAGGTTTATTATGTGTTGTATGAAAAAGTACTTCCATTTGTAGGTCCTCAGTGTCTTGGCAATCAATTTCATGGGATGATCCCTTGTTATAGTGTTATGCGAGAGAGAGAGAAATTTCTCTCTCCACACCATGCATAATTTTATAGACCTGTATTGTGTCTCCCCTCAGTTGCCTCTTTTCTAAACTAAACAGCCCCAGATGTTGTAGCCTTGCCTCATCAGGAAGGTGCTCCAGGTCCTTGAACATCTTGGTTGCCCTCTTCTGCACCTTCACCAGTTCTGCAATGTCTTCTTCAGATACGGTGACCAGAACTGCATGCACTACTCCAGATGTGGCCGCAGCATAGATTTGTGTACGATCAAACTAAGAAAGGAGCAAAGGGCTACAGACAAACCACATGTTGGAGGGGGAAAGCAAATATTCTCAATTTCTTTTAAAGATGTTTTGCCCCATCTTTCTCTCCATCCCCTTACTTGGATAGTTTAATGTTTAATCATTTTAATTGAAATTTATTCACTTTTATTGAAAAAACCCCCTGCTGATTTCAATGGAAGATGCTCTCAGCCGTATTGCACTAACAGGCTCAAAGGGTTGCATGTCTCTGGCTTGGGCTAGCAAAGCAGTACCAGCACCCCCACCCCCCGCCATTGTATATTCTTCCTGCTCCTTGAACTCTTTATTTTGATGCTTTGTTGATGCGTGTAAACAGAAGCTCACTGTATGACACCTCCTCCTCCAGATTATGTCCATCCTCTGTTGCTGGTCCTGTGGGAGCTTTGGGCAAGCAGGAGGCAAGGTGGGCATAGGTGACGTCCGAGTCCTGGGAAAGCAGGAGAGGTGTGGAGGGTGACACTGAAGCAGGACCACACAACAACTCTGGCTCTCCAGCTGTTTTGGGATTACAATTCCCACCACCCCCAGCCACAGCGGCCATTATTCAGGGATGATGGGAGTTGCAGTCCAACATCTGCAGGAGGGCCCAGGTTGGAGAGTCCTGCACTCAAGCATGGATATTTCAAAATCCCTGAGTCTCCTTGACAGCATGTTAGCAAGCAACTTGGTGTAGCTTTCACCTCTTACCCTCAAGGATTCCACGAGGAGCCCACAAGGTTTAGCTTTCCCGACTAACACTTTTGGCAGCGTCACGCTCTGTGAATGTGTTATGAAAAACTACCCAAGCAAATGGCCATCGACACATCTCATAGTAGTGAATTCTAGAAGAACAATGATACACCATCTGGCACATCCTTTGTGGGGGCGGAATTGGGGCACTTGCCCCAAGCCCTATGCCATTACCCCACACCTGCCCAGGCCCCAGATCATTGCCCCTCCTCTCCTCTCCATCTATCGAACTGACTGAAAGCTGGGAGATGCTGACAAAGGGACGAGAGAAGCAGAGCACTGGCATCAGGGAGAAGTGTACTGATGGTACCCAGGGCTCTTGCTCTGTAGTGGGTGCGGGGCTCAGGGTAGGTGAGAAAATGCACTGGGCCCTGGTCAGGCCCTCTGATGCTGTCCACGTCCCTCACACAGATGCCAGTGTTAGAGGTGGGGCCAAAATATCTGTCTCCTTGGTATGCCCCTTCATCAGCCAGTTCACTAGGTACAAGCCTGGCCAGGAGAGACTGATGAAGGGGTGTGCGAAGAAGGCAGTCTGCTCTTGTTTCTGACTCTGGAATCGGTGTGAGTGGTGTGGCCAGCATCAGTGGGTGTGGCCAGGGCCCCATGCACATTCTCATTTGCTCTGGGCCTTCCACCCACTATGGAACAGCCCTGTATACCATAAATGCACTGGGGGGGATCTTTGAACTGCAGTCTTGAAGATTCCTTAGAGAAAGCTATCACATATTAATTGATTTAAACTAAAATAAGTCAGGGGTTCGTTCTCACTTGGGTCCCCAGATGTGGTTGGTCTTCAACTCCCATCATTCCCAGTGCTTGGCCATTGTTGCTGGAGATGATGGGAGTTGTAGTCTAACAACATCTGGGACCCAAGGCTGGAAATCCCTGAGATAAACCAAGTCCAGGCATGGATACAGCAAAAATCACACATAACATGAATCCATCTAGTTACCTTGGGAGGTAGAGTTGCTGTTGGGGTCGCCAATGTTCTAAGATAGTCCAGCTCTGCTTTCTGCTTGTTTTGTTGTGGATGAGATTCTTGCAGCTGTTTTGATGCTTTCAACAATAAAATAGGAAGAGATAAAAGAGGCCCAAGAATGAATGTGTGTTATGCTGTCATCTTGGTTATCTATTAGGGCGGTTCTCACAACCATTGATAGGGTAGGAGATGCCTCCTCCTACCCTCATTTGCCAATCCACACTCCTGTTTCCTCCACGCTCCCGTTTGCCCATCATTCATGAGTTAAAAATAAGGATGAGGCATTGACAGTAATGGGGTGCTAAGCAACAGCATCAGAGTGGGGGGGCTCCTCTGCCTACCTAATTAAAGACCTGGGTACAGCTGTAGGGATGTACGGACTGGTCCGGCGGTCTGGAGGTTCGGTCTGGAGGTTCGGGATCAAACCGAAGCCTGCCCCCACTGGTTCCATCCAGACTGGAATTGAACCTCCGGACAGGTCCGAAATTTTTTTAATTTTTTTAAAAAATATTTGAAATAGCTGTAGCCCCTTGGGGGGGGGCAGCGCTTCCTGTAGGCCACATGTGTGTGTGTGTGTGTGTCTGTGAAGGTTCCTCGTCCCCCCGCTGGCCTCTCAAATCACCGCCGCGGCCGGGTAAGTTGAGTATTTCCGGCTCTTTTGAGGCACGCGGTGGCCATTTTGGCTGCCGCTGCACATGCGTACATGGCCTCTGCAAGGCCTGGCATGGCCTCCGGCTTTGCAGAGGTCATTTGCGCATGCGTGGCGGCCATTCTGGAAAATGGCCCGAAGGGGCTATAAGTATTTAAAATGTTTTTTTTTTAAAAAAAAAATTAAAAAATTCACAGACCCCGCCCCGTCCCCCCCCCACAGACCGGACCAGGGGGTGGGGGTTGATGTGGGCTGGATAGAACTTGTACGGTCTGGTGCAAGTCCAGTCTGGACTTGAACCAAACTGGGCCAGCCGGTTCTGTGCACACCCCTATACAGCTGCTGGGTGGGAGGGAGTGTACTGGCCCCATTTTTTACTCACAGATGAATGGCAAATGGAGCATGTGCAGTTCCGAATTTAGGGTAGAAGGCATCTCCTACCCCAGTTCAGATCACATGAACCAGCATATTGTTTTGCCAAATCCAGCCCAGCTAGAGAGTCCGGTGTCCCAGCATGCCTCAGCCCTGGCAGTTCTCTTCTTGAAAGCAAAATGGAGCCACTGCCTCATTGCAACATCCTCTGGGGCTGTGAAAGGAAAGGAGGTGCCCCATGCCCCATCACATACCTCTCTTTTTCTTCTCCCTCCAACAATAGCAAGCGAGAGCCACCGTCAGGATCAGAAGTGGAATAGCCAGCCATGCGTATACCAGCGGTTGCATAGATGAACCTTGCACTAAAACTGAGAAGAGCAAAGTAAAAGAGTGGAATTGGGTGTTATTTAACTTCTCTTAACATAGCCTCTTAAAGATGCGTGGCAGGTAGGTGATGGTGAAGACAAGCCCTAAAATACCTTTTTCAAAAACTCTGCCTTTAAAATAGCTTTAAAGAGCACATCCTCATCTTCTTTCATCCCCTACCTGCCAAATAACCCTCCTTCTCCGTTTCTCCCCATCCATTCCTTTCTCATGCAAACTGCCCATGTAAAAGCACCTGTAGATTCTGCTCCCAGCTGACCATAAAAAATCTCAGGAGGAGAAAGAGATGGCATTTACATGCCAATGAGGAAAACCACATGCTTTTATCCATGTGGTTGATAAAATATTATTATTCTGTGGCCCACACAGCCATACCCTCTTAAATGATTAAAAAAAATAACATAGACAAGAGGTGCGGAGGTTTGGGGAGATTCGGAGGTTCTGGGAGATTCTCCCACTGCTAGAGCTGACCACTAGGTGTCCTCCCCTCCCAGATGGCTCACCTGTGATGTTCACCTTCTGGCTCCAGGGGGAAGAGATCCATCGGCCATCCATTTCTTCCTCATAGCTACAAGTAAATTCCCCATTGTGGCTGGGCTTGGCCTGCTGAATACTGACAGAGGAGTTTGGAGAGGCATCCCTTGGTTCTCCTTGGCTCCTCAGAGACCCTCCACTGCTGGAGGAGATCTCATCCCCATCCTTGTTGAAATGGAATCTTCTCTCTTTGTTGCTCCCATTGGCCAAGCAAGTGATGAGCAGAGGATCCCCTTCTTTCACCTCTCCGGACGGAGGATCCACTTCCAGCAGTGGGGCAGGAGGCGGATCTGGAGGAGTCACCCACAAAGGAGAGGGGATCAGCAGGGGAGTGTGGAATGGCTCATTGTCTTTAAGTTTGTAATCAACTGGGGTTTGATCAGGAAGACTAATCAATAGAGAGCTATGGGTCTGGGAGATGCATGGGTGGGCAGTGGGGTCTCAAAATGGGGCTCCCAACTATCAGATTTGGACATTTTACTTCCTGGACCACCAGTGCTCCTTTCCCGTCCAAGTTGGTAAGACTCCATTCTGTGCTCTGAGGGTGCCATCTAGGCCGCAGGACCAGTCAGCCTGGACATTCTGTCACCTGACCTAGAGGGCCAATCCTGGAACAACAGCTTTGAAAAAGAGCTCTCCCCTTCACAGTTTGTTCCCAAAATGGAAAGATCTGTTCCAAAAGCAATGTTACCTTAACATTTGGAAGACTTGTCACCAAACTCTCCCCCACCCACCCCAATACACCTTCTTGTGAGGAACTTATTATCCAGCTCCGCGGAAGCCCATTCTGACACATTAGACATATTACAGGACTTATGCATTGTATACAATGCATATATTTATAGATCTTAATTTCCCACCCCTTACAAATGCACTATATATCTAAGTTGGTTTTGTGTTTGACCTGTGAAACAAGGGCCATGTGTTGTGTCCCAGTTAGTTTGCCAATCGTCAAGAAGCTGTGTGAATCCTTTGGGGCTTGCACATAGTCTTCTTCTTTTCTTTTCTTTGGTAAATGCACTCTGGCCCAAACCTGTGGGCTTGTGGTGAAATGTATATATACAGAAAGAATGCTTATTTATCAGCCCACCTCCCCCAAAACCTCATTCAGTCCAGGATCCAAAATTACCTAGCTGCCAGACTGGAAAGGATCTAAGTAGTCAGTTTTATCCAGTGCTGCCTAGAGCGGAGACATCACCATACCCTTCAATGCCTTGCCCAAGAGCAGGAGGTTGGAAATATAGCAAGTATCTAGCCAGGTTCACTTGCAGTGCATTGTTAGAGATGGAGTTCCAGTGCATCAACCTTTTGCACCAACTATCCTAATGACCACTAGGGGCCCTGGGAGTAGAGGTAGTTAGTGAGGGTCTCCTTACCTGTCCCTGCTTGCCTCTACTCTATGACCCCTGCTTGGACTCCTCAAGTACTTCATGTGGTGAGTCAGTCCTCTTCCTTTCCTCCTAGACAGAGGATGGAAACAGCTCTCTCTCTCCCTAACTATTCATTACGTAGCTGATTGATAGGACTAGGTCTTTCCTATATCAAATGTACTTCACCAATAAATCTATTTAGTTGAGATTGTACAACAATCTCCATGCACGTTCTTTAAATAACTGCAACAACTAAACTCAGCAGTCTGCTCTGTAACTGGAGGGAGCAGCTGTCTTTTGGCGTTTTGCTAAATAATTACAAACCCCAACATGCATATGATTGGTGCTGAGTTGGGGGAGCAGAAGTTCAAGGAAGGTCATGTTGGAAGTGAAGGACTATGCACAGTCTCATGTCTCAATGACCGAGGAGGACAGATTAGTGAGTCAGAGGGCTAGAGGGGTCAGGACATTGATCATCCCTTCTCTACTGCTCTGACACTATCCCTTTGAAATGTAGATCGCTACTCTCAGGGACTTCCTTCCTTGCCACTTCCTCTCCCTCTTTCCCTTTCTTCTCCCTTGCAATACACACGCTCCTCTCTCCCTGCACCATGTGTTCAGTGATGCAGAAACCATCCCTCTGCATCCAGCTAGCTAGCTAGATTAGAGATCCTATCTCTCCATTTTCCTATCTAAAATGGAGTTCACCAATAAAGACTCCTTATATTGATTTGAAACTATGAACTGGCTTCAAGTTTATTTTACTCTCAGCATACACACATGCCTACGCAGACTCCGCTGTGTTTTGCCTCAGTGCACTCTGCTGTAATAGAAGGGTATCTCTTACCAGAGAGAATTCCCAATCGGTCTTGATCAACTACCATGTCTAGATGGTACAGTGTTCCTTTTAACAGGGATTTCCAGATACTGTTGACTTCAAGTCCCATCATTGCTCTTTGGACAGGGGCACAATTTCAGTGCTTGCCCTAGGCGCTATTTTCCCTAGATATGCCTCTGCCCAGCTCCACCCCTCCCATACTCCAACGGGCCACCGGGGAGAGGGGGGAACATGGACACTCTCTCCCCTAGCTATGCCCCTGAGTCAGAGTTAGCTGAGCGTGGATGCTTTGAGAGGAAGAGTCCTGGAGACGGTCAAGAAGGAAGAGTTGAAGAAGAGAGCCCAAGAGATCAGTATGGAAGGTGGAGTCTGGAGAGAGACTACAGATCTGAAGAACTGCTGGCACAGCTGAAATCACTCAGAAGGAAAAGAACAGAAACTGAGGCTGAATGAAAGACAAGCCATAGTTGCTAAAGGTGTTCATCATGGACTCTGAGTTAGGACTCAGTCAGAAAGCCGGGTCTCACGATCCGTGAGACCCGGTTTTGCAGGGTGAGTGGGGAGGGAGCCCTGGGCAGCCGGATCGGCCGCCCACACAATTTCCGGCTCCGTGACGGAGCCGGCAGGAGCCCCCGCAAGCTCAGGCATGCCCTGCGCGAGCATGGCTGGTGCAAAGAGGTTCTTTGCCTGGAGCAAGGGGGTTTATGGCTGGTGCAAAGAGGTTCTTTGCCTGGAGCAAGGGGGTTTAAGCTGGAGAAGCCGAGGGAGACGGTGGGACCAAGATGGACCCTCCAAGGCAAATGGGGAGAAGTTCCATTCCTGTCCTGATAGTTCCCATGATGTTAGATAAAAAGGTCTTGGAACAGAACATATCAATCAAGGGGGCTATTCTCATGATCTGCAAAAACCAGGCTAGGAGAGCCTAGCCTGATTTTTGCAGATCGTAAGAACCACCGGGCCTGGCTGCGAGCCCAGTGGTTCTAGAGCGGGGAACCCGCTTAAGAACCCCTGCCCGAAAGCCAGGTTTCCGGAGTGAGCACTCTGCAAACTTTGTTTTCTAGATGGTGAGTAGCCACGCTGTGGCTTTGCACCGTGCCTACTCATGAGGAGACCCCTGGAGGGGAGGCGAAAAGCTGCCTCCTGGCTCCGGGGGTCTTGCCAGCATGCCCTGCGCACTTGCTGAGACACAGGTGGAGCTGCTTTCCGGGGATGGCATCTCCTGTCCAGATTCCACAAGTGGGTACGTGGAGGATTAATGTCCACCATCTTGTGGAGACAGTTGCGACATGACTGGAGAAGATGGGGGATGGATGAGGTCCAGCTGCCTTTAGTTCTTGAAAAAGTCTCTGAGGGAAGGTAGGATGCCTCCTAATCTTAAGGAGGCGATTATTAGACCGCTTCTGAAGAAGCCTACCTTGGATCCCTCAGAGCTGAGTAACTACGGGCCTGTCTCCAACCTTCCGTGGGTGGGCAAGGTAATTGAGAGGGTGGTGGCCTTCCACCTCCAGACAGTCTTGGAGGAAACTGATTATCTTGACCCATTTCAAACTGGCTTACAGGCTGGCTATGGGGTGGAGAGTGCCTTGGTCGGCCTGATGGATGATCTCCCATTGGAAATGGACAGAGGAAGTGTGACTCTGTTGTTCCTTTTGGATCTCTCGGCGGCTTTCGATACTATCGACCATAGTATCCTTCTGGAGCGCCTGAGCGGGTTGGGGGTGAGAGGCACTGCTCTGCAGTGGTTCTGCTCCTACCTCTCGGGCAGGTTCCAGATGGTGTCCCTTGGAGACTGCTGTTCTTCAAAATCTGAACTTTTGTATGGTGTACCTCAGGACTCCATATTGTCTCCGGTGTTGTTTAACATCCATATGAAACTGCTGGGAGAGATTATTAGGAGATTTTGTGCAGGGTGCTATCAGTATGCTGATGACACCCAAATCTACT
This sequence comes from Hemicordylus capensis, assembly GCF_027244095.1. NCBI lineage: Eukaryota > Metazoa > Chordata > Lepidosauria > Squamata > Cordylidae > Hemicordylus > Hemicordylus capensis. Next base: position 4,258,975 of record NC_069662.1, on the reverse strand, counting down.
TCTGCATCATCAGGAGAGGGCATAACCTCCTTGAATTCCTGCCTGGAGTCTGTGATGGGCTGGATGAGGGATATCAAACGGAGACTGAATCCAGATAAGACGGAGGTACTGATTGTGCCGGGTCGGAACTTGAGAGATGATTTTGATCTGCCTGTTCTGGATGAGGTCACAATTTCCCAGAAGGAACAGGTACACAGTCTAGGGGTGCTTCTGGATCCAAGCCTCTCCCTGGTCTCCCGGGTTGAGGCGGTAGCCTGAAGTGCCTTCTATCAGTTCGGTTGGGGGGCAATTTCGGTGTTTGGGGGGGCAATTTCAAAAGATTTGAGCCAATGTTCTAGGGTGAGCAGACTGCGTTCTTCTCTGAAGTGAAATGTGATCCTGCCAAGACCAAGGGAAGAGTGTGTGTGTGTGTGTGTGTGTGTGTGTGTGTGTGTGTGTGAGTTTAGGCAGCTCAAGCATAGCTGATATGATAAAGAATCTGCTCAGGTTTCATCAGAGTCCTTGAATCATCATCCTAATTCTGCCTATCAAGCACACTCCTCCCACCCCCCAAAATATCTCAGCCTCCCACTTGCTCACCCAACAGGCTTACTGGAACAACAACAACAACAAAGCCTCACCCATCACTTTAACATGGAGGACGTTGCTTTCCCAGGAGCGGATCTGTTGTCCAGATTCCACACCGATGTAGCTGCAGGAGTACCTTCCACCATCTTGGGGAGACAGGCGACGGGTGAGCAAAGAGTGTGAGGTACTGATGAGATGCCAATCCTTGAAAAAGAGGCTTAATGACACATAATGCTTATTGGGAGCTGAGCAGGTGAGGTTTATGGATTCCCCACTGATGTAGATATTTTGGTTTGGCATCACGGAGAAGACTGGAGAAGGAAGATAGTCTGAGAAGAAGCAAAAACAAAGAACACAGGAGGGAGGTGAGGGCATACATCTTTGTAGGAGAAGGTGCTGAACACCTGTATCTCTCAGGATTGTGGAGCAGAGCTGCATGACAGGTTGCTTCCTCATTAAACTCTTCTAGTGATGCTGAGGCATCTCTGTTCCCCAGTCAATGGGAAGCAAAATTGGAGCTGCGGTTCAAGACAGCACCTAATACTGCGTTCACTCATTCAAAATATTTACATCCTTACCCCTGGATTGCAGTACTGCTCGAGGTGGCTCACACAAATAGCAAAATACTCAAACAGATAAAACAATATAAAATGAAACAAATTAACTCAGGCCAAGACCCAGTTGAAACCATTTTTAAAAAATGGCCGCCAAAAATAAAATGGCCACCTTCCATGCGCAAATGGGTTCTGCGAGGCATGCACCATGCCAGGCCTCGCAGAGGCCATTTGCTCATGTGTGGTGGCCTCTAAAATGGCTGCCATGCCAATTTATGGACACCCGACTCCAAACCCTCGAACCTTGAACCCCCAGACCGGTTTTACAGATCCCTAGTATCTAGCCAGGTTCACTTGCAGTGCATTGTTGGAGATAGAGTTCCAGTGCATCAACCTTTTGCTCCAACTATCCTAATGACCACTAGGGGCATTGGGACTAGGGGTAGTTAGTGAGGGTCTCCTTACCTGTCCCTGTTTGCCTCTACTCTATGACCCCTGCTTGGATTCCTCAGGTCCTTCCTGAGTCCTCTTCCTTTCGTCCTAGACAGAGGATGGAAAAATCTCTCTCTCCCTACCTATTCATTATGTAGCTGATAGGACTAGGTCTTTCCTATCTCAGATGTACTTCACCAATAAATCTATTTAGTTGAGATTGTACAACAATCTCCATGCACGTTCTTTAAATAACTGCAACAATTAAACTCAGCAGTCTGCTCTGTAACTGGAGTGGGTAGCTTCCTTTTGGTGGTTTGCTAAACAATTACAAACCCCAACATGCATATGATTGGTGCTGAGTTGGGGGTCAGAAGTTCAAGGAAGGTCAGAAGTGGAGACAGTCCTAAAAGCTCTGAAAGGCTCTGCTAACAAGTGAACACATTCTGTTCCCAGGGCTGCCTGAGATGGGGTGTGGGCAGCTCCACCCCTGGGCTTCTAGGACCTCAACCCTGCAGCACAGCCACAGAAATTCTTCAAGACATACCTGCAGTACAGGTTGCTTCCATGTTTGGGTCCTTTAGTGATGCTGGGGCGTTTCTGTCCCCAAGTCAGCGTGGAGGGAAATTACAATTTTGGTTCTAGCTCAGTTAGGGAGGATTTCAGTAAGCTTGTGCATTTTGATTCGGGTACAAAATGTTTTGTGCCTGAAAATGGCAATTTTGGAGGTTTTGTAACCAAAACAAAATCAAGAATTTAAAAAACAGATTTTTGTTTCCAAATTGAAATGACTGTGTTTTGTACAGAATGCTTTGTTCTTTGGGAAAGCATTGCAATTCAAATTGACTTCTCTGACACTCTCTACTCCAGCTGAGGCACTGAGTGATTAGCAGAAGATAAGATATGCAAAAACTGTTGAGCATGAATAGTTTAGTTAAGTGTTGTATTCAGTGTGATTGAAATGCAAACTGACCTTGCAAAGGGATTTGGAAGACAGCATTTTGAGACAGAAATACCCCAATATCTTTGGGAACTCAATGCAATTCCAAAGCTCTTGCTAAAAGCCATAGTATAAATTGTGTGGAGAAGTTTTTCAAGAAGCTGTTTAGGAAAGTTCAGAAATTACACAGGTGATTCTTTCCAAATGTTTAGAAAGAAACTCTTGACTTGTTCAGGGCTCTTTTGAAGAGCTATTTTGTTTCCCCCCCTGATTTTTATGAGTTATATTGGTGTCTAAGTTTTGATGCCCAAGTTGAGCAGTCTAATGTAATTTAGGCCACAATGTAATTTGGTGGGACATGATGTCTAAGCCAGGCGTTCACAACTTTTGCCATTGTAGGGACAGGTCATCCACATGGGACTACAGGAGACAAAAGGAGGGGGGTGGGGAATATCCCTGTCAATCTACTGACATCCCCAGGAATCTTAGTAGCTTCTCTCTTTCTTGTAACCATGATCCATGGTTTTGCACTTTCTTATGCAGTGATGATAAATTTCAACAATTCTGAATAGTAGGCTGATTTGTTTGGGCTACAGCTCACTCCAGTTCAGTTAAATGAACATTTGAAGCTGTTCCATAGTACCAAGGCAGTTTTATTATATTTTTTTTACATTTTATATCCTGCTATTCCTCCAAGGAGCCCAGAGCAGTGTACTACATACTTAGGTTTCTCCTCACAACAACCCTGTGAAGTAGGTTAGGCTGAGAGAAGTGAATGGCCCAGAGTCACCCAGGTAGTATCATGGCTGAATGGGGATTTGAACTTGGGTCTCCCCGGTTCTAGTCAGGCACTCTAACCACTACACCACGTTGGCTCATTGGTCTATCTTGCTATCTCAAATGACATGTGGTCACAGTTCCATGGGGAGGGAGTGTTTTTATTGAAAGATTGCTTGAATCCACAAATGGGTTGTGCTGCTGTGTGCCACAGGGACAGGCTCCCACCCGCTGCAAAATTCTCAAATAACTGTGCCAAAAAATTGTCATTGTTGTTCATTATTCTCTTCACTCTTTCAACTTGTTTATGTGGGGCTTCAGGGGCAAAACAGTGGGTTGGGTGGCAGTGCCCCAAGGGTGGTGCACCCAGATTACAAATAGGGCAAAGGGCTAATTTCTTAGGAATTTTTGAGGTTTTCGCATCTTTAAGATTTTTCCCCATAGGGAAAAATGGAGGTTTTAGCAGCCCCATAACTCCACCTGGAGGGCACTGGGATGGCCCGAAGCGAGTGGTGGTGTAGTGCACAGAGGGTGCCAACCAACCCCCTGGATTGCTAACTCATTGGAGTACTGGGCTTTGTTATTTCTGAGGTGTTGAGTTTAGATTCTCTGGTAGCAAATGAGATTTTTAATGAAAAGCCATGAATCCACTCTCATATGCTATTAGAGAATCTACTCTCAGAACACCTCTAGAACAACAAAACCCTGTACTACATGGGTTGGCAAACCATGTGGGTGGTTGGCACCCTATGTGCACTACACCACCACTTGCTCTGGGCCACCCCAAGTGCCCCACAAGTGGAGTTATGGGACTGCAGAAACCTCCATTATACCCTACAAGGAAAATCTGAAAGACACGTAACTTCATTAATTCTTTAAAAATCAGCCCTTTGCCAAATTCCTCTGAAAAAATTGTGGTAGCTTCCTTGCACCAACTGGGCACTACCACCAACCACACTCCACTCTGGGCCACCCTCCCCCCCCCACATGAAGCTATACTTTTCCTGAAACCTCCACCATACTCTATGGAGAAAATCTGAAAGACGCACAAACTTCAAAAATTAACCATAAACCAGCAGTTTGCCCAATTCCTTTGAAATTTTTGTGGTAGCTTCCACTCATTGGGCATTATAACCTCCACCCAATCTTTTGACCACATGACCCATTTAAAAATCTGAATTAATTCAGATTCTGATTTGGATTAATTCGGATACAAAACAAAACGGGTGATTCGGAAGGCTTAATTTTGGACAAATACAAAATGGGGTTGATTTGGAATTGGTACAAATCAAAACAGAAAAAATACAAAATGCACAACCCTAGATTTTAGGTTCCCTTGCAGGGCTCAACTGATATGGAGTTGGGGGAGTGGAAGGCACAGGGATTTCAGAGCTGGTGGGGGCTAGTTTCAAAAGGTCTGAGAACTGCTGCTCTTGGGGGGAACATACTGAATTCCTAGGGCTGCCTGGGGGGTGCTCAAAGGTGGGCAGACATACCTGGAGTACAGGTTGCTTCCATGTTTGGGTCCTTTAGTGATGCTGGGGCATTTCTGTCCCCAAGTCAGCGGGGAGGGAAATGACAATTTTGATTCTAGCTCAGTTAGGGAGGATTTCAGGTTCCCTTGCAGGGCTCAACTGATATGGAGTTGGGGGAGTGGAAGGCACAGGGATTTCAGAGCTGGTGGGGGCTAGTTTCAAAAGGTCTGAGAACTGCTGCTCTTGGGGGGAACATACTGAATTCCTAGGGCTGCCTGGGGGGTGCTCAAAGGTGGGCAGACATACCTGGAGTACAGGTTGCTTCCATGTTTGGGTCCTTTAGTGATGCTGGGGCATTTCTGTCCCCAAGTCAGCGGGGAGGGAAATGACAATTTTGATTCTAGCTCAGTTAGGGAGGATTTCAGGTTCCCTTGCAGGGCTCAACTGATATGGAGTTGGGGGGGTGGAAGGTACAGGGATTTCAGAGCTGGTGGGGGCTAGTTTCAAAAGGTCTGAGAACTGCTGCTCTGGGGGGAACATACTGAATTCCTAGGGTTGCCTGGGGGGTGCTCGGAGGTGGGCAGTGGTCACCCAGAGCCCCACACTGCAGAATGGCAACCGAAAATCTTTAATTTCTTGGGAATTCTCTTTGGTGAGTGAATCCCTTTTTCATTATAGTGGAGTGCACAGGCACAACACAGCGGAATTTACTTAGGCATGTGTGTATGCTGAGAGTAAAGTAACTTGGAGCCAATTCATTGTTTCAAATCAATATATAAGGCATTTATTAAGGAACTCCATTCTAGATAGGAAAATGAGGAGTTGGGATATCTAATCTATCTATCTAGCTGGATGCAGGTGGATTCTTCATCTTCTCTGCACACATGGTGCAGGGAGAGGAGCTTGCCATGTTGCGAGGTAGAAGGACAGGAAGAGAAGAGAGGGAGGAAGTGAGTTGCTGGAAGGAAGTCCCTGAGATTAGCAATCTACATTCCAAAGGGGTAGTGTCAGAGCAGTAGAGAAGGGATGACCAATGTCTTGACCCTCTAGCCCTCTGACTCACTAGTCTGTCCCCCACTGTCTGAGACAAGAGACAGCGCAAAGTCCTTAACTTCCAACATAATTTCCCATAGGGCTTGAATCATACTAATTCATCATGGGGACCCCCACAAACTATTGTTGTTCTGGGTCCCACAGGAGCTCAAGACAGGCCCCTTCTCCAACTCCAGTGACAGCTCAGCCTCCCAGTTGTTCATCCAAGTGGTATATGGGGTGGGGGGACCTCACCTCTCACTGAAACATTGATGGAATTTGTTTCTTGGGCGGGGATCTCCTGTCCAGATTCCATAACCCAGTATCTGCAGGAGTACCATCCAGTATCTTGTGGATTTAGGCTCAGGGTGACTTTGAAGGTTGAAGTACTGATGAGCGACAGCTGCTTTGCGTCCTTGAACAAGAAGATCTTTGACACACTACGCTGATCAGGAGCTGAACATGTGATGTCTATGGATTCCCCTCGGATATAGAAGACTCGCTTTGGGGTGATGGAGAAGACAGGAGGAGGAGGACGATCTGAGAAGCAAGCACAGAGAAAGGCGGGTTAGATCAGGCAAACCATTCTTGGCCAAAGTGTGGAGCGCCTCTTTCTTTCTACCAGGAAAACTTTGCTTCCCAGTCAGGGCATTGCTCTTCTGTGTTGGGTGGGAATGGAAATCAGAGCTTTGGTGCCAGCCAGCACTTCAGTTAGTGCTTTAGATCCCTGGAAACCCTGCAATGTCAATCTCCAGAGGAGAAGAAATGAGGCACTTCCCAATTGCCCTACTCAAGATCCCATGATGTTCCAGCTAGCTGTGCTCCCTGACTACAACTACAAATATTTATGCACCACTTTTCAACAAACATTCTGAAAGCAGTTTACATCCACTTTTCCACAGTGGCCCACTTGTTGCCTGCCTCTGGGAAGCCCACAGGCAAGAGCTGCGTTGCTCCCTTGCAACTGATATTTAGAGGCATCTCGCCTCTGAGGCTGGAGGTGGCCTATAGCCACCGGACTAGTAGCCCTTGATAGACCAGTTCTCCATGACTTTGTCTAAGCCCCTTTTAAAACCATCCAAGTCTGTGGTTATCACCACATCCCATGGCGGAGAATTCCATTGGTTAATTATGTGCTGTGTGGGAAAGTACTTCCTTTTGTCATTTCACAACCTTCAGTTTCATGGGATGACCTCTGGTTCTAGTATTCTGAGAGAGGACAATTCCCTGTCCCCACTCTTTCTACCCCCTGCACAGTTTTATACACCTCTATCATGTCTCCTTGTAGTATTTGTTTTATTTATTTATTTTATAAATATTCAAAAATATTTATAATATTTGAATAAAATATTCAAAATATTTTATTCAAAATAAAATATTCATTAATTTTATTTATTCATTACATTTCTATACCTCTCCATCCAAACGGCTCTTGGCGGTGCACAACAATAAAAATGACACCCACAAATCAATCCTTTTAAAAGCAATCATTACAGAACAATGTAAAAACAGCATAAAACCATTAACAATTAAAACATTTAAAACAGTTTAGAAACCCTGGAAGGCTCGGCCAATGAATTCAAGCTACAGATTTCTGTTGAGAGCGCAATCCACAGCCCAGGAGCAGCTACAGAGGAGGCCTACCTCTGAGTCACCACCAGACGTACCAGTGGTAACTGGAGACGGACCTCCTCAGACGACCTCGACATGCGATGGGAATCATGCAGAAGAAGGCGCTCTCAAAGATAACCCAGACCTAAGCCATTCAGGGCTTTAAAAATAATAACCAGCACTTTGTATTTTGCCCAGAAACATATCGGCAGCCAGGGCAACTGTTTTAAGACAGGCATAATATGGTCTCTCCAGGTTACCCCAGAGACCAATCTGGCTGCCGCATTTTGAACTAACTGAGGTTTCTGAACTTCGTACAAAGGCAGCCCCACGTAGAGCACATTGCAATAGCCAAGTCAGGAGTTTACCAGCTGATGCACCACTGTTTTGAGGTTGTCCTCTTCAAGGAATGGATGCAGCTGTTGAATCAGCCGAAGCTGGTAGAAAGTACTCCTGGCCATGGCCTCCACCTGAGATTCCAGGGTGAGGCCTGGGTTCAGGAGTACCCCCAAGCTGCGTACCTTTTCTTTCTGGGGGCGTGTAACCCTGTCCAGTACAGGAAGATCTAACTCATCCCTCAAATTCTGAACCTCTACAATGAGCACCTCCATCTTGCTTGGATTCAGTTTCAATATGCTATCCTTCATCCAGCCCATTACTGTCAGCAGCTGGTCCACCCAGCGCTGGAGTCTAGCTGGCAACGTGCAAAGCAGGGAATAGAGCAGGGCACGGCAGGAAAACAGGGTTCAAGGCAGGAAGTCAGTCTGGGTCGCAGAGGCCAAGACACACGTTTGGAAGCTCCTCAGCTCAGGCTGGGGGCTGGTAGACGCTCCACGAATGACATGTGTTGTATCCAGTGCTTGGCTGCAGACCTGATTTATAGCCAGGCTTGATGGCTCTCAGCTGGCATGGATTCAGGATCTATCAGCCCTATTAAGGAGATGTTTACTCCTTCTGATAGTCTCCAGCTGGTGCTGGCATCTTGTAATTTGCCTTTGTAGTGGGGTCAGGGGGGCTCACCGTTTAACTCAGGGTCCTGCTCTCCACTCCCCATCTCTGCTGCCTCTGACTGCTCTGCTTGTCCTGGAACTGCAACCAGTCCTGCTTCAACTGTTTCTTGTGGACCGACAGACGGGCTCTGCCCTTCAAGTACCCCTGCGTTGGCTGGAGGACGGACAGCATCCTCTTCTCCTTCGCTATCTGAGGACAGGGGCATGACAATTACTGCCTGTAGGCAGGCATTTAGAGAATCAATGCCATTTCCTGATGATGAAGATGAAAAGGAGGAGTAGGTTTGGGTGTCATCAGAATACTGATAGCACCCAGCACCAAATCCCCTGATGACCTCACCCAGTGGTTTTATGTAGATATTAAAAAGCATTGGTGACAGAACGGAGTCCCGAAGGACTCCATATAACAGCTCCTGTTTTGAGAAGCAATGGTCACCAAGCTACATCATCTGGAATCTACCTGAGAGGTAGGAGTGGAATCATTGCAAAGCAGTGCCCCCATCCCCAACTCTCCCCAGGCAATCCAGAAGGATACCTTGGGCGAGGGTATTGAATGCCACCGAGAGAGCCAAAAGAATCAGCAGAGTCATACTCCCTCTGTTGATTCTCCAGTAAAGGTCAGCCACCAGGCCAATCAAGGCTGTCTCAACCGTAAATCCAGCTTGAAATGGGTCTAGATAATCAGTTTCCTCCAAAACTGCCTGGAGCTGGTCAGCCACCACCCTCTCAATCACCTTGCTCAACCAAGGGAGATTGGAGACTAGCCTACAACCATCCATCGTTAATGGGTCCAGGGAAGGCTTCTTAAGAATCAGTCTAACCATTGCCTCTTTCAGACAAGGAGGCACCCTACCCTACCTCAGTGATGCATTTATGATGTTAATTAGGCCACCTCCAATAATATCCTTGCTAGATAGAAGCAGCCAAGTCAGGCAAGGGTCCAGAGAACAAGTGGCAGGCCACACTACCCAAGCAGCTTGTCCACATCCTCAGGAATCACAGATTGAAACTGATCCAATTTAACACTGCAAGAGGGATTGCTGGACACCCCCTTCATAGACTTAGCCATCCTCACAAGAACCTGTCCCCTTATCCCATGACTGCTATGTTTATTCAAGAGTCTTTGGTGGGGAACTCTGTCAAAAGCTTTTTGGAACTCCAAGTACACTTTGTTAGCCGGATCCCCTTTATCCACCTGCCTGTTGTTGACACTCTCAGAGAACTCCAAAAGATTAGTGAGGCAAGACTGGCCCTTGCAGAAGCCATACTGCATCGGATCAAACAATGGTCACTGTTTCTCAGTGGTTCTGCAACTCTGTCATCTTGCACAAGTCTTGGGCACCACTCAGGATTAAGTCCAAGGTCGCCTTCTCTCTGGTTGGATCCACGAACAACAGTTCTAAGGCACAGTCATTTAGCATGTCTAGAAATGTGGCCTCTCTGTCATTACCTGAATGTGAATTTGCCCAGTCTATGTGTGGGTGATTTAAATCACCCATTATTACAGCTCTGTCTCTCTTTGACACCTCTCTGATTTGCTCCTCCAACTCCAGGTCATTCTCAGTGCTTTGGTCCGGAGGGTGACAGCCCGTCCCTAGTAACACATTTCCTTACAGTCCTCGTATTGTCACACATAATGATTCAGCGGAGGACTCCGGTCCTTCTAGGTATTCTAGCTTGTTGGAATCTATCCCTTCTTCAATATAAAGTGCTACCCCATCCCCATTCCTCCCTTCCCTGTCCTTTCTGTAAAGTTTGTACCCAGGAATAACAGTGTCCCACTGTTTCACTAGGTTTCTGTTATGAAAAACATTCTATTGATGTTTTCATTAGCAACCAAGCACTCCACCCATCTTGGCTTGGAGGCTTCTGGCATTGGTACATAAACACCTGTACACCAAGTCTCGTACCTTGCATTGGAGTGTGCTATCTCCCTTTCTGTTATTTGAAATTTTTGTTTCCGTCTGCTCTATTCCTGGTTCTACACTTTCTCCTTCTGGTTCATCCGAAACATTTGCACCCTCACTCCTTAGTGAGTTTTGCTTGCCAAACCAGATACCACCCAGTTCCTTTTGGCAACCCCCCAGGCTTCATTTTAAAAGCTGCTCTGCAACCTTTTTGATTTTATGCATCCGCAGTCTGCTGCCATCACGGTTCAAATGGAGCCCATTCCTTTTGTACAGGCTTGGCTTGCCCCAAAATGTATCCCAGTGCCTAACAAATCTAAACCCCTCCTCCAGGGGATTTCATCTCATTCACGCATTGAGACCCCTCCGCTCTGCTTGTCTCACTGGCCCTGCACATGGAACAGGTAGCACTTCAGAGAATGCTACCCTGGGGGTTCTGGACCTCAATATGCTACCTAGCAGCCTCATTTGGGCTTCCAGGACTTCTCGACTGCATTTCCCAACATAGTTGGTGCCAACATGCACCATGATATCCGATGCCTCCCCAGTATGGCCTAACATCCTATCTAGATGCCGTGTGACATCAAGAACCTTCACACCAGGCAGGCAAGTCACCACGCAGTCTTCATGTAGGTCACAAACTCATCTCCCTATGCCCCAAACAATCAAATCACCCACTACTAGCAGCAGGCCCCCAAGCCCCAGAGGAGTATCCTCTGTGTGAAAGGATATAGGTGCATCACCCAAGGAAGGGATCCCTGCTAAGGCTGCCTTCCCCTCTTCCTCAGACTGATGTCCTCCTTTCCTGAGACCTTCATTCACCATGACAGCAGAGGCACCATCAACCTGGGAGTGGGATGCCTCTACCACATCCCTGAGGGTCTCACTGACACACTTCTCTGAGCTTCTTCCTGTCAGCCACCTTGGCTTCAAGGAATGAACTTGTTCCCTGAGACCCAGAAGTTGTTTGCACCAAGTGCACACCCACGACTTTTGCCCCTCAGGCAAATAGTTACACATGCAACACTCTGTGTAATACACTGGGAAGCTCCCAGTCCTCTGCTGGCATTCTGCATAACTGGTTTGATTGACTATTTAGAATGTATAGAGCTTCTCCATCAAGAAAATTACAAAAGTGGGGTAGTATTCACCTTCTCCTTCTGCTGGGTGTCTCCTCTGTGATCAAGGGGACCACTTGTGTGCCTCTCTGTACACTTCTCCACCAAACTCCCACTAAACCCCTTCAAAATCGGGTTGCAAACTTCTGTTAGCAAAGCTCCTGGGAGCAAAGCTTGTCAGGAGCTTTGTAAAAATCATTCTTATTAAATCTCAAGTATTCTAACTTCTTCTAACCATATGTGCTTCATCATATGTGCTTCATCTATGCATCTTATATTCTGATATACCCGTCCACATAGCTGAGAAGCAAATTCTGAGTTTAGTTTGCTCCGATTCCTTTTTTGGAGAAGCCTGAAAACACCTCAAGCTGCCAGAATGGTAAATATGATTTCTCTTAGGCGTGTAGGTTATAGGCTTAGATTCATTTAGTATAGAAAAGGTTTAGGGGACATTGGGGTGGACTTTATTATTCACAGCAGCACAATTAATAGTAGCTTCAAAAACCACACAATGAGGTCATTCATACAATCAAAAACTGTGTTCTGCCCAGGTTTGGGAGCTGTGTGTGCTCCCAATTTTCGGTTGTGTGGAAGCAAGGGAGGAGGAAAAGCTACCCAGGTTTTCCTCCTCCCTTGCTTCCACGCAACCGAAAATTGGGAGCACACACAGCTCCCAAACCTGGGCAGAACACAGTTTTCGCTTTTGTGAGTGACCTCATTTTATGCTTCTTAGAATGAGACCTTTCTTCAAGTGAGAAGGGCTTGAAGGGGTGAGAGGAGAAAGCATTGAAAAAACTTACCTCCCCCACTGACAATCCTCTCCTCATTGCTGGGCAGGCAGATCAGTTGCCCAGACGATTGCCAGCTTTTGCCGGCAGCAGGGATGTTTAGGGGGAAGCTCCCCCAGAAGCCCCCTGGAACTTTAATTGTAAGCCGCCCTGAGCCATTTTGGAAGGGTGGTATAATGCACCATGAGAGTGTGCGCTACATTATGGGGAGTCCCCTGATGGTGGCTGGGAGGTTGCTGGTCTGTGGGTGCCGTGCTAAGCCGTGCAGCAAAGACACACAAGCAGTCAGCCCAGGCTAATGGTGCGTTTGTGCCCTTAACCCTGGCTAACAGCACAGGCTCCCTCGCAGGTTTGCCACCTCCCAGCTCCCAGCAGCTCTCACACACAGGGAAAACCAGGCTGGGCTCTCCTAGCCCAATTTTGCCTGTGCGTGAGAAGAGCCTCAATGTTAGAATTTGCTCATGATGGATCTTTTGCTATCCATTTACCATTCTATATGCCCCAAGCCTTTGAATAAAACTTTTAAGCTCTAAACAGTGTGGTCAGGGGGTTTGGGGCTTGATCATATGAAAAGCCTACTGAGGCAATAAAAGAACTGATTTTTCATAGCGCACCCATAGAAATATATGAGCCTATCCTCACATGGTCAGAGGTTCACCTAGGTAAGTTTGGAGCCTGGACCCAAAGGCCTTTGGAGGCCCCCCTGCTGCAAGTTAAGCATCATTTTTTAACCTGTGAGTTCTTGAGGGCACAAATCACTCCACCCAGGACAGACTAAAGAGGATTTGGGGGCCCCCAGGGGGTGTGGCAGCCCTGGACTTTGGCCTCGAAATTCAGGGGTAAGAACACCTCTGCACACATGGTAACCCAGATCTACTGCTACCGAGGTAAAAAGAGAAGTTCCGTGCAGGAGTGAAATCCCGTGACATTCTCTTGACTTCAGTCCAGGGCTGTCTAAGTCTGTGCCTCCTAACAGACCAGACTGGAAGGAGTTGCTTTGATGCCACCTTCAGGGAGATGGAGAGTGAAAGGAAGTCCAGTGAAAGGGGGAGGGGGAGAAGGGAGTGTGTAGAGGTGCTTGGCAAATGAGGTCCCTTTCTATCCACAGTCTTGGAGTAAGTCTGGAGGAAAGGAGGAGGGGGTTCTGCAATTTCCCTCTGAAGGAGCCAGTTTCCAGAAAGAGACCAGAGCTCACAGAGGCAAAGTCCTGTGGGTAGACTGAAGAGACTAGTAATAGTGATAGTGGTGGTCAGCCAAGATGTGAGGGGTCATTGAAGCAAGCCATTGTTACAGCTCCATCTCTCTTTGACTCCTTCCTAATTTGCTTCTCCAATTTTGATCTGGAGGGCCACTGCAAGTCCCTAGTAACACATTTCCTTTCAGTCCTTGTATTGTCACCCATAATGTTTCCGTCCTCCAGTCCTCCTAGATTCCCTAGCTTGTTGGATTCTATCTCTTCTTCATCACACCCTGCTGCTTCACCCCCAGTATGCCCCTCCATGTCCTTTCTGTTTGTTTTCCCCACTGCTAGTAATATATCAGCTTTTTGGGAAAAGGGCAATTCAATACAGGGAAGCCAGATGGTAGCGGGGAAAGGATTCACCACCTTTCTCCAAATGCTGCGCATGCACACACACACACACACGCACACACTTTACAACATCCCTGCCCCATGACTGCTCTTAGTGAAAGTCAATGGCTTCTGCAGATCTAACCATAAACCTCTTGCATTCTGTGTAGTTTGGGTCTTGATCAGGGGTGTAGCTATAATTGAGTGGATGGGTTCAAAGAACCCGGGGCCCCAAGCTCCTGAGGACCCTGAAGCTCCACCCTCCCTATTTTCTTCATTATCTCCCTCACTCCGAGGGGCCTCTAGGGAGAGTGGTGAACACGGGCCCCCTCTCCCCTAGCTATGCCCCTGGTCTTGTGCTCCAACTATGCCGCACTCTCTGCTCTCCAAGCAGAAGTTGATTTCTAAAAGCTCATCTTTTTTTTTTTTTTTTTTTTTGGCTTCTTCCAAGGAACACTGAGATGCTCAGAGGTTTCTGATAGTGCTAGGACAAAGGCTGAGATAAAGTTTGGACAATATCTTTGACCCAGTGCTAAGAAGCCTCCAGGGGCTGGTTCAAGCGTCTTCCCTACTTTGCTCATAACATCCTCATGAGGAAGGCCGTGTGTGCGAGAGATTAATTCACAAATTACAAACATGTCTCACCAGTGACTGAGAAGGCAACCTCTTTACTCCGTGAGGACCAGTTTCCTGTGCTTCTCTCTTCCAGGTAAGAGCAAACATATGCTTCTTGTGACCTCAGATGTACTGTGGAGACCTCCAGGGTATTTTCTGTCCCTTGCATTACTTGGTCCCATTCACCATCAGCCTTCCTTCGAAGGAACTGGAACCCACTTGCTCTCACGCCTCCTGGGGGGGAGCATTGCAAGTGGACCCACTCTCCTCGGAAAAAGATGCTGTATGCAGGGGACAAAGACAGGCTGGGGGCTGGTGGAGAGAGACCTCTAGAAGTTTCCTGGGCACCTGAGGAAGGAAAGGCAGTGCAGTAAGAATGCCTTCTAGCCACTTCCACACAATCTCCCCGCAGAACTGTGTCCGCACTTTGGGCCCTGGATCCTAGGCCTGCTCACTAATGCAACCTCCTGGGACACAGGATTTCTTGGGGGCAGCTGGGCTGACCTCTGCAGACCTAGACCGCCTGCCTTCCAGTTCTGCCCATTTCTCAGAATTCCTCAATTCCCCTCCTGTTTTCTCTCCATTCTTTTCTGCAACTTGGTTTCCAATATCACCCTCTATCCCAGTTTCCCTCCCACTTACATGCCAAGGCACCTTCCTCACTGCCACCCCAGGGTTACCCTTTATACATCACACCTCTCGGCTCCTGGACTTCAAGTACACACTTATCCAGGATGGAGCAAGTGCCTCTTGATTCACACAGACAGAAAAAGGCAAAGAGCGCAGCAGAGGCGCATATTCCTCTTAGGGGAGGTACATGCCACTGTTCTCTGCCCATGTAAAGAGAAGTCAGGGAGGCTGTGTGCACAAGCAAAAACTGGGTAGGACAAGTGTCCTACCCAATTTTGGGAACTTTGTGTGCTCCTGATTTTCAACCATGTGTAATTAAAGAATTAGGTAGAACAAGGACGGAGTGATTGTGTGTGAGAGAGGAGCTCGGTAGGATGGTGCTTCTCCTCCTACCTTATAGGAGTCCTGGACATGAAAACTGGGTAGGATGGTGTTGTCCTACCCAGCTCCTCTCCCCACTCCACCTACCTATTTTTGCTCACACATGACCAAAAATCTGGAGTGTACACAGCTAGGGCACTTTTCCTACCTAGGGGTGTAACTAACTACTATTAGGCAAGGGGAGGCGGCTGCCTGGGGGCCCCCACGCCTCAAGGAGCCCCCCAGAGAGGCAAGTCACATGAGGCAAGTCACATGACTATATATTGTGAAGTGTGTGTGTATCAGTGAGGGGCCCCTTTTAAAATTTTTTTGTCTCTGGGCCCACTCCAGCCTTGTTACGCCCCTGTTCCTACCCAGTTTGTGGTTCTGTGAACTGCCCCATTGTGTGGCTCACAAGGCCAGAGCCCAATGTGGATTGGATTGATTATTAGTTACCTTCAAGAGGCACCATCCAGGAAAGAATGGAACACCAGGCTGAAAGAGAGAGAGAGAGAGAAAAGAGAAGTGGGTGTTCATGAAAGAAATAAAGTCACATCTGTGTCTGTAGCTTGGAGATCTTTTCTGGACAAACCAGAGAAACTTTCCTTAATTTGGTTTCCTGGTGGGTGGGAAGGAAGGCAGACAAAGGAACCCAAATGAAAGACGCATGAGCAGGGGCGTAGCAAGGTTGGAGCAGGCCCAGAGACCAGATTTTAAAATGGGCCCCCTCCCCTCACTGAAGCTCAGCTCATGAAGTAAAGAAATCTTACATGAGGCTGAATAGTGGTAACAAAAAGCATATAGTTATGCCCCTGCGCCTGAGAAGGGGAATGCATAACACAGAGGGAATTGCTGAATGAAATGAATGGAGGAGAAAGAAATACAGGCAGTCCTCAGCTTAAGGTGTCCTCCTGAGTTAACATGAAATGCACTTAAGATGTTTGAAAACTGACATCTTCTTTCAACTTTGCAGCACTCAGCATGGGAAGGGCGGCTCCACCAGATAGAGGTGTCCACAAAACCAAAACTGGTACGTAACTTAGGGTTGACCTACTCATCCAGAAAAAAAAAATCAAAAATTCATTAAAAAACGTGTGATATCCTGATTGCTTTGCGGATCGAGTGGTAGGTAGCACCCATCATGCCCTACCATCCAACCTGTTTGGGTGTCCCTAGGCACTACCCATGGGGAATAATGGGCTGGTTTGAATCTCCATTTTTCCTTATGGTGAGAACAGTGCTGCCATTGCCACACAAGAGAAAGATAGGCATACAAAAGGGAATCTCCCATGTCCCAACACAGAACATGGAGCCAAACAGTCCAAAAAAGAACCACTGACCCAGATTCTGCCAGCCACACAGTGCCAGGTGCCCTGCCCATGCTGTATCATCGCCACAAGTTGTTGGATTTTGTAATTGTTTTTCAAAGTGCCAACAAAGGAAGCTACTCACTCCAGTTACGGAGTAGAGTGCAGCGTTCTGTTGCTGCAGTTGTCTAAAGAACATGCATGGAGATTGTTTTACAGTCTAAACTAAATAGATTTATTGGTGAAGTACATCTTTGGAGAGGAAAACCTAGCCCTGTCTAAAGGCTACATAATGGATAGGTAGAGAGAGAGAGAGAGATGTTTCCATCTACTCTCCAAGAGGAAAGGAAGAGGACTGACTCCCCACAGGAAATACCCGAGGAGTCAAGGCCGGGGTCACAGAGTAGAGGTAAAGCAGGGACAGGTAAGGAGACCCTCACTAACTACCTCTACTCCCAATGCCCCTAGTGGTCATTAGGAGAGTTGGTGCCAAAGGTTGATGCACTGGAACTCCCTCTCCAACACAAGTTGCTCTCTCGCACACTGAGACACACAATTATGACTCCATAGCAACAGCAGCACCCTTTTTGCAAGCAGAACTCAAGCAGAACTACCTCTTCCTCTTCCGCCACATTTTGACTGAGTGTACAACTAGAAGGCAGAAGGCAGATTCCAGGCAAAGCACAGAGTCAGACCGCCAGACCAGAGTGCAACTTGTTTAGTCTCGAGGACAGACACATTGAACTATTCTCATGATATAAAATCACTGAGAAAATATCACACACACAAGAGATTTCCTCACCACAACACACCCACACCCACACCCACGAGATTTCCTCGCCACAGCATACACACACACAAGAGATTTCTTCACCACAACACACACGAGAGATTTCCTCGCCACAACACTGCCTTCTCGCAGATCAGACCTCAACAAGTCTCAGGAAGGAAGGGCAGGCAACCACGTTGTCCATCTGAGATCCAGCAAAAGAGGAGATCCATCTGAGATCCATCTGAGATCCAGCAAAAGCAAATCATAGCAGCAGCAGCAATAGCACAGCAAGCATATTAAACTGTGCAGAGAAAGAGAAAACCACATACCTGATAGGAAGTCTTCTTTCTTCTTTTCGTTTCTGGAGTAAACTGGCCTCAGGTTGACTGGGCCCTGTCTGACAGCCAGCCACCCTGACACATGTCAGGGCACCAGTCTACACCCATGGGCCATGGGTGTGTGTTTTCACATGCTGGGGATCCGTCAAGCTCAGGAAGGCTCTCTGAACTCATTTCCGGCCACTGTTTGCTGGCTGGACACATTTATTTCCTTTTCTTGCCCTCCAGCAAGGGAAAGGGAGATAAATTGGGTTGGGTCGGGCCCTCCAGAGATTGGGCCATGCCCACGTGTGCATGATGTCATGTGCACTGGATGTCACTGGCGGGGTCCCCGGCAGGGCGGAACGCTCTGCCAGTGTCCCTGGTCCTAACATCCTTGAGGCCAAGCACATACAGTACATCACAACCAGGTGCAGAGTATAGAGATGTGCAAGCCGGGTTGCCATTGAGCCCAGTTCTGGTGGCCTGAGATCAAACCAAACTGACCCCCAAAGTGAGGGTGCCAGTCTGAGTTCAAACCGGACTACCCCCCCGGTTCGCAGAACCGGCTCCTGGGCTGGCTTGCAGGAGGGGGGGTATACTTGTAAAGGGGAATCTGGCTAGGATTCCCTTTTACAACTACAGGGGATTCACCACTTTAACAAGTGTCTCTTTGCTCAGTGAACCGGGGCTATCTGATAGGAGAGAAATGATAGGGACTATCATTTGGGAGGCTGATGGGGGAGTTGGAGGAGACCCCATTGCTTCCTGAGTTCCTGCCACGACAGCAGCTGCCCCTTCTGGTAGTCGGGGGCAAGTAGATGGAGCAGCCAGTGGAAGCCGGCTTTCTCCACCATCTGGAATGGCTGGTTGTCCAGAGCCATCATCTCTCTAATGGCCTGGATAATGAGACATGCCCCTGGGTGACCAGACCGCTTGCTCACTGACTGCATCCACTGTGTGACAGGCAACATCTCCTGCTTTAGAGCAGGATCGGGAGCGTGCCACCTGCTTTAGAGCAGGATCAGTGTGCCCTCTAGTCGAAGGCATACCAAGTGACCTAGCATTGACAGCAGGAGCAAGGATGCCCAGTGATGCTATTTGAGGTGCCTCCCCATCAACAACATCCCAGTATGGTTGGCATCCTTGTCTTGCTGACCTGTGCCCTGAACTGGGTGCAGACAGAAAGTGTAGGCTCACCTTGGTAGTGCTCAAAGTGGTTCTGCACAGTGCTGTTGCCACCTGTTCTGGACTATTTGGGTGGTAGCTGTATTACTGGGCCTGCTGGTTCTGGGCCACCCCCATCACCCTCCATCTGGGGCTGAGAAGATCCAGGTGCAACAGGAATTACTTCCTCCCGCTCCTCCTCAGTCTCGGACTGGGTGGGGCTTGCATTGAGAAGGGTGATTAGTGGGAGGAGAGGGGGGTTATTTATTTATTTATTTATTTATTTATTTATTTGATTTACTGTATATACCAACCTTCCAAAAAAGGTTCAGGGTCATTAGGGTTGGGATCTGGCTGGGCTAGCAGCTGTCACGTCCTCCTCCTCTGCTTCCACCAAGGGAAGAGCTTATTCCCTGACAGAGCTTCCCCCTGCTTCTACCTCAGTTGCAACAGGTGGCTGTGATGCAGGAGCTGGTGTCACTGAAAATGTGAGGCTGTGCACAGTGACCTCTAGGGCCACATTGGTGACCTAGGGCCACATTGGTCCCTCTTGCCCAGGGGTGTAGGGCGCTTGGCGGAGCTGGGGGCCAAAGTCTGACTGGTGGCTCCCCTGCCCCCAGGGTGTTCCTTTGCACAAGTGAAGCCCACCCCCCAAGCCACACACCACACATGAGAGGGCGGTGCCAGTAACTTTCACAGAGTTTCATTTCCCCCGTCAGTGGCTGATGGAATTGCTGGACGGGAGCTCTTTTCCCTGGAAAGGTGCTCCCTTTCAGTGATTCCACCAATTACTCACAGGGGAAATGAAACTCTGCTGGGTTGTGACAGCCTCGTTCTCAGCACTATCCCTGTCCCCTTCTGTCTGACTGGCTGGGTGTGGGAAGGGGCAAGTGGGCACCCTGGCAAAGGATGAGGGGGAACCTTGGCTCCCACAGACCCTTTGGGCCTGTGGACAATTGTCCCCCCTTGCAGAATGGTTGCTACACCCCTGATCTTTCCACCCTCGCCCCCAACCAGTGTTACCCTTCCCTCTGACTGCAACCCTGCTCCTAGCCCTGCCCTGTACCCTCCTGGACATCCCTTCCCTATCTTTTAGGCTCTATCTAAAAGAAACCAATTACCCAAAGACAACCTAAAACTACACCAAAAGCACCAAAACCAATTAACCAAACTCTAAACCTGAACAAAAGCACTAAAACCAATTAACCAAAATCAATGCCTAAAACCACATCAAAGAACCAAACTCTAAACCTAAAAACAGCTAAAACCCTCTGAACTCTGAACCTAAAACCGACTACAAAATCTGGGGGGCTTACTGATCTGATGACATCTGGGGAAATCAGGCCAAGTAGCACTTGTACTCAAGAGCAAGGTAATCTACAAATAGATAATCCAATCCACCAAGAGCAGCAAATAGGTAATCCAGTCCGCCAAGAGCAGGAGTCTGGGGGTCCAGAAGAGCAGCAGAGGAAGGGTCAGGGGACCAACAGAGCAGACAAGAGCAAAGGTCCACAGCAAAAGCAGGGCAAAGCAACAAGGCAGCAAGCCAGCTCTTCCGCCAGAGTTCTGAGGCAGAGTGAAGCCAGGCAGGCTTTAAATGCACTTTGAAACTCACTCCTTTTTGCCCCCCCTGCCTTGACCCTCCCCTCCCAGCTAATGGGGGCAGAGTTGCCCTGACAACACACTGATTTGAATGATAACAAGCCAACCACGAGGAAGGAGATGGCTAACCAATTGGAAGGAAGTGGCAGAACACCAATCAGCAAGGGTCTGATTTTGTCTGGTAAACAGACCAGACAAAATGGCGGCACGTCAGAACCATCAGACCATTTCAGAGAGGTTCAACTCAAACCAGGCTCGATTGGGTTCTGAATGGCCCCCTCTTTTGGGAGGCTGGTCCAGTTCAAACTCGAACCGCTTGAACCAGCCCAATTTGAGTTGAATGTGTTTTGAACCGAACTGGTTCTGCGCACCCCAACCACCAGATGGCTGCTGGTGGATCAGCTAGAGGAGGAGGAGGAGGAGGAGGAGGAGAGGAGGAGGAGGAGGAGACAGTGGCTGCTCAGGCTCCTGTTGTCTTGGATACTGGGAGTCTTGGCAGCAGCTGCTGCCGTGTCTGGGGTTGTTGTGGTGGGACGGGCTGACTCACCCATCCAACAGGCTCCTCCTGCAGCTTCCTCTGCTGCTGCTTCCTCTCCCAGGCTCAGCTGCTGCATTGTGACAGTGAGTGGGAGAGAACTTGACCTGTTCCCAGCCCAAGTTCCCTTGCCTGCCCACTCTCCTTACTTCTCCATCTCACCGTTGCCCAGAGTGAGGAGGAGATGAAGGTGAGCTACCTAGTCGCCTCCCTCCCTTCCACAAGAAAGTGAGAACAGGTCAGGAGGAAGGGAGTGGGTGGAAAAGTGGGAACAACTCCTGATTTTTCACCATCAACATCTTTGCAGCGTATCTGCACATCTGTGACTGACACACCACCACTTTTGACAGCAGCAAAGAGAAAAAAAGACAGGGTGCTCGGTCTTAGTCAAGAACCAATCCCCCATTTATAACAAGGGGAAATAAGGTCCGAGTTAAGATATTTTGACTTAAGACACAGTTTCCAGGAAGCAATGATGTCATAAGTCTGTGGACTTCCCCTAAAGCTGTTCCTATAGATAAGGTGACAGATCTTTTGCTCTGATATATTCAGCAGGAAAGTGGCCATGAGGCCCATACTGTTTGTAGGCAATTATTTCTCTGGAACTACTGGGGTAGATTCCTCTTCACCATGACCTTGGATCCAGCCCTGATCTGACTGATTTCTTGATCATTGGAGGGGGTAGAGACGGATTGCTCAGTTTTTCCCATTCTCAGCTGCAGCCACTTCCTTTCATCTGATAGAAGCACTCAGAGGAGAGCTGAAACTGACTAAAACAGATCTCAAGCGGCTGCTGATGTAGTCAGTGTTGACTTGGAAGGGAAACTCTTGCTTCTCATGGGCTCTTTCCCCAACTGGTGCCCACAACAGTCACATAAATCCTGACACGTGGCTATTGCTGCAGTTCTGGTCATGCTTCTATCTACAGTACTTTTCAAAATATTGGTTAAGATTAAAAAGAATATCTTTATTTCATTGTCAGCCAGCAGAAGAATCAGCAAATGAGGTGGAGATGGGGGAGGGCAAGAATAGTACCAGGCCATCACATTCTGTCTCATCATCCTTTATCTAGGACCCGGGCACTTTCCCTTTTTGCTTCCAAAGAAAAGGGGAGGCAAGGTGGGTGTCCAATTGTCCTTAGGAAAGAGGCTGGTCTTGTGAGGTCTTCGTAAAGCCCGGATGAAGCCAGAAGGCCTCAGGTAATGGTTCACAGGACAGGTCAACAAGACACATGTCTCTGCTGGGGACATCCTTTCTTGGTTGAAAGAATATGGATAGTGTGGACATTATGAATTCTCTCTTTGCACCACTGGATGACTCAAGAGTGCTTCAATTGCCGGAGAAACTCTGAGCCAAAATTCATGGATTCCAATAGAAAAGATCCTCCCAGGAAATCAAACTCGTGCGATCATAATCGAGATGGCACACAATAGACTTACTTGTTTTCATAGTGTAGCCAACCAAACAGAGGGAGGAGAGATTAGGAAGATGGTGAACATAGAAAGAGAGAGGAAAGAAAGGCAATCTGAGAGTACAGAAGGAAAAGAGGAGCAAGATAATCACAGCAGCAGCAGAGGAAGTCAGAGGGGGCATGGAGTGAGGGCTTCAAACGGTAGATGATCTCTCTGCATATCTACATTGTGAAGGCAGGGGAGCAGTGTTTCCCCTAACAGGGATTCCCAGATGTTGTTGACTACAATTCCCATAACCCCCAAGCAAAAGCCATTGCAACTGGGGATTCTGGGAGTTGTAGTCAACATCATTTGGGAATCCCTGTTAAGGGAAACACTGCAGGGGAGCCAGCCCTCCTGGATTTACAGCTCTGGCCGCCCAGAGACGTAAGGGCTGCCCAGAGACGTAAGTTTGGGCGGGGTATAAATTTGATAAATAAATAAATAAATAAATAAATAAATAAATTTTCTTGCAGGCCAACCATGTTGCAAAAGTATGCAAGTCAATACATTTTCAGATTATATTGCCGCAAGAAAATCCTCCTAATAAAATATGAACAGCCCAACAATTGAATTAGAAAACAAGCATAATAACAATATACCCACAAAGTGCAAAATTTAAACAAACAGCTGATCCTTACCAAGGGCACAGTCTCTGTACAACATGACTCCATGCTCAATGCACAAGTCCAAGGCTGTTCCAGTGATATAGTCCAATTGTATACGTCAAGATCCATTTAGATTCTGTAGTTCCTATGCGGGGAAGGGAAATCTCATGCTGCCAGCTCAGAGGAGTAGATCTCCAACTAAACACAGTACCAGTCACCCAGCAGTGCTTGAATACATTTGAGGTGTATTGCTGCAGCTCACTAGCTGCAGTTCCTGCCAATCTAATTGGAAAACTGCTTCTGCAAAAACTCAAAACCACTAAGAATAAGAAAACCATAAGTAAATACAAATACACCTGAAGGATGATTACAAGGCCACACAACATTATATGCAACAATACCAGTGTACAGGTTAGATCCTTGTAAAAACTCCTCGGAACCTCAGTCTTTGGGTATACATCCAGAATAACATCCTTTGGATCAGGGCCCTATTCAGGTTGTTTGTGTTGGGTTTAATGCTTTCCAGACCCCAGAACTGAAGCTGATCTGCCTGGTGTTATATTCCTGAAAGTGCCTGACTAGAGATGCCTGACCCTTCCCTTCACACATGCAGCTTTTGTGCTCTGTGATACTGGTCTCAATACATCTGGAGCTCATGCCTACATACAACCGGGGGCAAGGACACCTAATAACATATATGACCCCCTTGCTATTACATGTAAGTCATTCCCTTCATCAATACTCCTTGGAATCAATAGGATTGTAGAAACTAACATTTCTTACAGACTGAGCAAGTGCAACCTCCACAGGTAAATTGACCCAGAGGGGTTTGCCCATCCAGGGTATTACTCTAACATGTAGGCATCTCCTTTAGAGCACTGTGTGGGTACCAATAAGTCCTGGAAGTTCTCACTTCACTTTCTGGCAAAAAGAGGACGATCTACACACCCCTGGACTATATCACTGGGTCATCCTTGGACTTGTGCATTGAGCATGGATCCATGTTGGATAGACACTGGCACACTTGAAATGTGCCCATGATATGGATTTTGTTCTTTGTGGGTATATTGTATTAAGTTTTGTTTACTAATTCAATGTTGGAGTGTTCTTTTTTAAAAAAAAATTAGGATCCTTTTTTGTGTGACAATATAATTTGGAAATGTATTGTCTTGGGTTTTTTGTAAATTGGTTGCTTGTGTGGGAACCCAGTTATGGGTCGTTATCTATTTCCTTGTCCTGGAGACACCCCAAACTGAAACTGATCTTTTGATGACTATGGAAAGCAGGATCGGCCCTTCCACAAGGCAGCTGGCGCGGAAGGGACCGCTCATGGGGGAGGGGGCGGCGACGTGCTCCCTTGAGTGCTCTAATTTTTATTTAAATTTTTTTTTAAAAAAACAAATTTTTGGATCGGCAGCGGGGCTCATGGCGGTGCCCCCCACGTGACCAGCAAAGATGGTGCCCGGGGCACGTGCCCCCCTGCCCCCCTATCGTTACGCCTCTGCGAGTCAGACTAGGCAGTCTCCTAGGGTGCCAATTGAGAGGGGGCACCAATGTCCTGGGTGACCTCTCACCCAGCAATGCAACATTGTGGGCAGACGAGAGCACCTCTCATTCAAGCAGACTGAGCAGGCACTCCCCATCCTTGTTGACTCCAACAGCCCACTTGCTCTCCTCATCACGTCTGCCTGCTGCTCCTCCTGGCTGCTTCTGGGCAGCTGGCCTGACATAGTGCATTATAATCACATTGCTGGCGATGTCTTTATAGCATGCTGCATCAGGCCAGCTGCCCAGAAGCAGCAGGAGTGGTGGGCAAAGGCAGCAGAGCAGTGAGGATAGCATGAAGTTGGGTGACAGGGACCACCCACCTGCTTGGATGACAGGGGCTGCCTGCCTACCTACCACTCACCCACTTGGATGATGGGAGGCCTCCATCCGCGCTGGTGGAGGAGGCAGGGGCACCAGTAATCCTTGGGTCAGCCCTGCCTGAAAGCATTTTTGGGAGACCATTTATCGCCTTCCTATTGCAAAAAATAATGCAGAAAAAGAATCCCCGGAAATAGATTCCGTCGGCCCTGGCAGCCCTTTGTGAAGGAGCATCTGACCAACTGCAAGTGCTTTTCTTCCCCAGCCTATTGCTCACCCAGAGGTCCACCATGGCGGAAACATGGAACTTCCCTTATTGCAAGATGGTCTTTTTGACCACCACTGCAAGGTCTGGCTAACAAAACACAGAGATCTGAAACACTGCTTGACCAGAGACTACAGTATAATCATAATAAAAACTGAGAATGGATCACAGCTGAGGAGAGCTGCAGAATTCAAGTCCCTCACAAGCTTTCATCTGCAAACAGACATGGAGTGCAGGCAGAGTGGAAAGTGGGAAGGGAAGGAATTGTTACAGGATGAAACGCCAGGTTGAAGAGCAGGAGGAGAGCAGCAGGAGGAGAAGGAGTCTCACCTAAGAGCTGAGGGAGGTAGCCAAGTTGCTCCATCTCGCTTCAGTGTCTGGGGCTGGAAGGAGTTGTCCCGGCTCTGTGCTCTGTGCTAATGCTTGCGTAGATCTCCTCCTCCTCGCTTCTGACCACACTTGGATGAGGAAGTACGTCTATGTGGTGGTGATCAGGCATTCAGGGTTTGCCCAGTTATCAAGAAGGGCTGATTACCAGCAAGCCCTCAAGAGCTCACAGAATGCCTCTCATCACTGAGTTGATCTGCAGGAATTCTTCTGTTGAAAAAGGTAAGTGCAGAATTTGAGGCAAACTTATTTTAAACATTTTTTTAAAATTTTATATTCAACAAATACAGCACATATGTAAAAACTGTGCAACAATGGGAAAGAAGTAATAAGAAAAACCCGAATATAAGCCAGAACCTGGGAGCCATTTGAGGTTATACTCAAGTCCAGTGTTAAGAAGAGATTGCTGGTAGGGAAGTGCAAACAGGTTCAACGTCAAACTGGTTTGGTTCGACAGTTCAGGGTCAAACTGAACCACCCCCTGTTCAGTCCAACCCTGGACTGAACCCCACTGGCCCATTTGGGGGGGGGGTTGCAAGGTTTTAATGTTTTTTTAAAAAAACTTACTCCCTCTGGGGGTGTTCTCTGAGGTGGTGGTGGGGTGTGTGTTCCATGGAAGTGCCCTCCCCCCGCCATCTTTCTGTCCCAAACTGGCCCATTTGGCCATCATTTGGTCCATTTGGGCCTTTCCCCCCAGTGGGGCAGTGTTATAAGCCCGCCACACTTGATGAGCTGTTCGTAATTTGTGACACAGCAGCAGGTGAAGAGATGTCTCTGTTTACACAGTTTTTTCAGACAGGCACAAGGTTTTCATCCAGTTTCCAGAGATTCTAGAGATCCCGAGTGCAAGGGTCCACAGCGTCACAGGGGAAGATATCAAGGCTGTCTCCAGCAGCGTGGCAGAGTGATACAGAATTTATAGCAGGTTGCCAGCTGGAATCAATCAGTGCTCCTCCCAGTCAGCCACCTCCAATCAGTCTCATGCACGCTGCAAGCAACTGCTGAGTCTCAACTCCCTGACTTGGACATGCCACTTCACGTGCTGTGTGCCCTGGGCGATAACACCAGCAGCGAGCGTTCCTCCTGGGATTCGTCACTCTGCTCTGCCTCCTGCACCAAGACCTCCTTGAGTGCTTCCTCACTCTGATCACAAAGCTGGCCCTTGGGATCTTTGGGTAAATTCACTGTCTCCCACTCCTCTTCTGAGACCTTGAACAAAGGCCTGACAGGTGGCCATTTTGGAGGCTGCCGTACCTGCCAGGCATGGGTCCTGCCAGGCCATGCAAAGGCTCATTGCACAGGTGAGGCAGCCTCCAAAATGGCTGCCGTGCCAGGGGGGAGGGCTGAGTGGGCTGAAGAATGACCGAACTGGCCATTTTGGGACAGAAAGGAGGCCGGCGGGCGAGGGGGAACCTCCACAGACACACAACCCTCACTTCCTTGGAGAACACCCCTGGAAGGGGTACATTTTTAAAACGAAAATCTTACATTTTTGATTGATATAATACATCCGGACCAAACAGAATTTATACTGAAGAGGCATATGAAAGACAAGTTGAGATTTGTACTGAATGCAATAGATGATATTTCAAAGAATAAGAGTAGAGCAGCGATGATTTTCTTGGATGCGGAGAAAGCCTTTGATAATTTGGATTGGTCCTTTTTGTTTAAGGTTTTTGGAAATGATCAACTGTGGGTCAAATTTGCTTTCATGGATTCAAAGAATTTATCAGGAGCAATTGGTGAAGATAATAGTAAACGGGATGTTATCCAAAATATGTGCCATTGAGAAGGGTCCCAGACAAGGGTGTCCTCTCTCCCCATTGCTGTTTATTTTATCCTCTTGAACCATTGGCAAAGAAGATTTGGGAGGAGCAAGATATTTATGGAATTAAGATGGCGAAACAAGAGCATAAAATAAAATTGTATGCTGATGATGTGGTTCTCACGATTACTCAACCAAAGGATTCTTTAGATTCAATAATAGAGTGCCAGACTAGGACTGGGGAGACCCCAGTTCAAATCCCCATTCAGCCATGAGACTTGCTGGGTGACTCTGGGCCAGTCACTTCTCTCTCAGCCTAACCTACTTCACAGGGTTGTTGTGAGGAGAAAACCTAAGTATGTAGTACACCGCTCTGGGCTCCTTGGAGCTCCTTATAAAATGTAAACAAACAAACAAACAAACAAACAAACTGATAAAATACTTGGGGATTAATTTAACAGGGAACAATAAAGACCTGTTCAATAACAATTACTTACCATTGAAGCTGTGCTGGGGCTGGATCAGGACTGTTGCTCTCCCACTTTTACATATTTTTAAATAGCACTTTAAAAGATGTTCAGTTAGCAGGAGAATTGTTTCACTGGAATAAGCTATTTATATTAAGCCATTCTGGTAGACCTATGGAGGGACAAAGACTGATTAATGCATCTTCTGGGCAGTGGGAAGGGCCCTCAAGAATGGCTACCCACAGTTCTCTGTGAGCCACTTTGGCTAATGAAACTTGACCATGAATTGTATGCACTTTTTCAAATTATCTCTGACAGTCTTGAGGACTAGAAGCTTTCTTTTAAAAGAAGATAAAATTAGGCATTCTTAGGATGCTGGCTCCTGGATCCATGACATTTCATGCACTTGGGAGATAAAATCATGGGACCTCCACAGCTGTAGCCAACCCCTCCCTCATGGACACAGGTATCTCAGTGGAATGATATGAGGGAAGTTTATAAGTCAGAGAGAGGTAATGGAGAACTTTGAAAGAGAGACCTATTCTTCAACACAGCTTCTCACAGGATGGAGCCTCCCCACTGTGGTTTCTAGTTCTCACTTTCTGCTTCCTTGTAGTTTATTTCTGGATGCTGCTCTTTTTGTTCTCCTTGGATGACTTTGTGGCAGGTCGAGGGAGAATGTGTGTAAGACAGAGAGAGGGAGAGGGAGAGAGCCTGGCCTGGCTTGCTCTGGCTGTTCCTTCCCGCCTAGTAGTGAGCTTTAGTTCTAGAGGCACAGCTACAGCTGAACCAGGGGATACAAATGTTCTTGGGTCCCTGAGGGAGGGGCCCCATTGACTGGGGAACAGGTTGCTCTTTACTCTCTCAACTCTCCCTCTCAACTCTCTGAAGAAGGCAGGGGGCCAAGGGGCACCATCCTGGGTCCCCTCACTGTTTTCCCCAGGGCCTACTCCAACTTTGCTACACCGCTGCTTAGTTTGGAAGAGAATCAAAGGCAGAATTGATGGCAGGGGCTGCACAAGCTGCCATTGAAGGCAATGCCTTTTCCATTGGAAGGGAGGGAATCTTTCTCAGTCTCCCATTTTCACTTCTCATTTTGTTTCCCTCTTCTGGCTAACACTGAGGTAAATTCCAGTCTCAGCTTCCACATCTCTGCACCCTTGAATCCAAATTTAGAACCATCAGCTACCCGCTGTGATGCTTTTAATGATTTTTTTTTTTTTTTTTTTGCAGACAAGTCTCTCGTATTTGGGCCAAACTGGATTCTACAATTGGGGCAGAGTGTGTTATTCAGGTATCCAGCAACTCTTCTTCAAACAGTTGCTTGAGGACTGTAGCACACTAGGGATGTGAACAAAACTGGTTTGCCCAGTTCGGTTTGAATTCGAACCAGGTTCGAACCAGGAGGGAGTGGTTCGGTTTTGATTTTGGTCGAACCTCCCCCTGGTTCGGTTCGAATGTTGTGTATGCTACGAGTACCTTTGCCCTGGGGAAGAACATGAGTGTTACATTCCACATTTACAGTACCCTGAGCTATCTGTAAAATATGTGTTTTATGACTGTGAATGCAGGCAGGTGGATGGGGTCCACGTGCCAAACTATATTTATGCCAGGGCTTTTCAAGGGGAGACGGTGGAGCCTGTTAAAGCATATCAAGAGAAACAGAAAGGTTGGGAAAAGTGGGGCCCCCAAAGGGAAGCTTGGGAATTTAAGGGGGCCTCATGTTTACATGTGTTTGTAATAACATTTACATCAGACAGTTGCTTTAAGGGTTGTAGTTTTATAGCCCATAATTTGTGAGACTATTATGGAATTCTCATTTTGGGGAAGCTAATCAAAGAAGGTCTCGATGTAGATCTGCTCACTCAGGAGGCAAAACTACTATGTATAACTGTTAAAAATAATAACATAAAATTTATAGATTCCCTTTGCCATCTGCCCATGGCCCTAGCAAAGCTCCCCAAAGCTATGGGTTTTCAGGGTTGTACGGGTTATTCCCCACATTTCTTTAATAAAAAAAGAAAATGAGAAATATATTGGGAATATGCCAGAACCCATGTACTATGGTGTGGACACTATGAAGCCTGCAGATAGGGAAGAATTCATGAAGTGGTATGAGGAAAACAAATCAAAGACGTTTGAAATGCAGAAGGAATTGGCCTATTACTGTCAGAAAGATGTAGACATCTTGATGCAGGCCTGTACAAAATATAGACATGAATTGGTTGAGATGACATGGGATGTAGTAGATAAACCTAAGGGGAAGAAAACTGTCAGGGTGCTGGTGGGTATCGACCCCTTCCAATACCCTAGACTTGCTAGTGTGTGCTTAAGAATGTACCTTTACAAGTATCTGAAGGATAAAAAGATTGCCATACCAGCACCAGATAATTACCATAACCAGTGCAAAAGATTCTCAACTCTGTCCATTCAATGGTTAGAATACATGGCACACAGGGAAAACATACATATTCGGCATGCTCTGAAAGGGGGTGAGTTTAAGGTTGATATTCCTCAGGAGCTGCAGGAGGCATAAGGGGGTGTTAAGGCATATTATTTAGATGGCTGTTTTGTGAAAGGGGGGAAAGAAACTAGCCTTTTAATTTAATGGACGTTTTTATCACGGATGTATATCCTGTTATCTCGCACACAGACAGAACCCTATGTTGTTGGAAACCTATGGTTTTCTCTACAATGCTAGTGAGAGGTGGGCAGATGTCCTAAAACGATTGGAGTTTGAAGTCCACTGTATATGGGAACATGAGTGGTCTGATATGGTCAAGGGGGACCAGAAGATGATGGATTTTCAGAAGCAGCAGCAGTTTCCAGAACCTCTGGAACCTAGAGATGCACTCTTTGGGGGCAGGACTGGTTGTGTGCATCTGTATCGCTAAGGAGGGAGAACAGATTCATTACTCGGACTTTACCTCTCTCTATACTTTTATTATGTGAAATCGCCAGTTTCCTATAGGCCATCCTGAAGTAATTTATGATAATTTTAGACCACTCTCTGAGTATTTTGGAATTGCCAAGGTGAAGGTTTACTCACTACGCAGTCTCTTTTTCTCCATCCTACCTGTCAAGGTGAACGGGAAGCTCATGTTTCCCCTGTGCAGGCTCTGTGCAGGCTCACAACAGTTGGAGCACTGTAGCCACAATGATGAGGAAAGGGCGCTGGTGGGCACATGGTGCACATTGGAATTGGCGATTGCTGTGGCTAAAGGGTACAGGGTGGTACAGATCTATGAGGTTTGGCATTTTGAAAGGAGGTCTGACAGTCTCTTTTCAGAGTACGTCAAAACATTTCTCTGGCAGAAGCAGGAGTCCTCTGGCTATCCCGCAGAGTATGTTAGCAGGGTGGACAAAGAGAGATACATTGATGAGTATTATAAGAAAGAAGGGGTGTGTTTACGCCCCAAGCAGATTGAAGTCAACCCTGCTAAACGCCAAATAGCCAAGCTTTTCTTAAATTCCTTGTGGGGAAAATTTGCTCAGAGGACAAACCTCCCTTGGACCTCCATAGTGAAAAAGCCTGATGATCTTTCCCAATACCTCTTTTCAGATAGCTATGAGGTCTCTATGTGTGAATTCCTTGATGATGATACATGTTGTGTGTCTTGGAAAGATGCAAAATATCGTATAGTCCCACCAGGTAGCACAAATGTTTTTCTAACGTGTTTTACAACATCATATTTACGCCTGCATTTGTACTCTGTCTTGGAGAAACTAGAAGAACGATGCCTGTACCATGACACAGATTCAGTGATCTATGTGTCTCGTGAGGAGGAGTACAACCCTCCCCTTGGAAAATTTTTAGGGGAGCTGACAAATGACCTGCCATCAGACCAGTACATAACAGAGTTTGTGAGCACAGGGGCCTAAATCTTATGGCTATAAGCTCTCGGGAGCGGGGGTGGCATCTTGTATAAAAGTCAAGGGAATTATTCTGAATATGGCTATATATCAGAAGGTTAACGTTGATAGTCTTAAAGATCTGGGTTTTGCCTATGTTTTGGAACAGGGTCCTGCACACGAGATCATGGTAGAGCAGAATGGTATAGTTATAAATAAGAGGTGGCAGATAGAAACACAGATTTTGAGGAAGACACAGAGAGTGGTATTTGATAAGCGTGTCATCATTGAGGATTTTAAGACTATACCATATGGGTATTAAAAATGGATGCTCACTGGCAACATCCCTTCTCTGCCATCCTTGCAGGACCTAGTAACTGTGGTAAAACATTTTTTCTAAAAAAAATGCTGGACAATGCACACAGTGTGCTATCTGTGATGCCTGAAAAAATCGTGTGGTATTACTCTTGTTGGCAGCCGTCGTACAAACAAATACCCTATGATAACGTTGATAGAAGGTATGCCTGAGAAAATTGATGATGAGGAGTTGTTAGCCCCAAATAAAATCTGTTTCCTTGTTCTGGGTGACCTGATGAGTGCTTCATCTGACAGTCAACAAACTGAACGCACTTTCACGGAGTTTGTTCACCACAAGAATCTGAGAGTTTTTCTCATCACACAGAATGTTTTCTACAAAGCTGAAGGAGAGAGAGAGAGTGAGAGTTTCTGGCCTGGCTTGCTCTGGCTGTTCCTTCCCACCTCGTAGCGAGCTTTAGTTTGGGAGGTGCAGCTACAACTGAACAAGAGGAGACAAATATCCCTGGGTCTCTGAGGGAGGGGCCTCACTGATTGGGAGACAGGTTGCTCTTCACTCTCCCTGCTTGCACCTTTCTGAAGACAGCCCCCTCACTGTTTGTCCCAGGGCCCACTCCAACCTTGCTGCACCCCTGCTTAGTTTCAAAGAGAATCGAAGGCAGAACTGATGGCAAGGTCTGAAGAAGCTGCCATTGAAGGCAGCATCATTTCCATGGGAACGGAGGCTGTGCAGGGAATCTTTCTCAGCCTCCCATTTTCACTTCTCATTTTGCTTCCCTCTTCTAGAAATTATATTCTTTCACTCAGAATTATTTTTAAGTGCTTTTATTCTGTGAAAATGTTTTAATTGTTTTTATTTTATTTTTATATGGTAATTTGGATTGTGTACACTGCCTAGAGATGTATATAGTAGGCGGTGTAGAAATATGATAGATAAACAAACAAAATAAATATTGCAGAGGAGGAGCTAAGCACCTTGCTTTCTGGAACCAGGAACCAATCACAAGGGAGGGAAACAGCTGTACTTTTCTGAGACCTGAAAAGCCTGTCATGAAAGTATAAAAAATCCTTAGTTTCTCTCTCTAACCTAACAAAGCCCACTGAATCACAAGGTTGCAAATGGGAACTTTATCAACATGGGGCTGTCTCTGAAAACCATAGGAAAAACTAGGGAGGGCAGCCAGGGCACATGCCCTAGGCACCACTTGGGGGGGGGCAGTGCCATGCTGCCCCCACAATTCACTTTTTTTTTTTAAATTAACCTGTAGCCCCTTTGGGGGTTTCCAAAAGGCTGTGGGTGTGTGGGTGTGTCTGCAAAGGTTCTCCCTGCCCCCGCCGGCCTCTTAGAACACCACCACAGCCCATCCTGGTCGGATTTCAGGCCTGTTCAGGCCTACAAAGATCAGTGCGGTGGCCATTTTGGAAGTCTCCACACATGCTCAAAAGGTCTCTGTGAGGCCTGGCAAGGCCTAGGACCTTGCAGGGAACATTTTGCTCATGGCCTCTGCGAGGCCCTAGTCTAGTTTTTCCCCTGATCTAGGGAGTGAGAAGAATGCAATGGACCTGAGCATTTAAAAACAGATATAAATGGCACAAAAGTAAGTGGACAAAATATCCCTTAAAAAGATAATGTTGGTTTAATACCTTGTAAGCTGGCAAAACTGAAGGGTGGGGGTGGGGGAGAGGCAAGGAATAAAATGGAAATATTCACTCGCATGCTGTTTAATTTTCTATACAGAACTCTATCTTTATCTGCATATTTGTCAAGCAATCTGATTGTAAGGTTTATGGGATTTCAAACTTGGAAAGTGCCTGCCTTTAACTTGTGTGGTGCTTAAAAAACAAACTGCTGTAAGAATTCACACCCAAAAATGTTGCATTTGCCATGTATTGCCATCCCTGTGTTGTGCAGTCTTACCATACTGATAAATGGCTTATCTTTTGAAATAAGTGGTTAACATGCTGCAAATTATTCCCTTCAATTTAGCTGAGTTGTACTCAAGTTTTTATTGCCTGTGCATCTGAAGTAGATTTGCTCAAGTTCCTTTGCCTTCTTAAAAAGTTATATTTTAGAATTTCTTTTTAAAAATCAATGCAACTCCCTTTTTACTTTGAACACAATTGTTTTTAAAAGACACATTGAATATTCATGCTGTGATTCTGATTGGCTAGTGCATTTGATAATCTAGACATAAAGTTTAGTGTACAATCTGCCTGTTGCTTTCCCATTGCAACCATTTCCCTTTAAGGCAAAAGCTGTTTGGGCAGAAAAAACCCATCCCTGAATTTCTTGGAGGCAGCAAACAGTAGTGAGGTGTGCTGAGGTGGCAGAGCATTTGCTAAAGAGAACTTTTACTGATTAGCTGTATGGAGGCATGCCCAGCACATGGATGTGCTGTGTTTCCTTGGGAAGGTGACTGGTACTTACAGTATGTGCCACATGTGTGGTTGTATGTGTGTATTCATGTGTGTGTTGCTTACAACCTGTTTCTCCTGAAAGTGTCTGGAGTTGCATTTTTGAACTCATATTATGGTAAAGTTATCTGAAAGATGGGTGTCAGATGTTTGGACAGGGGGCGCAATTTCAGTGCTTGCCCTAGGCGCTATTTTCCCTAGATATGCCCCTGCTGAAAACTGGGGACATTTGAGCAGGTTGGCGGCTGTGGCTGTTTATTATGCCATTATCGTACCCCCCAAGTGCAGGAAATGTGCCTGAGGCCAGAACTGAGCACCTTGAGAATCCCTGCTTTAAGAGGAGTTTTCCTCTCTCATGGTTAGAGCGTTGCCTGCACAGATGTATGTGGTCTCCAATGACCAACAATATTTTGTGTGATTTGCATAGTTTATCCAGGGCAAGCTATTCAGTTTGTCTTTCTTGTGCCCCAGTAATCAGAACTGCCCTCCACCTGAAGACTTGGCAAAAAACCAAACCAACAGGGGATGTGAGAGAAACTGGGGAAAACCCAACTCTCAGACTCTCAGTGCCCTCACTTTGCGAGAGCACCCTCCACAATGGAAGTGGAGCTCTGAAGGAGCACCCCTTCTGTGGCCATAGGATACAACTCTACCCTTCGCCTATGTCCCTTGAGGTCCCTTCGCCTAAGGGTCCCTTGAGGACCTGAGAGTTGAAGCCGAGGTGCTTGAGCACCTGCCAAAGAGGTCAAGCCCCCAAAGTCTAGAGAGGAAGCAGGACGACCAACCCCCACTAACTGGTCCAGCAGTTCAGGTGTTTGCTGGATCAATTCCTGCTTTGGAGTTAGGCTCTATGTAATCTTGCCTGCCTTCCCTCAGAGCTGTCCAAGGTCCTGATCCCTTGGCTGAACACTCACCTTTGGATCTGAGCACTGGGACTTCCGTCTCTTCCCAGACCCCTGCTTTAGCTGCCGCTTTGAACTGCCCTCCACCTAAAGACTTGTCAAAACAACAACAACAACAACATCCAGGAGGTGAGAGAAATTGGGAAAAACCCACTCTCAGTGCAGACTCTCAGTGCCTTCATTCTACCAGAGCAGAAGTGGAGCTCTGAAGGAGCATCCCTTCTGCAGCCATAGGATACAACTCTACAGTTCATATCTGCCTTGGAAGTGTCCCTTGAGGAGCTGAGAGTTGAAGCGGAGGTGCCTGAGCACCTGCCAAAGAGGGCAAGGCCCCAAAGTCTAGAGAGGAAGCAGGACGGCCAACCCCCACTAACTGGTCAGCATAAGCCAGCAGTTCAAACGTTAGCTGGGTCAATTCCTGCTTTGGA
Organism: Hemicordylus capensis; assembly: GCF_027244095.1. Classification (NCBI taxonomy): domain Eukaryota; kingdom Metazoa; phylum Chordata; class Lepidosauria; order Squamata; family Cordylidae; genus Hemicordylus; species Hemicordylus capensis. The sequence continues at coordinate 4,223,168 of NC_069662.1, read as the reverse complement.
GTTAGGCTCCATGTGATGTTGCCTCCTGCCTTCCCTTGGAGCTGTCCAAGGTCCTGCTCCCTTGGCTGAACACTCACCTTTGGATCTGAACACTGGGACTTCCTTCTCTTCCCAGATCCCTGCTTTAGCTGCTGCTCTAGCCCAGTCAGCAGCATTGCCTGAAACCAGATAGTCTAAATGCAGAAGGCTCTGGCTCTTATGGCGGTGAAGGTAGATGGGAACGTGTGTACCTCTGTACTTGTAGTCTTCTTCCCCCCCCCCCATCTTCTACACTTGCAGCTAAGAACAAGCAGATACAATTCTGCAGAGCTGCTCTGTATTGCAAAGCATGCTGGGAGCTCCTGAGACCTTGCTGATGATTAGCCGCTGCTGACGTTTATGATATTTCCATGGCATTTGTCACTAACACCTTGTCTGTGTTTCCTCCAATGTGGTCAGGAGGCGGGGTTGGATTTATGATACCATCAACTCACTCCTGTGGTTACTTCTAGACTCAGCCTCAGGTGAAGGACGGAGCTACTTGGCTGTCTCTCTCTGCACTCGGGTAAGGCAGTGTACAAATTTGATAGATAGATAGATAGATAGATAGATAAATTCACTCTCTATCCATGTAGAATTATATTTATTCATTCAGTTCATATTCTGTCCTTTTACATTTACATTTTATTATGTGTAAAGTGAAAAACACATAATAAAACAATTATAATCAGGAGACATTTAAAACAGATTAAAACTCATTAAAATTTAAACCTGATATCATTAAAAGCCAGGCTGGAGAGAGGGGTCTTCAAGGCTCTCCTGAAGGCCTCCAAGGAAGATAAGCCTCTTGTATCGATGGACAGTGCATTCCACAACCCAGGGCGACAACTGAGAAGGGTCGATCCAAGGTTGCTACCAGATGAACTGGTGGAACCTGAAGACAAACCCTTGGGGGGCCACCAGTAACACTTTGAAATGACACATTGAAATGACAAGCTGATATGCTCAAGCCCTCCTTGTCCAAAGCATATGCACATTCATTTCCCCCCTGTAAACATCGCTGTGTTCTCTAGTTAAAAAGGTTCTTCAGGTTTTCATAGTGCTTCAGCCTTTTTCGACAGCACCCTGGATGAGTGATCAGCACTGCTGAAGAAGCCCTGTGTTTATTTTGCTGGGACCATTGTGGGCAGCAGTTGGGGAGTAGCCCTGGTAAGCAATGCTTCTCCTCTGAAGCCAGATTTACTGAACTGGAAACTGTTTGAGATCTGGTCCAGTCAATGTCACACCTCTCTTGTCTCCTATGGGACTCAGGGGAGCAGCTGCAGTTGGGAATAAGGGGGTCCGAATAAGTGAACAAGCCCAGCTCTTCCCTCTGCATTACTTTTAGCTTTGGCCATTTTAACATGCCACCTACGCTGGGTCAGGGCTAGTTTGATGGGAGGAATACTGTGGCAGTCACTCCACCCACACTGGATAAATCATGCCCTCTCCACATCCTGTGTCTCCTGACCCCTTTCCCTCCAGAGATCACCTTTCCTATTCCACTTGTGAAGAATTACTTCTGTTTGTTGGTCCTAAATTTCTTGGCAATCAATTTCATGGGATGACCCATGGTTCTAGTATTATGTGAGAAGGAGAAGAATTTCTCTCTATCCACTTTCTCCACACCATGCATGATTTTATAGACCTCTATCATGTCTCCCCACAGTCATCTTTTTTCTAAACTAAAAAGCCCCAGGTGTTGGAGCCAACCCCCAGGTGTTGGAGCCAAGGGGAGGAGAGCTGGTCTTGTGGTAGCAAGCATGACTTGCCCCCTTAGCTAAGCAGGGTCCACCCTGGTTACATATGAATGGGAGACTTGATGTGTGAGCACCATAAGGTATTCCCTTCAGGGGATGGAGCCGCTCTGGGTATAGCAAAAGTTTTCAAGATCCCTCCCTGGCTTCTCCAAGATAAGGCTGAGAGAGATTCCTGACTGCAACCTTGGAGAAGCCGCTGGCAATCTGTGAAGACAATACAGAGCTAGATAGACCAATGGTATGACTCAGTATATGGCTGTTTCCTGTGTTCCTATGTAAGGTGCTCTAGGGACCTGATCATCTTGGTTGCCTTCTTCTGCAACTTTTCCAGTTCTACAATGTCCTTTTTTAGATGTGGTGACCAGAATTGTACACAATACTCTAAGCATGGATGCAACATAGTTTTGTATAAGGACTTTATAATATAAACAGATTTATTTTCAATCCCCTTTCTATTGATCCCTTGCATGGAAATGGCCTTTTTCACAGCTGCCGCACACTGAGTCGACACTTTCAACAAGCTGTCCACCACAACCCCCAAATCCCTCTCAGATCCCATCAGCATATAGCTGAAGTTGGGGTTTTTCATCTCAATGTGCATCACTTTACATTTGCCAACAGTGAACCACATTTGCCATTTTGTTGCCCACTCACCCAGTTTGGAGTGATTCTTTTGGGGCGCCTCACAATCTGTTGTAGATTTTACTTCGCTAGAGTTTGGTGTTATTTGCAAATTTGGCCACCTGGCTGCTTACCCCTACTTCTAGAAAATTTATGAATAAATTAAAAAGCACTGGTCCGAGCACAGATCTCTGGAGGACCCCACTTACCTCCCTCCATTGTGAAAACTCTCAATTTATACCTATCCTCTGTTTCCTGTCTTTCATCCAGTTAGCAATACACACATGCACATGTCCCCTTATCCCATGACTGCTAATTTTTTTCAAGAGTCTTTGATGAGGAACTTTGTCGAAAGCTTTTTGGAAGTCCAGGTATACTATGTCAACTGGGTCACCTTTATCCACACACCTGGTGACACTCTCGAAGAACTCCAAAAGGTTGGTGAGGCAAGATTGACCTTTGCAGAAGCCATGCTGGTTCTCTCCCAGCAGGGCCTGTTCTACTATACATGCTTTACAATTTTATCCTTGAGGATGCTTTCCATCAATTTGCCTGGACCAGTTAAGCTAACCAGCCTGTAATTTCCCAGATCACCCCTGTATGCCTTTTTTTACAATAAGTGTTACATTTGCTACTTACCAGTCCTCCAGTACAGAGCCTGATTGTAGGGATTCTCTCCCCGCATGTATGCTGAATTTGATCGCAGTGAGGTCACTGTTCCCTAAAGAGTCCATGACACTGACATCATGCACCAGGTCCTGGGTGCCATTCAGGATTAAATCCAAGGTCGCCTTCTCTCTGGTTGGTTCCATGACCGACTGTTCTAGGGCACAGTCATTCAGCGTATCTAGAAATTTGACCTCTCTGTCATTACCTGAATGTGAATTTACCCAGTCTATGTGTGGGTAATTGAAGTCACCCATTATTACAGCCCTGCCTCTCCTTGACGCCTCCCTGATTTCCTGCTGCAATTCCCAGTCACTGTCAATGTTTTGATCTGGAGGGTGATAGCATGTCCCCAGTAGCACATTTCCTTTCAGGCCTTGTATTGTCACCCACAGGGTTTCTATGGAGGACTCTGGTCCTCCTAGTTTTTCTAGCTTGTTAGGTTCTATCCCTTCTTTAACATACTGTGCTACTCCACCTCCAAGGCACCCCTCCCAGTCCTTTCTATAGAGTTTATATCCAGGGATAACAGTGTCCCACTGGTTCTCACTGTCCCACCGTGTTCTGTTATGCCCACTATATCTATTTCTTCATGAGCAACCAAGGACTCCAGCTCGCCCATTTTGGCTCAGAGGCTTCTGGCATTGGCTTATAAGCACCTATATGCCACACAACCACACAACCTCTGCACCCACAGACAAGGGTTGGGGTTCCAACCCTTTTGGGGGTTGGGGTCCCAACCCTGATTCTCTTTTCAGCCCCCTCCATCTATTCTGCCGGCACTGCACTCTATATCTAAGCACTCCCCATCCCTGCATGGCAAGAAAGAGCTTGCCTCTGTGCTTACCCCTGGACTGTAGGGCTGAAGGCCAAGGCTTCCACAGCCCCTGGGAGCCCCCAAATCCTCTTTCATCTGACCTGGGTGGTGTGGTCACCCAGCTGAGCATGTTGATGCTTAATTTGCAGGGGAGGGAGGCTCTTTAGGTCCAGGCTCCAAAATTACCTAGGTGCACTTCTGTCTGTGTGTGCAGATACATAACTGAGGTTGGGGTTCCAAGGATTCTCTCTTCAGTCCCCTCCATCTTTTCAGTTTACATTGCATTCCAGATCTAAGTGTTCCCCACCCCTGGATGGCAAGAAAGAGCTTGTCTGTGTGGACATTGCAAGGCAGCCTGGCCTCTCTGTGTACCCATCATGCACCCATCACGGGGACACCTTGAGGCCCTCTGCAGGAAGACAGGAAGCAGAGACCACAACCCAGAAGGAGAAGGCTTCATCTTGTGTGAAATTGTGTGAAATTGTGCAGGTGTATAACTGAGGGTTTGTGTGTGTGAAAATCATGCTCTTCTCTATCCCTTTTTAGCTTCATAAAGCCCCATAGAAGCATTCCCTTGGGACCTTTGCCAGGCATTGGGATGTCTGAAAACTCTGGGTCTTGTAGTTTTTGATGGATCAAGTTGCATAGGAGGTGCGTGCATCTCTCTTAAACAAAACGTCCTGGAGTTAGCTGCACAAGCACAGATGCTCTGCCTCTGCTTGGATCCAGCGGTTCCCCTCATGAGTTTACAAGACCAACCCAGGGAAATAATTTTTCACAAGCACCCTCAAGCATGATTTCCAATGTAGTCTCAATAATTCTGCTCCTGGCAATGGGCCTCCCAGGCTTCCCTACACCTGTGGGCACTAGTCAAGGGTCCCATTCCCCTCCCGCCCTGTGCCTGGACCACAGAAACTGCTCCGCTTCCATGTGCACAGAAGGTGTGTGGTATGCACAACAAAGAAAGCCCCCCAAGGACCTGCCCTACCTGACTTAGGCATTGCCCAGCAATAGGGAAGCTTCCCACCTGTTGCTCTTTGGGATCCATCAGTTGCTGCTGCCAAGACTTCAAGAGTGCTTTGTGTTCCTGATCTGTTTACATAAAATAGACCCCTGCTTACTGGGAAAACCCCTGCTAACCTCTGCTAACTGGGCAAAGAGACTCCTTTCGAAGTGGTGATTCTTAAAACTGCTTTGAGAACTCTTTTGTTGTAAAACAGTATATAAAATAATATAAAATAAAAAGACAAAAGAAGGAAGATCCCAGAGCTCAGACTGCCCTGCAATGGCCCCATTCTGCCATAACCTCCTGATCTGGGGAATTAGGAGTGTGGAGGGAGAGCTGATCAGCCAGAGGATACAGTTCTGGACTGGCAGCTGACTTCAGACATTTGCTGGAGCAACATCTGAATCTGCTCTGGAGTTAGGCTCCAGCATGATACTATCTACCTCCTTTAGAGCTGTCCAAGGTCCTGACCTCTTGGCTGAACATCTGCCCTTGAAGCTGAGTGAGGCCTGATATCCCACTGGGACTCTTGTACTACCCATACCTTGTATTAACTGCAACCCTGGCCCAGCCAATAACCCACCTGCAAAAGGATAGCCTTAATGCAGAAGGATCTGGCTGTTATCGTGGTGAAAGTATATGGGCAAGTGTAGCCCCCATTTCTCCCATCTTTACCCTTACAATTGCAAGTGGGAAGCTGAACTTCTGCAGAACAGCTCCGTGCTGCAAGGCATGCTGGGAGCTCTGGAGGCCTTGCTGATGATTAGTCCCTGTTGACGTTTATAGTATTTTTGCGGCACTTGACAGTAACACCTCTCTGTATTTCCTCCAAGTGTAGTCAGGAAGAGAGGGGGGATGTTTGATACAATCAGCTCAGTGCTGCAGCCACTTCTCTAGCTCAGCCTGTGAAGCATGGAGCTACTTGGCCGTCTCTCTCTGCTCTTGGGTAAGACTCGTTCCTCCCCTGATGCTCTCCTCCTGTTACTCCTCCTGGTCTTTCCTTGTAAACCCTTTTCTTCCCAGGTTCCATTCTGTATTCATTCTGTGTTGGTGTACTAATGAGAATGTTTCCAGAGATTGGAGGCTAGGATTCTGTAGCTCTTCTTTTTCATGGTACATCCATATTCCCTTTTCTAATTCCATTGGTGCCAATGGCAGCTTCCCTCCCAGGCCTTCTTCTCCTGCTGCTCTTCCTTCTGGAGCCTTCCTTGAGCACACTTTTCTTGGAATTTTCCACTCAGTTCCTGCAATCTCTATGTTCCTCCCAGCTGTGGATACACTTCTTCCATCTGATGAAGCATACTGTAGTCCATGAAAGCTTCAGCTAACATTAATTTGAAGATGGCCCTGAATTCTTGGCTGCTTTTGCTTTGCTTGACTAGCATACAGTAGAGCTACCCTTCTGTGGTTGCATTCACTCCGTGTACAAATGCTACCTTTCCTGCAGTGCTGGTCACACCCTAGGGTGTGGCACCCTAGGCAAAGCTGTATTGTGGCAAAAAACCCACCCAACAATGCCCCCTCCCAGCAAAGGACTGTGGAACCGCACTTTAATGTGAACCACATGGGCTGCTCAATTGCAGAGTCGGGACGACCAGCGAATTACGAGCCCATGCTGGTTCACGGATACAGCGGTTCCTGGTCTATTAGGAGGGCAACACTCTAAAACTTCAGATATGAAAAGATACCACTATTCATTTAGAAATTCAGTCTGGGACCATGAGGCTATTCCCACAGTCACTGGAAATCAGGCTAAGGCAGCTTAGCACACTTTCCAGGGATCGTGGGAACCACCGGGCTTGCAGGCGGGCCCAGGGCTCCCAAGGCAACTAGCCCGCCTAATTTCCTCTCCCTTTAAATGAGGTTAACGGAGCAAGCTCTCTGTTAACCTCATTTTTTTGCTCGTGTCGCCACGGCACGCAGCGACACACGAGTGGACCCCCGACTGGGAGGCTGCAAGCAGCCTCCTGGGCTTGGAGATCTCTGTAGGATGCCCTGCACACTTGCGTGGGGCATTCTGGAACTTTCAGGGGCCACGCAGCCCCCGATCTCTGCAGCCCTCACTGGCTCTGTGACGGAGCCAGCAGCAATGTAGGCAGCCAATAATAATAATAATAATAATAATAATAATAATAATAATAATAATAAAAAATAAATAAATAATCCGGCCACCGATCCGGCCACCCAGCCGATCTGGCCACCCAGCTACAAGCAGCTGCTTGTCTGCGGGGAGAGAAGGCTAAGCCCGCTCTCCCCACAAGCCCAACAGAAACTATTCTCACGGATCATGGGAAGAGCTTCCATGTCTCCTTGGAATGCTCTCACAGTGGACATCCATTCCCCGGTCTCCATTACAGTTTTTAGAAAGCAAGCAAAATCTTGGCTTTTTACCTGGACTTTTATCTGTGTATTTTGCTGCTGCTGCTGCTTGTACAAGTTTTGCAAATGTTTTAATTAGATTTGTATTTTTTTAAATTCCAATTTCATTTTATTGTACAGGCTTCACAGTTTTATATTGTTTTAAATGTCTTGTAAACCACCTCGATATTATTTTAAAGAGAGGTGGTATAAAAATTTAACAATCAATCAATCAATCAATCAACCAGTAGGTATAAATGAAATGAAATCTCTTCTTGGAAATGAATGCTGAGGCAGGCAATTTGTATTCAAGAGAGGGTGTGCAGCTTATGAGACAAGCTGTTGATTGCGGGGCTGAGATGTAATGAGCAAAGAGGCCTCTGTCTTTTGGGAAGCAGAATGTGCATGTGTGTGTGTGTGTGTGTGTGTGTGTTTTAGCAGAGCGCAGTCTTACATTCTTACACCACTGTGACAAACTTCAAGGAAAGAAAGAAGAATTGGCAGGTCCATCTTCTGGCATCGTTCATGCACCACCACCACCCCAAGAACTGGTGCCCTAGATGACTGCCTAGGTCTGCCTAGTGGATGAGCTGGCCCTCTTTGCCAGAAACCTAGTTGATATTCTGCAGCTTTCCTCTCCAAGGCATATACACATTCTCTCCCCCCGCCCCCCCCCGCCCTAAAATTGCACTATGTTCACAAGTTAAAATAGTTTTGAAGGTTTTTGTAGTGCTTTTCCTGACAGAACCCTAAAAGTGTGATCAGCACTGCTTCAAAAGCCATGTTTCCCTTTTGATGTTACCGTTGTGGGCACTGGTTGGAGAGTGCCCTTCCCCACCCACCCCCCGCCCCGCCCACGCTGCTGGTGAGCAACCATTTTCCTAAGAAGCAGCATGAACTGAACCTGGCGCTGTCTGAGATCCGGTTTAGTCACTATCTGACTTGCAAACCCAGCTCCTTCCTCCACAGCACAGTTAGCTTTGTACCATTTAATGAGCTTCAGTCTTTTGCTGACAGTGTTCTGGAAGCATGATCAGCACGGCTGCAGACTCAATGTCTGCAGCAGCAGTGAAAAAGGACAATTCCATGCGAGGGATCATTAGGAAGGGCATTGAAAATAAAACTGCTAATATCACCATGCCCTTTCATAAAACTATGGTGCGGCCATAGGAACATAGGAAGCTGCCATATACCGAGTCAGACCCTTGGTCCATCTAGCTCAGTATTGTCTACACAGACTGGCAGCGGCTTCTCCAAGGTTCCAGGCAGGAGCCTCTCTCAGCCCTATCTTGGAGTCAGATGCTGCCAGGGAGGGAACTTGGAACCTTCTGCTTTTCCCAGAGCGGCTCCATCCCCTGATGAGGGGAATATCTTATTGTGCTCACACACTTCTAGTCTCCCATTCATATGCAACCAGGGCAGACCTTGCTTAGCTAAGGAGGACAAGTCATGCTTGCTACCACAAGACCAGCTCTCCTCCCATATTTGGAGCACAGTGTACAGTTCTGGTCACCATATCTTAAGAAGGAAACTGTAGAACTGGAAACGGTGCAGAAGAGGGCAACCAAGATGACTGGGGACCTGGAGCACCTTCCTTGCAAGCAGAGGCGCTCTTACCCCTGGACTTCCAGGCAGAGGTCCAGGGCCTCCAAACCCCCTGGTGGCCCCTAAATCCTCTTTAGTCTGTCTAGAGTGGTATGGCCGCTGTGCCACACCATGCCACGCCACTGGCCCGCACTGCACTAGGCGGCCGAGTGTGACCTCTGCTTTAGAGATAGAGGGGAGAGTGGGGGAAGTCATATGTGAGATGGGAATATTCAACGTTCTGTGTTGAAATGTTTCTTCTAATGCATATTTTCATAAATATACCTGTTTTCTATCTTAGGTTGGCAGGTTTGGCTTTTTTTAAGCCAAACTTTGGGTGACGGCCCATTTGACCCACGAGTATACCCCTTAGGGTCTGGCAACCTACATTCTTGTGAGTTCAGTTGCTGTTTGTGCCCTCAAGAACCCATGTGTCACAGTGTGTGTGTGTGTGTGTGTGTGTGTGTGTGTGTGTGTGTGTGTGTGTGTAAGGGGATGATACTTAACTTGTGAGGTGGGGGACTCCAGCAGGGAGGGGGACCTCCAAAGGCTTTTAGGTCCAGGCTCTAAAATTACCAAGGTACACCTCTGCAGCATGGAAATGTTTGACTAACAAGCAGAAGGTTGCCGGTTCGAATCCCCACTGGTACTATATTGGGCAACAGCAATATAGGAAGATGCTGAAAGGCATCATTTCATACTGTGCAGGAGGAGGCAATGGTAAACCCCTCCTGTATCCTACCAAATAAAACCACAGGGCTCTGTGGTTGCCAGGAGTCAAAATCAACCTGACGGCACACTTTACCTTTACACCTCTGCTTACGAGGCAAGGCTCCAACACCTGGGGCTTTTTAGTATAGAAAAAAGATTACTGAGGGGCGACATGATAGAGGTCTATAAAATCATGCATGGTGTGGAGAAAGTGGATAGAGAGGGATTGTCCTTCCTCTTGCATAACACTAGAACCAGGAGTCATCCCATGAAACTGATTGCAAAGAAATTGAGGACTGACGAAAGGAAGTACTTTTTCACGCAGCACATAATTAATCTATGAAATTCTCTGCCACAAGATGTGGTGACAGCCAACAGCCTGGATGGCTTTAAGAGGGGTTTAGATAAATTCATGGAGGAGAGGTCCATCAATGGCCACTAGTCTGGTGGCTATAGGGCACCTTCAACTTTAGAAGCAAGATGCCTCTAAATACCAGTTTCAGGGGAGTAACAGCAGGAGAGAGGGCATACCCTCAAATCTCGCCTGTGGACTTCCCAGAGGCATCTGGTGGGCCACTGTGGGAAACAGGATGCTGGACTAGATGGGCCTCCTTGGGCCTGACCCAGCAGGGCTGTTTTTATATTTTTATGGGTCAGGGCAAGTTCCATGGAAAAGATAGTGTGGGTTTCTTCTCACTCTGAAGAAACAATCCCCTCTCCACAGCCTGTGTTTCATAGCCACTATCTCTCTCTGGATGGCAGCTTTCTTATTTTGCTTGTCCCCCACCACTGCATTTCACCCTCATCTTCCGTTTTCTTTCCATTCTGCCTTCTCCTTTCTGTGATTCAATAATGTCTCTCCTTCTCAAACATCTTTATTGGTCTGATCCAGTTTATTTCCTTCTTGACACCCTCAGATCCCCATCCAGACCTCCCTCCCTCCTTCCCTCCATAAGCCAGGATATGAAAAATGAAATTGCCTTGATCCAGGTGGTACACAGACTGGAGTTCAGTTTTTCATCATTCTCTCCCTCTCTCTCTTGTTTCTCTTTCAGTCTCATTCCTGGACTTTTCCTGGATGGTGATACTTGCAGGTAAGAAAAAACAATTCTCCCCTGCACCAGGCAACCAAACTGTAAGCTGCATGAAACTCATGGTTCCAAATGCATATTGACTGCTTAATGCTGTTCCTGCTTCATGATCAATAGGGATAAATCTCTGTGCTGCATCCCATGAAAAGGTTAAAAAGCTTGGCTGGACTGGAGAAAAGCAGAAAATTGTTCAAAGGGAAATTCTGTGATGAAACAGGGGTGCAGGATTTCACCCAGTCATGGTTAACATAAAATGAGAGAGGAGGAGGAGGGAAAAAGACTTTTCATCCAAACCGTCTTTAGGGAGCAAGAGGAACATGTGGTCAATGGATGAGAAGAGTGTCGAGTGAGCCTGGGGCTTTCTTATGGGGAGCAGCATATATGTTTGTTTCACAAAAGGATGAGAAGAAAAAGTGGCTTGCAGCATGAGAACATGAAACTAACATAAGAAACAGCAACACCTATTTAATATCAAACTAAGCTCCTGGGTTGGTGTGCCTTTCCCAAAAAGGAAGGAAAAAAGCACGGGAAGTTCAACTCAAAGGGAGCAATCTTGAGGACTGGGAGGGATCTCTGATTCAGCCACCAGCAGAAGCTTTGGCTTGTTGGTTAGTCTGTGCCAGGAGGGACCTGAGGAAGCAGCAGGCTGAGAGTTGCTGGGGAGATGGGAAGGCTGCAGCCTGTGAGTAATAAGTTAGGACCAAGGCCGTTAAACACCTCAGGGGAGTTATTTTTCTTTACTGATTGCTTGGAATCTGCGTTGCCAGGCTAATGAAAGCTCTCTCTAACCTGTTCTAGGAACATACCATTGTTCTGATTGCATACCTTTTTCTTTTAATCTGTAATAAGTCCTTGTTGCTGAAGTGTGCTACCCTTCATTTTGGGTCTGCTCTAGTCACACGCCTTTGGAGGCCTAGGACTGCTCAGCCCTTTCAGGGAGGGTTTTGCCACTTTACACCCCACCCTTCCCCAGGAACATAATATGGAGAGTGGGTTTCCCCACATCAAACTAAAGTGGATGGTGGCAGCCTACTGTGAATCCCTTTCAGACAAGGATCAAACCTCAGTGGAGACACACACACCCCCGGCCCCGCTGGCTCTGGTAGGAGTCATGACACAGACAATGGCATTATTCAGCATTTTTCATGATGATTCACAGTTACTGCACATCATATGCATCCTAAAATTAGCACTTTGGTGCAATACTCAAAACTAGCTTAACCCACGCAGAGCATCTGCATGCTAGTACTTGATTCCTCCCCTCACTCTCTGCCACAGCCCCCCTCACCTCAGAGATGTCTCCACCCTCACCTGAGCCACACTCCTGCTCCTCCTCCTCCACCCAGTTGCTTCCATCCCCCTCACCTCTCTTGGTCACGGCTGCAGTGTTGCTGGCACCTATTGGCCAAGCTGCAGCCCCCTATCCCCAGAGAACTCCCCACCCTAACCTGAGCCCCACTCCTTCTCCTCCCCATAGGAGCAGCAGCAACAGTAGCTGACCAGGCCCTTCCTCTCTGCCACCACCACCTAAGCCACTCGTACCGCTCAGGCCGCTGACTGGCCCGGGCCGTCCCTTGTCTGCCTGTCTCCGCCAATGGCCTCAGTAGCCCCAAGCAGCAACAGTGGTTGACTTGGCCCTTCCTTTCTGCCAATAGGTCCCACCATGGCCTCTCGTACCCCTCAGGCCACTGACAGGCTCGGGCCCATCCCTCGCCCTTCCTTCTTTTTCTCTTTCCCTCCCTTCTTTTTCTCTCTTTCTCTCTCCTCCACACGCTCTTCTTCCTCATCTAATCCACACAATGGCAGCCTCCTTCTCCTGAAGGGGCTCTTTCCTCCCTCACGACCCCTCTCTTTGCAGACCCCTGCCCACTATCTATATCTATATCTATCTATATCTTCCTCTCCTCCACAATCAAGAACATTTTCTGACCAGTAACAGTTGCATTCCAACTGACCTTAACTATCAGACTCCTCCTGCCATCTGCATATGGAATCTCCACTGCCCAATCACCACGGTGCTTCTACTCGCAAACTCTCACAAGAGCTGCCACGCACGGGATTAGCCACGAGTACACCTCAGAGAATTATATAAATAGATGACTTGACTTCAGGCACTCCTTGCCACAGTAAGGTCTGGGAATGCTCCTGGAGGAGATTCTGCTGAGAGCAAAGCAGCAGACACATCGAGCTGGTGACCACTGCACAGGCGCTGGTCTAGGAGCAGATCTTAAGCAAGGGAGTCAATGGAATTTTTATTATTTGCTTTCCCCCCTCCTCAGATTTCTATCAGTTCTCTGCAGGTTCACCTTTACCAGCTCCCACACTTTCCTTTTCTCCACAACTCAGCATCTTTGTCCAAGGAGAGTGGGTCTCTTTGATATGCTCCATCCCAGATGTGGGGAGGGAACTTTGGTTCACATTTCATGAAAAGACGATATATGGCCAAAGTATATCCCTGAATAGAGAAAAGAAGAAAAACACCTTGGAGATCAAAACATTATATCCAGAGAAGAACAGAATATTTGCCTGTTCTTACCGGGAAAGAAGCAGCACCAAAAGATGGTCCCAGTCTCCAAAGAGTAACTGGGTTATGCTCTACATCACTGGTGAGGATGTGTGTGTGTGTGTGTGTGTGTGTGTGTGCATTATTCACATGTCCAACCTCCAATGACCTTTCACATCTGGATTCCAAGATTTAGGGATGGAAGAGGCTTGAACCAAACTTACAGATTCTTAACAGCCCAAGATGTGGGGAGACTGAAAGTCAAGATTCTGGGGCTCATTGCTCCATTCCATCCAGGGGAAAGTGTGAATTCTGGGGCATATCTGTACTCCAAATGTAGACCTGGAGCAGTTTGGCTCCTATGACTTCCACATAGGAAACTTTTAATACTTTTATTTTTTAAAAAAGTTTTGATTCTTTTTTAATAAGAATTTTTATTAAGAAATAGACCAAAGAAGACAAATACAAATCACCAGAAAGACAATATATAACCAATCATTTTTCAAAATGAAAAACCTCATTTTTCTAATTAATTACATCAGTAAAGAAAAAAATATCTAGAACAAGATAAAGCAAAAGAAATTCAGACTCTTAAAATGGTAAAATCTAATCTGATCAGCTTCTTGTAAGTGACATATCGAAAACACTATAAGTCAAATCCAGAAAATGGGAACAAAGTTTGACCATAATGGATATTATAATTTATAAAGGGTTCCCAAACAGACATGAATGATTCAGTAGACATAACATATACATAAGCCGAGACTTCCGAAATTGAAGCATAGTTCCACACTTTCAAAAACCAATCGTTTAAGCAAGGGATTTCCAAAATACGCCAATTAGATGCATATATAATCCTAGCAGCTGTAATCATATATAAACACAGTTCATTTTATTTGGCAGGAATATAAGTTTTTATCATACTTAAAAGAAAAATTTCTGGAAGAAAGGGAATCTAAACTTCTAAGATTTGTTCAATTTTCATATGAATTTGTTTCCAAAACTTGAGGTTTATCGCAACTCCACCATATACGGTAGAATGAACCTAAATGTGAATTACGTTTCCAACATTTCTTAGAGAAAGAATCATCTATTTTATTAAGGAATTATATACCATCTGAAGAACATCTTATACCAATTTTCCCTTAGATTGGTACACAAAGTAAATTTCACGTTCTTTTTCCATTGGTATTCCCAATCAGAGAGACCAATCGATCTATTAAAGTTCTGCATCTAAATTAGTTTTGATTCTAATTTTAATTCAATTTTAACATTGATTCTGTGAGGGATCTGAGAATCCTAATCCCAGCTCCTGATATTTCAGCAGTTTCTAGCCCATTTGATTGGATTCTTCTCTCCCTCTTCTCTTATGGGAACTCCAGAGTTGCCTCCACCTCCAGCTCTTTCCCTGGATCCACAGTACCCATTTTATATCCAAGGAGAACGTGTTACCCTGACCTGTGCACTTCCTAAGGGCAGAAAGGCAACAGGATATAAATTCTACAAAGAACAACCAGGTTGGGTCTCTGAGGATCTGCCCAGGAAAGAGACGGGGCCCTATGAAGTATTACTTGTGGATAAAGACACTGCTTGGAATTACACATGTCTGTACTCGATGTGGCTATCAGGGCTGGAGATCTGGTCCCAACAGAGCAATCTTGTCTCTGTAGCCATGAGAGGTGAGTGAATTAATTAAATGAAAGGGTGAATTAATTAATCTGGAGTTGGAAACATGCCCTCAATGAAGATTAGTTTAGCCAGGAGAGATTTTCTCTCCCTGATTCTCAACCTCTCTTTGTGCTCCCAAACTGATCTCTCTTTCATCTTAAATGTTGGAGGTGGAATTCCAGCGCATCGGCCTTTTGCACCAACTATCATAATGACCACTAGGGGCATTGGGAGTTGAGGTAGCTAGTGAGGGAAGCTATTCTCACATTGGGGGGAAACTAGGCTAAAGGAGCCCAGCCCAGTTTCCCCCCATTGTGGGAACCACCAGGCGAGCCCGGTGGTTCTCTGGTGGCTAGCCCCCCCAAAGAAGCCCTCCCCTTAAACAGGGTTAGTGGAATGAGCGCTCTGCTGCTAACCCCATTTTGGTGATTGTGAGTCACCAAGGTGTGGCTCCATGCCACAGCGACTCACAAGGAGACCCCCGCCGGGAGGCTAAAACAAGCCTCCCGGTCTCAGGGGTCTCCCCAGGATGCCCCATGCATTTGCGCGGGGCATCCTGGGACTTCCGGTAGTTGGGTGGCCCCGATCCCCACAGCCCCTACTAGTTCCGTGACAGAGGCAGTAGTCATGTGGGTGACTGATCCAGCCACCCAGGGCTCCCCGGGTGATCATCTGTGGGGAGAGGGGGCTAAGCCCACCTAACCCTCCCAGGCTCTACACACCGCTCCTGTGTAGAGCCTCTGGGTCTCCTTACCTGTCCCTGCTTTCCTCTGCTCTATGACCTCTGCTTTGACTTCTCGGGTATTTCCTGCAGTGACTCAGTCCTCTTCCTTTCCTCCTAGAGAGAAAATGGAAATCTCTCCCTTTCTCCCCGCCCCCTTACCTATTCATTATGTAGCTGATAGATAGGATTAGGTCTCTCCTATCTCAAATGTACTTCACCAATAAATCAGTTTAGTTTAGACTCTACAGTGATCTCCATGTGTGCTCCTTAAATAGTTGCAAGAACTAAACGCTGCACTCTGTAACTGGAGTGTAACATGTTCAGTTCTGTCTTATGAAAAGTGTTGTTTCTATGGGATGTCCATACTCCAAATGCAAAACCTATATCTTCCCCACAAAAATTTGGGGGATTTTAGTTCTCTGATGGTCTGACTGAACTCCTAAACGAGGTTTCAGAGAGTATTCCTCCATGGACTGCGTGTTTTCCTTTGACTTTCCCCCCTTCTGGCCTCTAGAATCGCCTCCACCTCCAACTCTTTCCCTGAATCCATACCATCCAGTGTACATCCAAGGGGAATGGATCACCCTGACCTGTTCCACTCCTGAGGGCCTGGAGATTTCAGGATACACGTTCTCCAAGGAATTCCAAGGTCAGAGATCAGAGCACAGCAAAATAAAGGTTCCCCTTGAAGCCTTCAGTGTAGGTGAAGACACTGCTGGGAATTACAGCTGCATGTATTGGACGCGGCTATCAGGAAGGGAGGTCCAATCCGCTTGGAGTAGCCTCATCTCTGTAACTATGGCATGTAAGTGAGACCCTGATGACTGTAGAATGAGCTCCATAATTATGAGGTCCCATTTCTTCATGGAGCATAAGTTTTGATGACTTGATTTTATAAGTGGGGGTAGAAATGTGTGCAGCTCATATTCTGGAATGAAATGCATGTTGCCACAAGGACATGACGGGTTTGGTGTGTGTGCAAAGTAGAATGGCCAATTCTTAGCTGGTTTCACTTCAGAAACAGGACTCCATAAGGTGAAACTCCAGGAAAAAAACCCAGATCAGGAGAATGTTTGAGTATCCCTAGTAAAGGATGCCCATTTCGGACCCACCCTTTTTTCCATAGAGCAGCCTGGCCCAGATAAGTCTTCCTCTTCAAGCCCCGTGAATCACAGCCTCTCCACCACTGAGCTATTTCATGTTCCCTTGTGAATGACTTCTCTTTTGTGGATGACTCCTCCAGATCCACCTCCTGCCCCGGTGCTGAAAGTGGATCCTGCATCCAGAGTGGTGACAGAAGGGGCCTTCCTGGTCTTCACTTGCTTGGCCAATGGGAACAACACCGGGAGAAAGTTCCATTTCTACAAGGATGGGGCTAATATCTCATCCACCACTGAAGGGCTTCAGGGGAGCAAAGGAGAACCAGGAGATGCCTCCCCAGACTTCACTCTAAGTATCTTAAAGTCCAAGCCCCACCACACTGGGGAATTTGCCTGTAGCTATGAGGAAGAAATGGAAGGCCGGTGGGTCTCTTCTTCCTGGAGCCCGATGACAATCCTCACAGGTGAGATATTTTTGTGGGGTGGCAGTATCTATTAGCTGGAACGAGCTTTAGGAGTGGGATAACTCTTTTGTGGCTCCTTAAAACTTTGAAGGGGCTACCTGCATGCTCCTCAGCACCTCCAGTGCAGCCTCCCTATATCCAGGCAAAAAATGGTCTGCACCAACCACACAACCACATCCTCTTTCCACACTCAGTGCAAGGTGCTGGAGAATCTCCAGCCCCGTTTGGCTCACAGAGTTTCCGAGTTTCTCAGCATGGGAATGTGAGTTAAGTGGGTTCTAACTTTCATTCCTTTTTTCTCCACACACATTCCAAACACCTCCTGAAGCTGAACCTTCTCAGAAGTGTGACTCCTCTGTCAATGGGTTGGCAGCACATCGCTTTGGGTTGGCAACACAACCCAAAACATCCAGGGTGTGTTTTCTCAAGCTGGTGGGGACACTAGAGCCACACCAATTCCTGACACTTAAAACTGAGACTCCACACTCCATAATTTTAGCACACATGAATTCTCGGTTTTTCTAATATGATACCCAACTTGACCTACAGCTCTCTCTACAGCATTGTGACTCAGTCATGGCTGCTTCTTCAATGCCCAAAGGAGCACGGATTTGTAACCACAGAGCCATTCCACCTTCCCTTAGGGATCACGTCGTCTTTGTGGGTGACTGCTCTATTAATCCTACTACTTGATCCCCAGTTTTCTCCCCTACTGCTGAAAGACTTCCACTGGTAGTACTATAGACAGCAGGAGCTGGAAGTGATTCTCTCAGCAGCAGGAGGGGGGTGAATTCCCCCCCCCTTTCCTCAATCAGGAAAGCAGGGAGAAAAAACTGAGAATCCATTCCAGGCAGCAGACAGGCAAGGCAAAGCAAAGCTTCTCTGGCTCTCTCTCTGTCCTCCCCTTAGGCAGAAAGGTGGCTTGCTGCCTCCTTAACAGGGGCGTAGCCACCGTTGGGCGACCGGGTTCAAAGAACCTGGGCTGCTGCTCCTCAGGGGCCCTGACACCCCCTTGCATCTGATGTCAGATGCGGGGGGGGGGCTGGTTTAGCTCCCGAGCGCGACCATGTGGCCCCATTCGGGAGTTAAATGGCCGGTGCTACATTCTTAGCACGGCCAGGAGCGTCTCTTCCTTGCCTTCTGGCTGTGCTGCGAATGCAGCGCTGGCCCTGATCTAGCACCCTATGGGGCTGCACAGCCCCATTCGGGAGTTGAATGGCCAGCGCTGCGTTCACAGCGTGGCCAGAAGCAGGTCTCTCTGCCTTTAAGGCCGGGACGAGCCGCTCCTGGCCGAGCTGTGAACACAGCGCTGGCCTGGATCTAATTCCCAAATGAGGCCACGGGGCCCCGTTCGAGAGCCAGACCACGCCCCCACATCTGATGTCAGATGCGGGGGTGTGGCTAACCCCACGTCTGATGTCAGACATAGGGGGTGGTGAGTGGGGTCGCAGCGGCAGCTGGACATGGGCTGCCCATGGTTTGGCTCTAATAGACCTCGTTAAGTACATTTGAAAATCCCTCCTTCAAACTCCCCCACCCTTTGTCCCTTCTTTGACCTTCCCCCTAGCCAATGAGGGGTCAGTCACCCCTGGCAGCACAAGATTTGAATGGAAATGAGCCAATCTGGAACCGGGTGGGGGGGATCGCCAGCCAAATGTTGCACACTGTAAGTCACCAACCTGAAGCTTAGGAGGGTGGGATTTTTTTTTTTTTAAATCCTGACACAAAATGGAGATAGCAAGAGAGATTGCCAGAAAATGGAGGTCTGAAGCTACAAATTTTTCAGGTCCCAAGTCTGGGTGATTTGTTTTGGACCCAAATCTGGCCAGCTAGCACAGGGGCGATATGTTTTGTCCACAAATCGCCCAAAACTGGTAGCTTTGGGTACAAACTGTTTTGTACCCAAATCAATTCACAAAACCCTAGTTGTTTTGAAGGCAGTTCTTTGGAAATCAATATGAATTATTTCTAGGACTTGAGTGCTGTTACAGCTACTGTACCTACCTTGACGTTCCTACACCGTCTGTTTTCTTCTCAGTTTGGACACAGGAATCATTTGCGTCATCATTGATGGGATATTTACGCTGGGCTCTTCGGCTTCTGATCCTGATGGTCCCGCTCATTTTCTATTGCAGTAAGAGAGCAGTAAGTGATGGGGATTGTGGCCCTTTTCTTATCTTGGAGGATATTCATTTTGTTTTAGAAGTTAAAAGAGACATATGCCAGTACCCCCCACCAGTCTAAAGAGCAAACCCTCTAGCTTGCATGTGAACTGAATTTGTAAGACCATGAGCCCTTTCTCAGGGTTTGTGAGGAGGAAGCCCAGAAGAGCTTACCTCTTTGCAGACAACCAGTTCTCTTTCCTTGGGCAGGCGGATTGCCCTCCCAGATGAGCACTGGCTGATGCCAGTAACTCCAAGGGTCAGGTTGCTGGGATGCATTGTGTCACCCCCCCTCCCACCCCTGAGCTCCAATAATGCACCATGCAAGTGCATTACGGAGATCCCCCCCCTCCCCAAGAGTGCTAGGGTCTGCTAGCTGCGTCTGCTTGTAGCAGCAGCTGACAGACAATCCTAAAAACGAGGTTAAGGGAGCAATTTCTCCTTTAGCATCATTTTAGAAGGAGGCTCCCTAGGTGGGTTTGCTGCCACAGTGCTGCTGGGATCAGTCTTGATCCTGGGGAAACACGTGCATGGGCAAAACCAGGCAGGGCTTCCTGAGCCCAGTTTTGCATGCATGCATGCATGAATAGCTTCCATAGATAACAGGTGGGACAATGTGTTTCATTTCTCTCCATTGCCCCCATCCCTTTCCTCAGCTTCCCCAGGACTAAGATGTCACCTACTCCCAGTGACAGAGAATAGACTGAAGAGGGCAAAAGTAGCGTGCAGCAAGATTCTGTTTTGACCCCATCCAGAGAACATCAGAGTATACAACTTGGGGGTATTGCTGGACCCGGTTCTGTTTCTGGAAGCTCAGGTGAACGAGGTGGCCGGGGTTCCTTTGCATGGCTTCGGCTAATGCACCAGCTGCGTCCCTTTCTCAAGAAGGCAGATCTGGCCACAATTACCCACACCTTAGTCATGTGATGGCTGGATTACTGTAACACACTCTACATGGGGCTGCCCTTGAAGAATATTCACTAACTGTAGCTAGTGCAAAATGTGGCATCTAGGCTTTTATCTGGAGCTGCCCGCTGGGATCACATCACGCCCATTTTGAAAGAGCTGCACTGGCTGCCAATTTGTTTCCGGGTCAAATTCAAGGTGCTGTTTTTGACCTTCAAAGTCCGTAATGGTTTGGGCCCCGGATACGACAGGGACCACCTGCTCCCAAAGGTTGCTGCTTGCTTGACAAGATCATCTGCGGGGCTCTGCTCTGGGTGCCGATAAAGAGGGAGGCTCGGCTGTCATGCAAGCAGGACCGGGCCTTCTCAGTTGTTGCCCCCAGACTCTGGAATGCTCTCCTGGTGGCCATCAGTTCCTCAGTCTCCATCACCGTCTTTAGGAGGCATGTGAAATCTTGGCTTTTTGCCCAAGCTTTTATATGATTATTCCTATTGCTGTTGCTTTGTGTCTTGTATGGATATATTGTGCTTGTTTTTAAAAAATTTTTTAAACCAGATCTGTATTTTTATATTCTAGCTAGTATTTTAATTGTGTGGTTTTTGTAGTGGAGGAACGAGACCTAGAGCTCTTGGTTCTGTAAATAAGCCCCTGTATTGTAAGTTGCATTAATATCCCCAAACCTCTTCTTTTTGTAAATACCCCTTGTATTATAAAATGAATTATAAATTGCATTAATATTCCTAAAAACCTCTGCATTATTGTAAATAGGATTTCTATGTTTGCAAATCCCTATGCAATAATTAAAAAAAAAAACTGGTTCAAAAGTTCATTCCTATTCTTTTTAGTTTCACATTTAGAATGCCAGTTTGACAGTTTGGTTTGGGAGGAAAGAGAAATTTTGAAACATGGAGGGAACTTTGTGTTATGATGATTGTTTGGATGATTCTTGAAGCAAAAATGTGTATATATAGGAGGCTACTTTAGCAATCCGCAGTCAGAGTTGGAGTGTCCTGGAAGAAATCAGAGTTAAAGAAATAAATGTTGGTGAGCTGAAGGAACTGGGTCCAGTCCAAGTGGAGGAGCTGAAGCCAGTCGAAGCTGAAGAATTGCTAGCCCAGGCTGAGAATCAGTGAAGCTCTTCTCATGATCGAGCTCCTTCGAGGTCTATGGGGAGAACGGGTTTGCCCTACTCTCCCCGCAGATGATCACTTACTCTTCACTGGGTGGGCTGATCGCCTGCCCAGACGAGCGGTGGTTCGCTTGCAGCTGTCCCACTCCTCACCCGGCTGCTCCGAGGGTTGGGTGCAGGGAAGCACTACCGTGCGGTACCCTGCCCCCCCAAGCCCCAATAAAGCACTGCGCAAGTACATTATTGGGATCCCCCCTCCCCCTGAGTGTGCCTGCCATGGCTGAAAGCGGTGGGAAAGTGTGCCTGTGCTCACTCCCTTAACCTCATTTAACAAGGAGGCTTCACGGGTGGGTTTGCCGCCATGTAGCCACTGGGATTGATCCCGATGGTTCACACAAGCGTGCAAAACTGGGCTGGGCTCCCTTAACCTGGTTTTGCATGCTTGTGTGAATAGCCTCAATGTTGTGGTTGTAGCAAGGGCTGAACTCACAGCCTGTCTGGGTTGAATCTCCAGGACTGCAAAAGTGACTAGGACCTGAGGCTGCAGAAGGAGCCAGCCAAGTTGCTGACAAGAGAAAGTAACAAAGAGGACTCTGTGTTAGGGACCAGTTTAGAACAGGTTAGTGGGTGTGTTTTTGACCACATTTTGTTTCTTCCCTATGCTCTTTTTAAAAAACTTATTTTTATTTAAGAAAAAAGGAAGAAAATTACACTAGAGAAAAAGAAAGAAAAACAGAAAGAAAATCACACAAATGCAGTAACTCACATCTCCTGTATGATGTATCTCCCATATATCAACCTGGATTTCAACTCTCTATCATATCACCATATTCTGTTTACTCTCATTTCGATATAATCTGTTAACCTCCAATTAAAAATATTGAAATAACTTAGGGATCGAAGTTAATCATTAATAAAATTAAAAATGTTTTACAAATCTGTTTGCAGGGAGAATCCAAATCTCGGATGAGGTATCCAACCCTTTAACAAATTGTATCGTACAAATGGTTCTCAAATAAGATCAAATTTATCTGCTGACTTGTGAAGTAATCTAACCCATTGATGCATATTCCCAAAGTTTAAGATGCCATTCCTCTAATGTCGGAAACATATGTGTTTTCCAGTTAGAAGCATAAAGAATCCTAGCAGCAGTTATCATATATAAAGACAGCTCCATATATTCTGCAGGTATATAGGCTTGGTAATATTTAACATAAACATTTCTGGTAAAAAATGAAAGTCTATGTTTAAAATTTGTTGCATCCTATTGTGTATTGTCTTCCAGAATTTCTGAACTTTGCTGCATGTCCACCACATACGATAAAAGGTTCCCTGCTGATTCATACATTTCCAGCAATTTCCAGGATACTTACTATCCATTTCTGAAATCATCATTGGGGTGATATACCAACGAAAAAACCCTATGCTCTTTTGGTTGATAGGAGTTTTTTTGTACTGAACTTGTGAAACAACTTTTAATTGAACTAATTGCAAAGTAAAATTTCTTGTTTATATAAAAACTGTAGCTTCGGTTTTTCCACCCCACACCGATAAGCCTTACTCCTCTACCAAAGTTTGGTTTTGGGAACAGGTTTGAAAGACCTGTTGTAGCAGATTCAGCCAAAAGTCTAAATGTTTCCTTGGTGGCAGTGGGAAAGCATGTAATTTGGGGGGAGATCTGTGTCTTGTGTTAGCAGCAGGGCTCCACACATGGTGCCTCCACACGTAGTGGCACAGCGGCGGGATAGACAGCTTTTCCTCCACACTTTGAGACTATTCTCATGCGTAGTAGAAACTGGGATAAGGGAGCCCAGCCCAGCTGTGGTGCAGCGGCAAACCCTCTTGGGTAGCCTGCTGCTTACCCCGGGTTTTGGGCACAAGAACTCCCGAAAAATGGGTTAACTGGTCGTATGTCAGTGCCACACAGCTTTGCGTGAGAAGCTGCCTGTGAGAACCGCCAGGATCTGTGCAGTAGCCAGTGGTGCGGCAGCATTAAACCCAGTGCCAAAGCCTGGCTCTTCTCCAAGGTTAAGGGAACAGAAACTTCTCTACAAACAGCTACTTTTAGGTGTACCACTGTCACTATTTTTCTTTGACAAAGCCTTTTACATTTGAAATGCTCCTTGCATTCATTCTTGTTTTCTCTTCATCAGAACCTTCTGAAATGAGTCATGGGGGGCGTCTTTACTTTTGCCCACAGCTGAGCTGATGCCTAACATGCACTTTCGTCTCCTCACGTCCACCCCGTGTGATGCTTATCCCTCCCCCCCTTCCCCTCCTCTTCCCCCTTTTCATCTCCCCCACTGTGAAAATGCATTTTGTAAGTCTCTTAGGGCAAGGAATTGTCTTTGACATATCTCCTTATGCTACTCTGGACGCTGCCATATATACACAGAACCATATATCGACAGAACCAAAGAAATACACAAATAATTAAAGAAAACGGGAATGTGGGACAAATAGTTATCTGGAGACACACACACACACACACAATATGAGGCGCGTCTCACGATCCGTGAGACCCGCTTTTTTGGCTAAGCCCGTTCTCCCCGCAGAGAAGCGGGCAGGGAGCCCTGGGCGGCTGGATCAGCCGCCCACATGAAGGCCAGCTCCGAGATGGAGCTGGCAAGGGCTGGGGAGTTTGGGGGCCGCGCAGCCCCCGGAAGCCCCAGTATGCCCTGCGCAAGCATGCAGGGCATACTGGGGAGACCCCCGAGCCGGGAGGCTGCTTTTAAGCCTCCTGGCCGGGGGTCTACTCACGAGCAGATAGCCTGGGTTTGCGGAGCGCTCTCTCTGCAAACCCGGGCTAAGGGGCGGGCTACAGGAGCGAGTTAGCCGCTCCAGAACCACCGGGCTCGGCTGGGAGCCCGGTGGCTCTGACAATCACAAAAATCGGGCTAGGATTTCCCTAGCCCGATTTTTGTGATCGTAAGAATAGCCCCATCATCTAGTAAAACCCTCACCTAAAAAGAGTCTACACCTAGACAGTTAATCAAGAAGGAACAATATATTTTATTTACTTGTTGTTTTGTTAGTTTATTTATATACTGCCTGATTCCAAAGGCCCTAGGCGTTTCAAAAATATTTATTTATTTTGTATATATCAGCAATCTGTTCATTAGTATTATTAACAAGTTATCAACAGAACCAGAGAATTAACACGTTAACATATTAACATGCTGATTGGTCAATACATCTCTTCCAAATTCTGCAGGATCCTTCCCAGCCAGCAATTTTGCTTTGCTTCCCCATGGAAGGGCAGGTGTGCATTCATATATTGCCCAGATTTACGCCCAAGTACCTGAGAGGTATTGGGGAGCACATAATACATGATTCGGGATTTTCATTAGAGCTTAGCCCAATTTATGTCCGAGGTAAAAAAAATCCAATTTTTGCGTCGGTTTTTTTGGTGGGCGAATAGATCCGCTCTAATACCCCTCCCCTGTATTCAAGCCGGCGTTTAAGCCTACTGTCCGGGAATGCTACAGGCAACTACACAGAATCTAACAAGAGAAATTCTGGGGTTTTGATCTGAAAGGAGAATAACATAGAAATCATTAGATCTACCTGGGTACTTATGCTGAATAGGAACAAGCAATTCTTGACGAATATCCCGACAAAACTGACAACGCAAAATGCAAAAGGACATGGTCCACTGATTCAATTTCAGGATTACCACCTGGACATTGTCTATTCCTATATGGAATGTCATGAGATCCGCCATCTAAAACAACCAAAGGTTGTTCATCACAGAGAGCCTTCATGAAAACTCGCCTCAAGTTCGGAGTTATAAGGCAAGATTAATAATCTGCTGTTTTATAGATAAATCTGTTATCACCTCATCTGGCATATTTAGGAACATATACGTATCCAGAATGCAGTGCCTCAGTAAAGCTTTTGCATTGCCATGGCCCACTGAAATTAGGAACTCCACAGAGTGTCCATATGTCACGAGTTTTCTAATTATAAACTTTGACCAATCCGAATTATATGAATCGTTCAGTGCCAAAGGGGTCAAGCTGGATGGAAGGAAAATCAATTTTAACCAAAAATTGAGAATATAAAAAACTAGGCAAGAGGCTCAGCTCTTAGTAATCCTAATTCTAGCCGCATAACTGTTGGAAGTGAAGGACTCTGCGCTGTCTCATGTCTCAATGACAGAGGAGGACAGATGAGTGAGTCAGAGGGCTAGAGGGGTCAAGACATTGGTCATCCCTCCTCTCTACTGCTCTGACACTATCCCTTTGATATGTAGATTGCTGCTCTTTGGGACTTCCTGCCTGCCTGCCCTCTTCTTCTTTCCCTTTCTTCTCCCTTGCAGCGCCCACTCCTCTCTCCCTGTACCATGTGTGCAGAGATGAAGAATCCATCCTTCTACATCCAGCTAGCTAGCTAGATTAGAGATGCTATCTCTCCACTTTCCTATTTAGAACAGAGTTCTCCAATAAAGACTCCTAATATTGATTGGAAACTATGAACTGGCTCCAAGTTTCTTTTACTCTCAGCATACACGCATGCCTAGGTAGACTTCGCCGTGGGGAAGAGAACAGAAGGTGTGGGAGTGTTTATCCTGCCCTCTTCTTCGAGGGCCAAGGAAGCAAGGTAGGTAAGGATAGTGAAGTCTTGTAAATTGGTAACACTGATTTCCAAAGTACTGCCCGCAAAGTAACTATTTAGAAGCACAGTATTTAACAGTGGGTAGTTCAGTGGGCTTTGAACAGGAAGAGTTCTGGGTCTGGAAGGCATATAGGTGGGAAGTGGGATATTGACCCCTCTCAGGCCCTGCCCTGCCTCTTTCTGGCTCACTAGGATGGAAAGCCACATCCTACAAAAGGAGAATTGGAAGGCTGCCTGGCCCTGTTGAGGCCTGACAGGCTCTGAGATGGGTGTCATCCTTTGGAAAAACCGAGTGTGGCCACTAGCAACCAGTGGTGTAAGTAGGTCTAAAGGGGGCCGTGTTCCATTACTTGACATTGCCACCTCTCTTGGCTTTTTTGCAGTGCCATAGGTGCCATCAAAATTTATCAGGGGATTCACATTTTTTATTTTCTTGAAGATGGAGGTTCCCAGCAGTAGCCTCTTAAAGTTCAAAAAGCAGATGCTAAAGCATTATCCCACTACTAAAGCTGGTTCTAGCCACTAGGTGCTACCACCTCCCCGCCAATGACTCACCTGTGATGTTCACCTTCTGGCTCCAGGGAGAGGGGATCCAGCGGCTGCCCATTTTTTCCTCATAGCTGCAAGCAAATACCCCGGTGTGGTTGGAAGTGGCCTGCAGGATGCTGACAGAGGCATTTGGGGAGGCTCCCCCCCCGGTCCTCTGCTGCTCCTCGGAGCCCCTTCAGTGCTGGAGGAGATCTCAACCCCATCCAGGTAGAAATGGAACCCTTTCTCGGAGTTGCTTCCGTTGGCCAAGCAAGTGAGGAGCAGGGCGTCTCCTTCGCTCACTGCTCTGGATGGAGGAACCACTTCCAGCACCGGGGGAGGAGGGGGATCTGGAGGTCACCCACACAAAGGAGAGGTGATTAGCAGGGGAGCCTGGTATGGCTCAGCGCCTGAGAGTCTATGGCTCAGTGGGCCCAACAATGGGCTTTGAACAGGTCAGATCAGATTAATCTGAGTCAGGCTAGTCAACAAGGAGTTGTGGGTCTGGAAGGTCTATGGGTAGGCAGTGGAGCTCTCAGGCTCAGGTACTTCACCTCCTGGGCCACCAGCACTCTCTTCCAAACCTGGCAGCTGGTTTCTGCTCCAATGCTGGCCTGCCGGACCTTATAAAGCCTTGGCCACACAGCTGGCTCCTAAGTCTGTGCAATTCCTCTCCACTGGGAGAGTTCTGCCAAAGTTCCTGCTCTCTGCCCTGATTGCTGCCTTGGATCTGCCCCCTGTTGACTGTTTCACCTGCCCCTGATCTTCCTCATCTTCTAGAAAGGGAACCTTTTCTTGGAGTTGCTCCCGTTGGCCAGGCAAGTAAGAAGCAGGGGGTCTCCTTCGTTCACTGCTCCGGATGGAGGATCCACTTTCAGCACTGGGGGAGGAGGGGGATCTGGAGGAGTCACCCCCAAAAGGAGGTGATTAGCAGGGGAGCATGAGCTCAGCGCCTGAGAGTTTATGGCCCAATGGGCTTTGAATAGGAAGCCACTAGCCATAAATAGGTCAGATCAGATTAATCTGAGCTAGAATAGAGATCTGTGGGTCTGGAAGGTCTATGAGTGAGCAGTGGAGCTCCCAGATCTCAGGCTCTGACGCTCCAACTCCTAGGCTAGGGTTTCTTAACCTTGGGCCCCCAGATGTTATTAGACTACAGCTCCCATTATCCTCAGTCACAAAGACCATGTCTGGGGATGATGGGAGTTGTAGTCCATCAACATCTGGGGGCCCAAGGTTTTCCCTCGTCCTACTCAGCTGGGGCTTAGCACACCAGCAAGTCCCCTCGACTCTTAACACTGTTTTACACTCACACACAAATCGCCAAACAGGAGCACCCACACAGCTCCCAAACTAAAGAGACTTAGGCTGCTCCTACCATAATAATAATAATTGTGAGAACAAGCCTACTACTGTGCAGAATAGGAATCCCCTCCAACAAAAAAGCTATGGCAGATGTTCACTGGGGCTCAACCCATTCATAAACCTAATGGGTCTTTCTACACATCATACAATTAGAGCCCCACACAGCACTCTGTGCACTGCATCTGCTGCTGGACCAGTGCAAACGCCGTTCAGACCTTGAAAGATACGTCGTTCTGTATATTCCCCCCATCATCACCCAGACTACTAGGAGCAACACATCCACGAGCAACAGCTTAAAAGCTCATTAACTTAATGAGCAGAGAGGCACCTTTTAAAAGTGGTGATTCTCTTTATTGAGCACGAGGAGAGCAACTGGCCCTACCCAGCCCTCGCTCAGTATCCCTTCAGCAGTGTTCCCTCTAAGGTGTGCGCAAGTGTGCAGCATGCACACAATTTTTAAAATGTCCGCTCAGTTCATTTTACATCCTGCTCAGGTGGAATCGGGAAAGGTCGTATCGCACACTGCGAGACGGCCGCCCAGAACTAAATTGATTTGGTGCGCAGATGAAAAAGATTAGAGGGAACATTGCCCTCCAGTGGCTGCGGCCAGTCTCTCTCCCATGTTTCTTTTTAGATTGTGAGCCCTTTGGGGACAGGGAGCCATCTCTCTCTCTCTCAACCTACCTACAGCTTTGGGAACTTTTGTTGAAAAGCGGTATGTAAATATTCATAGTAGTTGTCGTCGTCATCGTGAGTTCCCGGGGGTTTTCAGTGGGGCGCCAGGCAGACCTGCCCACCATTCACCCCTTCTCCGGCCATACTGCGCTGCGATAGACAAGACCCTTCCAGGGAGGAGATTGCCTATCATTCAGGAGCTGCCGGACCCTCAGCTGGCTGTCAGTGAGGGGGAATGGTGGGTGGAAAGGGTGATCTCCCAGGATGCCCGGGAAAGGGCCCCGGTGACCCAGCCTCCTGCCTGTATCACGGCAGCCACTTCCCCATCTTATCTCTGCCCCAGGCCGAGACCCCCCAGGCCTTACCACAAAGAACATTGCACGAGGCATTCTCTAGCAGTGTGTTGGAGTGTAGCAGTGCCACAATAGGAGCAGGGAATGCTGACTGACCGGTGAAGGGAGGAGGTGGTTAACTCTGCCCCCTTGCACCCCTTCTCCCAAATTGCAAACTGCCCCTGCCAGCAGCTATTTACTCCCAGTGGCTCTTTGCTGCAGAGAGTCAGTGGGACGGCACTTGCAGGTTTGATTAAGCCCCCACCCCACCCCCCACAATTCTCCCATCATTTGTCCACTGGGGGCATCATTCTGAATGTTCACTTCAAGTTAATGAAAAATCACAGGAGCGACCAGACAAGAAAGTCGCAATAGCAACAAAGCAATAGGAAGACCGTGCCCGACCCAGATTCCGTCCCCAGTTTCGGAACGAGGCAGGAGGGAAAACCCTCCCACGCAGCCTAGCTCACGATCAAGCTCCCTGACTCCAACCTTGCTTTAAACACACAGGTGATCCAATTCGGGGAGCACATGCAGCTCCCGGAGCAAGGTGGGAGGCCTTTTACCCTAGTAATAATCATCGAGAGAACCAGCCTCTGGCATTATCATCGTCCTTATTTGTCGTCTCACCAAATCCATCTCAAAGCCACACTTGAAAGTGTGGTTTCACGTGAAGCCCTGCGAACCACTTCCTCTTAGCATTTTCCTCTCAGGTGGTGCCCACAATCCCACTAATGCTTTTCATCTGCCTCCCACAAGAGTAAGCCAGTGGGAGCGCCAGGATCGGAAGTGCAAGAGCCTAATTGCGTGTGCATTCCAGCAGGAAGACAGACGGATTTGGTGCCCACACTGAGAAAAGGAAGGAAGACATGGGAACATGCATTGCTTATTCGGGGGCCTGAAAGCTGACCGGCTGTCCTCTGCTGCTCCTTAAGTCAATGCTGTAAAGGTAAAGTGTGCCATCAAGTCGATTTCGACTCCTGGCATCCAAAGAACCCTGTGGTTGTCTTTGGTAGAAAACAGGAGGGGTTGACCATTGCTTCCTCCCACGCAGTATGAGATGATGCTTTTCAGCATCTTCCTATATCACTGCTGCCTAGGGTTGCCCACTGCCCCTCATTACACAGGATGTCCCTCATTTCAGGGATGAAATGTTGGTCCCTATAGGGACAGCATTCGTCCCTCATTTATTCAACAGCATATAATTCAATTACATATACATCAATAGTACTCAGGCTCTTGATTACCACTGCATACACCTCCCAGCCCCCTAGCCAGCCCCCCCCCAACTTGTATCCCTCATTCTAGAACTTGTGTCCCTCATTCTGGCAATGAAATGTTGGCAACCCTACTGCAGCCCGATACAGGTACAACCTCTGGCTTGCCAGTCAAGTCATTTCCCCACTCCTCTCATAGCGCCAAGCAAATTTCCCACTGTGGCTGCACTGAGCCTGTGGCGGCAGAATGCTTCGCTTAGAGAGGTGTTTGGGAAGGTGTGCTCAGGCTCTCTGGAGCTCCTCGTAGCCCCATGTTGTTGGGAACCTTCTCAGCCCCCATCCTTGAAGTAACAGAACTTGGCTTCTTTCTGGTTCCCATTGGCCAAGCAAGCGAGGAGGACAAGATCCCTAGTTTGTCCACGCCTCTGGGTGGTGGTGAATCCACTTTCAACACCGGCTGAGGAGGGGAGACTGGAGGATGGGCATCAAAAGGAGAAGTGATTCGCAGGGAAGTGTGAAATGGCTCAGTGGTGAAGTCTGTGGTTCAATAGGCTTTTGAACAGGAAGCCATCCATGACTAGATCCGATTAATCTAATCATTAGAGAGGTGTGAGTCTCCGGTACAAGTCATCTTGGGATGAACAAATTGCTCTCCACATTTGCATGTCTACTTCCTGGCCAACGATGGAGCCTGCAATGTCTATTTTATGAATCCAGAATTGGGGCAGGGAGCATCCCTTCACATCTCTTGCATTAAAAAAAAAACCCACCCAGAACTGGAGTGTGGCACCACCTCAGCATACTGACGAAGTGGCAGAAGAGACTAATACAAAAGTTCAGCCCTTAGGCCTGTATGTGTGTGTGCAGAAGCAGGCCAGGGGAGCAAAAGTAGGATTCAAATGCCTGAGATGCAGGTTTTCACTCCCAAGGCAACTTTAACCACAAACCTTACCATGCAAAATGCTGAAATCAAGTCGATTGTGATCACAGTCAGTTGCCGTTATGAGAGCCAGCTCATAAATAGGGGCTAGCAGCCAGCATTTTGCCCCAGTTGTAGGGCAGAAGCTGTGGGTGTGTTGCTGATGCAAACCCGTTCTTTGCCTGGATCTAAGGAGGCTGAGCCACAGGAGAGACCTAGGCCGGGGGTTCTCAGCCTGGGGCCCCCCATGGACCTCCTGTAGGTCCATGGGGGAGGTCTGTGGAAAATCTTTGCTGCCCTGAATTTAATTTGTGTTCTGGTAAACCAGAAGGTTCTTGAAAATCTCTGTCCCGAGTACTTACTTTTCCTAGTATGAGACTGTAGCTCAGTGGTGGAGTGTCTGAGATCGCAGGTTCAATCCCTGACAGCAACCTCTAGAAGTTTTTCACACAAGGCTTTTAAAGCATAGCCCGATTTATATCCAGGTTAAAAAAAAATCCACTTTTTGGTGTCGATTTGTTGGGACAACATATTCGCAGTAAAGCCTCCCAGTAAACTTGTGGTAAAGCCTGCTGTGTGTAAAAGTCCCTGGAGCTTTCCCAGACAGCAGGCTTTACTACAGGTTTACTGTGAGATTGAAGCTGCCCCGCCAAACCGACACAAAACATAATTTTTTTTACCCCGGATATAAATCGGGCTACACTCTTAATACGCAGTGAAAAACCCGAATCGTGAGTGCAGTACTCCCCGACAGCCCGTATTGCAGGGACTTCAGGGTAAATTTGGCCAATATGTGAATGCACAACCTCCATTCTGGAGGAGATGCAAACTAAACGTCGGGTGTGAAAAACAGCCAGGTAGGGCCGAGAGAGACTCCTGCCTGAAACCTTGCAGAGCTGCTGCTGCCTGTCAGTGTAGACAACACTGAACTAGACGGACCAAGGGTCTGACTCAGTAGATGGCAGCTTCCTATGTTCCTTTATTTTTTACTGCAGCCTAATAAAAACAAATTATATAAAAGATATTGGTGGGGGGAGTATGTAGTTCCAATAAGAACCCCTGTTGTGGGACAAACATTTTGGCACTTACGTGGAAGCTGTAAGCCGCTTCCTGCAGAGAATCCTGACAGCCCGGATACCCCTGCTGAGCAGGCATTCCGGGATGGCGCAAGGCTACGATTCGGTTTTAGCCGCCCGTCCCACCAGGAGCACCAAGACTTTTCACCACAAGCCTTAAAAAAATCAGAGCAAACTCCTCTCTGATTCTTTTCCCCATTTCTGTTTCGGATCGCAACAGGCACATCTGATTGGATAATGCTAGATTTGGACCAATGAGAATGAAGAAAGCGGAGTTTTCCCCCGCGCCGCAAACGTGGTGGAGTTGTCCAATCAGCAAACGCTTCTGATTTGCATATAGCGGTTCTTCCACCGACCAATAGGAACTGGAGAATTTGAAGTCCTCATATGCATACGGGCTCCTATAAATAGGAGGCGCGGGCCGTGGTCCTCCATTTCACTCGGGAGTCGGTGTGTCAAGATGCCTGAGGTTGCTAAGTCCGCTCCGGTTCCCAAGAAGGGGTCGAAGAAGGCCATCACCAAGACCCAGAAGAAAGGAGACAAGAAGCGCAAGAAGAGCAGGAAGGAGAGCTACTCCATCTACGTCTACAAGGTGCTGAAGCAGGTCCACCCCGACACCGGCATTTCCTCCAAGGCCATGAGCATCATGAACTCCTTCGTCAACGACATCTTCGAGCGCATCGCGTCTGAGGCTTCCCGCCTAGTCCATTATAACAAGCGCTCCACCATCACTTCCCGGGAGATCCAGACGGCCGTGCGCCTCTTGTTGCCGGGGGAGTTGGCCAAGCACGCTGTGTCTGAGGGCACTAAGGCGGTCACCAAGTACACCAGCTCCAAGTAAACTGACAAACCGCTCTACCTTAAAACTTACCCAACGGCTCTTTTAAGAGCCACACACTGCTTCTGCAAAGACTGAGGTCTGAGTTTCGA
This sequence comes from Hemicordylus capensis, assembly GCF_027244095.1. Lineage (NCBI taxonomy): Eukaryota > Metazoa > Chordata > Lepidosauria > Squamata > Cordylidae > Hemicordylus > Hemicordylus capensis. The sequence continues at coordinate 4,190,221 of NC_069662.1, read as the reverse complement.
ACTGTAAAACTGAGGCAAGTTTTATAATTGTAAGCATATATACTAATCACTTTTAAGCACTCCCTGGATGTGGTGTAAATATAGTCTTGTTGGTAACCACTGTGCTTAAACCTGTTCCTTGTAATAATAATCGAATTAGTAACCACTGTGCTTAAGCCCATTTCTTGTAATAAATCAGCCCTGGAAGTGGCAAGATATTTTTTTGTATGTGAAAAAAGGTAATCAAACACGGAAGCTGGTTTTCTCCAGTTCATGCTAACCACCACCTTAAAAAGCACATTTTGTAGTGTTAAATCAGATGATGTAAATTGTGGGTGAATCAGATTGGAAACTGGCATGAGTGGTTCTATGGTGTAATGGTTAGCACTCTGGACTCTGAATCCAGCGATCTGAGTTCAAATCTCAGTAGAACCTCCCTTTTTCTTTTTTGTGCAACACTGCCCAAACTTTTCTGGAAAATAACCACATTTCATAAGCACTTCATTTCTGACTTATCTCATGAATACTTTTGTATGGATACATAATGTCAGAAATAAGAGTATCAGAAATTAATAGTCTGAATAGTTAACATCTTTATAAGGTTGGTGAATTTCAACTGTAACAAAATAAATCTGAACACAGAACAGGAAAAAAAGGTTATTTCATTCCATCCTTTACCAGAGCAGTAGTTAATTAGTGCCTTATCTCAGAATAATTGAGAACATCCATGAAGGGAAATGCAAGTTTCCAAATAGCAATTAACCAAAATACATGAATACAATCAATATTTATATGACCAAAATTACATATCACTTTTCAGCAAATATCCCCAAAGCAGTTTTCATAGATATGAATAAATGAAATGGCTCCCTGTCCCCAAAGGGCATACAACCTAAAAAGAAACATAAAATAGACACCAGCAACAGCCACTGGAGGAATGCTGTGCTGGGGATGGAGAGGACCAGTTGCTCTCCCCCTGCTACAGAAAGAGACTCGCCACTTTTAAAAGGCGCCTCTTTGCTCAGCAGGGAAATGACCTGACTAGCAAGCTAGAGGTTGCTGGTTCAAATCCCCGCTGGTGAAACATCTATATTGGGCAACAGCGATATAGGAAGATGCTGAAAGGCATCGCCTCACACTGTGCAGGAGATGGCAATGGTCAACTCCTCCTGTATTTTACCAAAGACAACCACAGGGCTCTGACTCGACGGCACACTTTACCTTTGCTCAGTTAGCAGAGGACCTGTATTCACCATACATCTCATCGTTGGGGAATCAGACGAGGATACTGACCACTGTACTAAAAAGGAAATGTAACTGGACAAATGAGCAGGTTGCAAAACTAATGCTTTGAAAGTCTAGTATTACTTAGAGATATGGAGAACACAGGCAGACTCTGGAACATCCAGCCTTTGATGCAGGAGACTGATCCTTGATAGTAAGAACAGGCCTCTGGGACAGGTTCTGCCCTGGCCCAGAGTGCAATTTGAGGTCTGAGATTCTGTAGGAGTACTCATAATTTTCTAGAGGGGAGCCCTGTTAGTCTGTTGTAGCAAGACAAGAATCTTGTGCCACCTTAAAATGCCATGATACAGTTTTTGCAACCTAAGCTCTACCTTACACTGACATCAGTTCCTAGGGAAGCGGTGGATGAACTGAACCGGGGGCGGCAGGTGGTAATAAGCTGGATGTGGGCTAGCAAACTGAGGCTAGATCCAGACAATATGGAAGTGCTGTTGGTCCGTAGAAAAGCCAATCGGGATTGGGTCTGGATGGAGTTGTACTCCCCTTGAAAGAGCAAGTGCGCAGCTTGGGGATACTGCTGGGTATGTCTCTGCTTTTGGATGCTCAGGTGGAGGTGGAGGTGGAGGTGGTGGCCAGGAGTGCCTTTGCACAGCTTCACCAAGTGCACCAGCTGCAGCCTTTTCTAGAGAAGGAAGATCTGGCCGCGATTACTCATGCCTTAGTCACATCATGGCTGGATTACTGCAATGTGTTCTACGTGGGGCTGCCCTTGAAAAATATTGGGAAACTTCAGTGGGTGCAAACTGCAGCTGCCAGGGTTCTCTTCTGGAACTGCTCGTTCAGAGCATAATACACTGATTCTGAAAGAGGGGCACTGGTTGCCAATTTCTTTCCGGATCCAAATCAAGGTGCTGGTTATTACGTTTAAAGCCCTTACTGGTTTGGGCTCTGGATCCCTGAGGGACTGGCTGCTCCCAAGGGTTTCTGCCTGCCCAACAAGATCATCAGAGGGGCCTTGGCTCTGTGTGTCGATGTTGACAGAGGCCAAATTGTGCACACGGGACTGGGCCTTCTCTATTGTTGCCCCCAGGCTTTGGAATGCTCTCCCAGTTAATGTTTGCTCTCTAACATCTGTGGCTGCTTTTAAAATGCAATTAAATACCTTTTTATTTACTCAGGTTTTTACCTCTTAAAGGCTGCTGGGTTTCTCAGCTTTTTTCTGTTTATCTTTTTTATTTTTATTTTTTGGTGTGTTTATGGTTTTTAATGTTGATTTTAAAGTTTTAAATGTAACTTTTATGGATTTTTATTCTATTTTAACGTTTGTAAACTGCTTTGAGATACATTATGAAAGGTGGTATAAAAATTGAAAAATAAATAAATAAAATAAGTCTCTTAGTCTAAGGTCCCAGAATACTATACAATATGTTCGTAGTAGTAGTGGAATATAAACAAGTTTTGTTCAGATAAGGCTCAGATGCTCTAAATCTCCTAAAGTCTGCGGATCTGCTGCTCCAGTCTGGCTGGAGCTGTTTCCCCCATCTTTACGAATTTCGGCTAACTTCAAACACTAAAAGAAGCGTAAGGAACAATTTTATTCATTTCTATGTTGGGTGAATGTATTCTAAGCACGGTGATTGGACAGTTTCTCTTTCCTGTTCATTGGTTGATTAAAAAGAGCGCGAAGCGGTGGGCTTCTAGTTTTCCCTCTGGTCCGCATAGACTGTATAAAATGTCTGCTGTGCCCCAGACAAACATCTTCAATTTCTGGAAAGTGTTGGCGGAGTTGTTATCGAGATGTCTGGTCGCGGTAAAGGAGGCAAGGGCTTGGGGAAAGGAGGCGCTAAGAGGCACAGGAAGGTGCTTCGTGATAACATCCAGGGAATCACCAAGCCTGCAATTCGCCGTCTGGCCCGCCGTGGTGGAGTGAAGCGTATCTCTGGGCTGATTTATGAAGAGACTCGTGGTGTCTTGAAGGTTTTTCTGGAAAACGTGATTCGTGATGCTGTAACTTACACGGAGCATGCAAAGCGAAAGACCGTAACTGCCATGGATGTGGTGTACGCTCTGAAGCGCCAAGGCCGCACTCTTTATGGATTTGGAGGCTAAACTTTAAATTGATAGTTGTAATAAACAGAAAAAGGCCCTTTTAAGGGCCACCCACTTTTCCACAGAAAGAGCTGTCTCTGTATTTTGTCTTATCGCTTAGAAAGAAAGTACGTTTGTATTATAGTTCGGTTTGCAGCTGTAGTGTGTCTAATAGAAACAATGTAACAGGACCCGTTTCCGTCCTGCTATCTTATGTCAAATGAAAAAATTAAAAAATAGCTTAGGTAATACTTCCATATATAAACACGCTAGTTTAATCAACTCAGTTTAAAATTTTACGGTTCTTTAGTTATTTTTCCAATGCTTTCAATACTACTACGATGCTTGAGTCACTGAGTTCCGTGGTTGGGGATGTAGCTCAGTGGTAGAGCGCATGCTTTGCATGTATGAGGCCCCGGGTTCGATCCCCGGCATCTCCAGTAATTTTATGTTCTGCGGGGACAGAACTATTGTAAAAATCAATTGTTTCTGTGGTGGTGTAGTCTGGTGTTTCTTTCTGAAAGCACAGATAAAGTACATCATTCTCTCAAGATGTGTACAGTACTTTAAAAACTAATTCTGCGCTTAACTGCGAAAGTACTTCAACGATCACTTGTGATGAGACAAAATTACATCTTAGAGATTGAAAACATCACTTTTCTGCAGACATCGAATGCGGAAGCGGGGGTTAAAATTTCAAAAAGCAATTTACCGCGCGTTTTTTAAAAATAAAAATTAGTAGCATTTGCACCTTATTTCTCTCAGCCTCTGAAGTGAACGCAGAAACGGAAGGCATTTTAAAGACTAAACGGGGAACGAAGAACGAAAAATGGGAAACCTCATTCCCTTTCAGGGTTATAATATCCCATTTCTCAACATGCCACGGAGTGGTTCTGACACGTGTCTTATATTTATTTTTATGTAACATTTTTATACCGCCCAAAACTTGGGGTACAACTTAGAGCCCCCAAAACCTATATGCAAAGCTACATGCATTTAACTTCGTATATAGGTATTCCGTGAATAAATACATTAATTAAAGGTCTTATCACGGTATTACAGTACCGCTGCTATTTGTATGTTTCTGTTCTCTAATGAATCAATGCAGTTTTCTGCACTTAATTTCGTCCGTAGCTTCATAGCGCCAATATGATTGAAAAAGGACTTAAAAAAACAACTTAGTACTCAAGATAGTGACAGCTCAGTCTGACTTCAGTGGGGCTTACTCTCAAGTAAATCTATACAGGATTGCAGCCTTGTCTCAAATCCAACCAATAGGGAGGTTACGTTCTAAGCAAGGATGCATTTTTCTGGCCAATAGGAGTGCAATATTTGAATTTCCCTTGGTCTTTCTAATAGGAAGACGTCAGTCCTTTCAATAGCCAATGAGGAAGTAAGTCCGAAAGCCTATGATTTGCATTGAAGCCGCTATATATACAAGGGGACTCTGCTTCCTCAATATCGCAGTATTTTATCTGTTTCCGGCATCGCAAGCGACTGCTCAAAATGCCTGAGCCCGCTAAGTCTGCTCCGGTCCCCAAAAAGGGGTCGAAGAAGGCCATCACCAAGACCCAGAAGAAGGGAGACAAGAAGCGTAAGAAGAGCAGGAAGGAGAGCTACTCTATCTACGTCTACAAGGTGCTGAAGCAAGTTCATCCGGACACCGGCATCTCTTCCAAGGCCATGAGCATCATGAACTCCTTCGTCAACGACATCTTCGAGCGCATCGCCGCCGAGGCCTCCCGCCTGGCCCACTACAACAAGCGCTCCACCATCACTTCCCGGGAGATCCAGACGGCCGTGCGCCTCTTGCTGCCGGGAGAATTGGCCAAGCACGCTGTGTCTGAAGGCACCAAGGCGGTCACCAAGTACACCAGCTCCAAGTAAACTGGGAAAGGAAAAAAGCCACTAAAATACAAAGGCTCTTTTAAGAGCCACCTACATCTGCTTTAAAAGAGCTGTGTACTTTAAAGCTTTTGCATCTACCGAATGTATGAATCTCTTGTTAGAGCCCTGTCTCAATCCAAATTGCATTTGCAAGTGGTTTAGCCTTGTGGTAAACCTTCAGCAAGGTTGTTCACTTCCCCCAACCTTAATCATACCTGCTTTAAAGTATTTTGACTGTAGTCTTGACCAGAGATGTTCCCTCTGCAGGTAATTCTAGCTTCAAAAATGCAGGGAAACGTGGTGAAATGCAGGGAAAAATTGAGGCAATGCAAGGAACTTTCGTTATAGTTCCTTTTCATTTTGTTCCTTTTTCTGACTAGAGGAGATAATGTTTCTCCTTTTGAGTGACTGACTAGATGTAATACTGTTGTGGACTACTTTCACCTTCATTTCCAAACTTCTGAGGCATGAGCAAGCCTCATATGATTGCATTTCCATGTATGTATCCGGTCTCTCTTGCATCTGGGTGAGTAGACTACGTATGTATAAGGAAGGGCATCAACAGCCTTTACTACAATTATGTCAAGGAACTTGAAGTATTGTTGTGTATTCCTAAAGTGCACACATACACGACTTCTTAAATATCTTATTTTGAAACGGAGTATATATAATTCTGCTACTGTGTTTTGCTGTGGGATGATGGGAAATGTGGCCTTTTGCTGAGTAAGAATCATTTTGAGATATTTTATTTATTAAATTTATATAACGCCCTCCAAAATTGCTCAGGGTGGTTCACAACATAAAAACAAAACAAATTAACAATTAAAATCAAACTATTAAAACACAGTAGTACCAATAAAACAGCTAAAAGGCCTAAAACAGTATAAAATTAAAACTATGTTTCTAAGATATGTCTTAGAAATAGCTGATGAATTTCTATTGCATATAATTTCCTGCAGGGAGTTTCAAAGGCAAATAAGGGAATTTCTGCTGCTGGGATGGAACTACACTGGTCTTGCCTATGGAGAATTAACGCTAACTACTTTTTAGGTAACAGAATTGTACTTAACTTAAAAAAAAAAACAACCCTCACCAATTATGCTTGTGGGTGTTAGTCGCTTCATAGGTATTACACCCATCCTGTGTCAGCTTCATGGGCTAGATTCAAGGTGCTGGTATTGACCTTTAAAGCCATACACGGCTTGGGGCCAGGGTACCTGTCGGACCATATTCACCCCTATGAATCTGCCAGGGCCCTCTGATCATCATCCCAGGACCTGCTCATAACCCCACCACTAACAGGGATCCAGTTGGAGGGGACTAGAGACAGAGCCTTTTCGGTTGTGGCTCCTCGGTTTTGGGACACCCTCCCTGAAGAGCTTCGCCATGCTCCTTCCATGTGTTTTAAAAAAAACATCTTAACACACCTTTTTAAGGAGGCTTTTTAATATCATTATTTTGTTATATCTGGTAGCTTCTTTAGCTTTTTATAATTTTCAGTTTTAATTTGAACCTAATTGTTTTTAATCTGACTTTTAAAAAATTTAATTTTATTACTTGTATCTGTGTCTATGTTATTGTTGTAAGCCGCCCCGAGCAGTATTGCACTGGAGGGGCAGGGTATAAATATTTTAAATAATAAAACAATAAATACATGCCACAAGTTTTAACTGTAATGTTTACATCTGCTCCACAAATGCAGAACCTTAAAACTGCTAGATCACAAGTGTTCAGCAATCATATCCAGTGCTATCTGAAAGCAGAGGAACTGTAAATGTTCTCACAAGATGGAAGCTTAGATCATTGCTCTGGGCTCCTTGGAGGAAGAGAGGGATATAAATGTAAATAATAATAAACTCAATCTCACCATTTTGATAGAGAGACTATCTCTCAAGCCTAAACCAGGGAGCAAAATCTGACACTGCTAAAAGTGCCATTAGATCAACCTGTATTTTAGAATCTATCACTTCTCTGACTCAGTCTAGAGCAGTGTGCTTCAAGCAGAGTAGGAACAGTGAGTTACTGTTAACCACTGATTAAGGATTACCAAGTAGGAGCCCCTAGCCCAGATCTACCCCCTGACACAATTTCATCTGGTCTTCTACAAATCCAAGGAGAGCTGACTTTTGGACTTACAATTTCTAAATAGTGTATCCAGTGTAAAATACTTCCTGTTGAGTTTAATTTTCTGGTTAGGAGTGCATTGCTACAGCTGCTCTAAAATTCTTTAAAGTTCTTTTAAAGCAGCAAAAGACAACTAGAAGTCAAACATTATGAATTGCCAATTAATTAATCAGGCCACTATTCCATCCACACCAGTATTGTCTACACTGACTGCCAGTCACTCTCCAAGGTTTCACACAAGCATTTCCCGGCCCCACCTGGAGATGCTGCCAAGGATTGAACCTGAGACCTTCTATAGCTAACAGTGCCCCCACCCAAATCCATACCAAGGCAGACCCTGCTTAGCAAAAGGAAAAATTATGCTTGCTATAAGGCCGGCTCTGAGACTGCACAACAGTTCCTTAAGAGAGAGGTGCATAACCTGAGGGAAAACCTGGTTACATTACAGCTTTACATTTTTCATGGCTGCGATTGTAAGCTTTTAAAAGTAGTGGCACCTTTAAATCTGTGGCCTAAGCTCATACTCAAAACCATTTTGGTGAAAATTGTAATGTAGAACACGAATAGATTTATAAATGTATATTCAGCACTTTCCCAAGAACATGTGGTGGCTCTTAAAAGAGCCTTTGGGGTTTTTGAGGCAAGAGCCCCTATCGGTTTGGGCAGATTTAAGCTCTCTCCCCACGGATGCGGCGGGCCAGCTGGATGTCTTTGGGCATGATGGTGACCCGCTTGGCGTGGATGGCGCAGAGGTTGGTATCCTCAAAGAGGCCCACCAAGTAAGCCTCGCTCGCCTCCTGCAGGGCCATCACGGCCGAGCTCTGGAAGCGCAGATCGGTCTTAAAGTCCTGGGCGATTTCACGCACCAGGCGCTGGAAGGGCAGCTTGCGGATCAGCAGCTCGGTGGACTTCTGGTAGCGGCGGATCTCGCGGAGAGCCACAGTGCCAGGGCGGTAGCGGTGAGGCTTCTTCACGCCGCCGGTGGCTGGAGCGCTCTTCCTGGCAGCCTTAGTAGCCAGCTGCTTACGAGGCGCCTTCCCACCGGTGGACTTACGAGCGGTCTGCTTAGTACGAGCCATCCTTCCCTGCAGAAAAACACAAGCACAACTCTGCCAGAAAAACTGCAAGCAACAGTTGTCGCAAGAAACCGCGGCGGCCTATTTATACCCTATTTCCTCTGTCGTGATTGGATGATAACAACAACCAATCACTATCCAGATTTGAATCATCCGCGCTGTGTAGGGATTGGACAGGATTTGCAGAATTACAATCTGGGTTCTTTTGTTAGCTTCCTCCTCTAGCTCTGCTAAGGTACTTTCCCCCTTAGAAGCTGGTTCATGAATATGCAAGCGTCAGGCGTTTCGCTATGAAACACTGCGACTCTAGAAACGGCATCCGCTAAAAAGTAGTATTGATTTCTCAGTAAAATCTATATAAGGTATGCAACATACTTAGGTTAAATATGCAACATACTTAGGATAATTATATAGTTAATGTCTACGACATATGAGGGGGGAAATGCTCAAAGTAGCCTCATTGAAATGAAAAGGACATTTTTCATTTCAATGGAGCTACTCTGAGTAGTTTTCACCATGTCAGCCAATAGGTTTTGCTTCCTGGATCATAAATTAATTCGTGAACAATAACCAAGAGTAAGACAACCAAAACATTTTTAAATATCCCGCGCTGCGACGGGATTGGCCAATAGTTAACGGCCCCTTTAATCCAATCAATACACCTTAATTAATATCCCCGCAGGAGGCTGCTAAGTAATGTAGGAATTTTAGAGCAAATTTTAGAACGCCTTTATAGGTGTACTGTAATTCTGTGAGTGTGAAACTCATGAACAAATTAAATTAACACGGACTTGAAAGGAAAAGAAGAGGGGAAAGACATGAAAAAGAAAAGGTAGCGTGGCCGAGCGGTCTAAGGCGCTGGATTAAGGCTCCAGTCTCTTCGGGGGCGTGGGTTCGAATCCCACCGCTGCCAAGTTGTCTTTTAAAAGAAAATGCTTAGTCTTGCTATTACTAACAGGCTGGAAATATATTTTAGGCGTAACTATCCTAAACACGCCTACTAAAGAACCATCTCCAGTGAGCTCGAGTAAGAGAGGATCTGACAAACTGGTACAGATGCTTTTTTTAAACAGGAAGAGAGGTACAGAAGTGGGGGAGCGAGAAAGCATGTTTGGGCAGTGGATTGGAGACAAACACCAGAAAAGCGCGAACGTCCATTTATTCTTCGCTTTCACGCAACGGCCAGAAGCTTCTAAGATGCTAGGCAGCAGCTCCCCTGATGTTTTCCTCTCTCCAGCAACTGTCAGAGGTAGATTGTCTCCGAATATGGAGGATCCGTTCAAGGAGCCAATGGCCATGGAGTAGATCTCTCTTCCTGCTCCTGAAAGCATTTCTCTAATCTCCATTTCCACATCCTGTGGGAGTGAGTTCCATACGGTAATTGTCTGAAGGACTGTCTTTTGTCTGTCCTGAATCTCCTGCCCATCCATTTCATTAAGTTCTAGTCCTATGAGACACCATCCGTCATTTTGCGATCTGCGGTCTTTTCCTTTAACCGCTGCTGTCTTTTGCTTTTAGTGGGTCCGAGAGCTAACGTTGCCTTGTAAAGACTGTAATCTAGCCTTTTAAACTGTGGTATGTAAACTGCTTCACATGGTACGATGAGATCTTCATACTTCAATGACCCAAGCAATAAATTACATCCGCAAAAAAAGGCATCTCCCCGTCGGGGAATCGAACCCCGGTCTCCCGCGTGACAGGCGGGGATACTTACCACTATACTAACGAGGAAGAAGCTGATCGCAGCTTTTCTCTGGAGCTATTTCTTGATAAAGTACCTCCAGCGTTTTCCGATTGCCTAGCAACTAACTGCAGAAAATCTTGATGGGAATATTCGTATACCTCTTCAGTGAACCTTCGCCCCCTCCCTCCCCTCTAGCAAAGGATAGCAGCCAGCAGTTCTGGCCGATTTGTGCACCACATCTTCCCCAATATCCTGAATATTATACATAAAGATGCATTTGTCTGCATATGTACAGCTCAGTTCCACTGTTTACTATGTGAAACCTGTTTGCATAAAGGTGCACCTCTAAATCAGGTTAGAAAATAACTTCTTTAATCAACGAGAAATCTAGTTTTGACATAAAGACAGTGATGTAGCTGTTAGTTTTCTGCGTTTCTGCAGAGTTGCTGCTTTTCATTTCCCCGAGTCTTGATTAAGGGCATAGGTGCTAATATGCAATTCTCCCCGGAATTTTTGTGTGAGCACAGCAGTGATCCAGTTGTCTATTTCAGTTGCGCTTTGCACTTTCATGCTGTGCCATCGTGCTTGCATTGTACGGTTGTTGATGTTTATACATCGTTTTAGTGTGCTCCGTTGCACAGTGTTTTTACCCAGCGTTATTGTTACACTGCATTGTGCTTTGGTCTAATGCTACTGTTTTCTTATTTATTAATCACGTTTGCATTCAAGTCTTCCTGTTGAAACTTACCAAAATATTCTGATTTTGTGAGTGGAAATTGTCATTCTGCTTGGACAGTAGCTGTCCGCTTCCCCGCAAAAAACTTAAGTGTCCCTTTATCTCTGGGTTACTATCACCAAGACCAGGCGATTCTGCTGGGTAGTTATTTCTGGAAAAAACTGGCAATTCCTGTAGCTTAACTCTTCATACCCTCAAGAAATTCAGGCTTGATCTTTTGGACACCCAACTGGGAAAGTGCAACCGCACATTTTGCAAAAATCAGAAGTTTCCAGTCGGAGCCTGGCACCCAGCCGTTCTCCAGCAGATATATGTCTCGTCCACGCAGCGGTTTCTCGCCCCCGGGCCTCCAGAAACCCGGGCCGGAAAAAACACACACTCTCCTTATCGATTCTCTCCCAGGATGGCAGGAATCCTGAAGAGGACTTTGATTAATTTGCTCTTTTGTGTAGATTAAGAAACACAAATCTACAAACGCCTGGAGCCGAGTCGGGGTTCGCAGAAAGTCGCTCCCGGAATGCACCAATCAGAGCGCAGCTCCTCTCCTATAAATAGCAGGCTCGCGTCCTGGCGAGGTTCATTCAGGTTCGTTATAATTTGTAGGCGAAGGAAGGTGGTGTAGCTTAGAGAATGGCTGAGATGGCGCCTCTTGCCGCCGCGGTTGTGGAACCAGCGGCCAAAGCTCCCGCCAAGAAAGCGGCGGCCGCTCCCAAAGCTCGCAAGCCCTCCGGCCCCAGCGTGACGGAGCTGCTGACCCAGGCGGTGTCCGCCTCCAAGGACCGCGGCGGGGTCTCTCTGGCGGCCCTCAAGAAGTCGCTGGCGGCTGCGGGCTACGATGTGGAGAAAAACAACAGCCGCATCAAGCTGGGGCTCAAGAGCCTGGTGACCAAGGGGACTCTGGTGCAGACCAAGGGCACGGGCGCCTCGGGCTCCTTCAAGCTGAACAAGAAGCAGGCGGAGACCAAAGACAAGGCGGCCAAGAAGAAGCCGGCTGCTGCTACCGCCGCCGCCAAGAGCAAGAAGCCCGCCGCCAAGAAAGTGAAGAAGGCGGTGGGAGCCAAGAAAGTGGCTAAGAAGCCATCCTCTGCCGGAGTCAAGAAGGCGGCCAAGAGTCCCAAGAAGGCGAAGATCACCAAGCCTAAGAAGACGACGAAGAGCCCTGCCAAGACTCTGAAGCCCAAGCCGAAAGCCAAGCCCAAGGCTTCCAAAGTGAAGCTCGCCCCTAAAAAGAAGTGAGGCTTCTCCGCGTGAAGCAGCTTCCTCTAACCCAACGGCTCTTTTAAGAGCCACCCAAGAGTTCCTCGAAAGAGCCGAGTTCACTTTCCTCGCCCCGTATTGAAACCTGAACGTGGTGCTACTTGCGGAAATAGGTTGGAAAGGGGGAATCTCAACGTGGAAGCCAAGTCTCCACACTATAGCATCGCACCCCAGTAAGGCACAGGTAGACTTCTGAGAGTAATGGGTTCGAATCCCCCCTGCACAATGCATCATTTCCACCCGTGGCTTAATTAGCGTACCTAATTAGATGGGCCTCCCTGTGTCAGACCAGTCACATCAATTGCAAGAAACGTACAGGCTGCCGTATATTTCGGTTCCTCGTAGATGGACACCTGTTTTTGCTTGAAATCAGTCCCTCTAATGTCAGTTTACTATTCTGATTACTTAAAAAAAATTAGCGGGATGAAAGGGATTCGAATTCATAACTTCAAAGCTCAATTGAACAAACAGACATTTTAACCACTCGGGTATTTCATTGTATTATTTGGTTTCTACCTGCTTTTCTCTTGAGTTTTTCCAGAGTGGGAGGTTGTACCCTTCTTCCCCCACTTTAACAATCAAAGCCCGTAAAAGAATTGTCTATATTTTTATGTTCACTCATTTAAACTCCTATTATTTTTGCCATCCATGAGGCTGGTATAAACGTGGCCATTTCCTGCTTGATGTTTCTCTCCCTTTTCTCTGTTCTCAGATGCTGAGTGTATCTTTTTCATTTCGATTTATTCAGTTTCTCTTACTTTGCACTAAACGCGGGCTTTCTGCCTCATCATCCCCTTACCATCTACGCTTCGGATCAGTCTCTGGAAAAAAGTTCATAACTTTAAAAAGAACACCTATTTTCTGTCCTAATTGACTTATTGTTTATTTCCTTGAAGAGGAGTATGGTTTAAAAACTTGCATCCTTCAATCCTCAAAATTATTTCGTCCAGACAAAGTTAGCGCTGGTGTCTGGAAGTCAAACTTACTCAGCTACACAGACATTAAACTGTGCGGAGCAGAAGTTGAGCTATTATGATTAAAGGGTCTCATTAATATTGCTCCAGAGAAGTACTTCTGCTGAGAAGCGGGATCGAACCAACAACCTTCTGATCTATAGTCTAACACGTTCCCAACTGTGCTGTTTGGACTAATTATTCCTTTGATATTAATTCTATTGAAAGAAATACTATTTTCAATCACCACTATCAATTTTGATTATCAGTTTACATAGAAAGTCGCCTTTCCCTAAAACATATCATTTGAAAAACAGATGCATTCAATTCAAAGACATAAAATTAAAATTATTTTGCATTGGCCGGGAATCGAACCCGGGCCTCCCGCGTGGCAGGCGAGAATTCTACCACTGAACCACCAATGCTTTGCTGCTATAGCTCATATGTGTTGATCTAATATGGCAATTGTGATTAAATTCGCTTTCCAAAAAGTTGAGTATTTATCATTCTGATGAGAAGACTTTCCTAATCCTGCTTCAGTTTACAGCTCTCACTTTTCAGGAAGCAGAGAATCAATCTCTACCTCAAGAATCAAACGCTAACCAAGGATTTGCATAGTGCCGTTGGAATTGCACAGGTTTGCAATTGCCTTGCAGCTATACAGTGCTTCGGCTGAAACTGAAATTCTCCAGAGTGGGGATCCAGTAGCATTCCCTCACGCTGCAATCCTAATCGCAGAGAAGAGTGATTGATTGCCCCTTAGGCAAGAGCACTCTGCACGTGCTTAAAGGTACTGGTTTCTTTAGGCGCACTTTCCAGTTACCCTCACCCACTTCAAGTCTGTCAAGTCCCGTTGCTGTTACTGCTCTCAGTTCCAGAAATTCGAATAGAAACTTTGGCTGCTTTCTAAACAGCAACTTTCTTACGGAAGAAGTTGGGGGCGGCGGGGGGGGAGGCGATGGAACCCTGAAGCTAACCCACCTAAAACTTCGAAAGGGGATTAGGCGAATTTATGGAGAAAGAGGGCTCTATCATTGGTATTAGGCATGAAGGTCGCGTGGAACTTCCATGCGCAGGGGCAGTGTACCACTGAAAAACAGATACTGGCGTCGAGCAGTAAGGGAGGGCCCTTCTTGGAGCACTTTAAACGCGTACCCTCTTTTATATGTCTATTGCTTTTATCTGTTCGTAGTGATGATGAAGTCTTGCATGAAACTATTGGGTCAAGGCAGAATATCGCTGACTGGCCAAAACGCTTTAGATTTAAGGCTTTGGTCGCACTACTGTCTCCGGTGGATTGGAAGGGACCGCATGCTGAGAGTGGAGGGGAAGGATAGGGATTATTCCCACGCCCCACCATTCCACCTTGCAAAAAGGGCAAAAGGTTCCACCGAGATTTGAACTCGGATCGCTGGATTCAAAGTCCAGAGTGCTAACCATTACACCATGGAACCCAGGACGCCCTTTGCTTCATACCGTGTCATTTTGTCCTGAGCTAATTACAGACTCAACGCTCTCTAGCATAAGCGTGCTTTGCCTTCCCTTGGGACTGCACTGCAGAAAGTCAAAAGGATCGAAGAGAAGGGGGAGAAGCAAGCAGGCGCTGGCTGAGCTGTCTAGCACAGCCATGGCTTTATTTAAGTCCATTTCATAGGAGGGGTTGATAAAGAGGACTAGCGTCATGAGACGGCAGAAGGGTTCTCCACTGCTCGGTTCAGTGCCCTTCTGCTTTCTTCTCTGGTTGCTTATCAGCACTGGGGCGTGGGAGGGGGGGATGCTTCAGAAGGGCTTGGAGAAGCTGCTGCAGCTGCGGGAGGAAGGCAATATTTCCCCTACTGAAGCGGAAGGGAGAAAGTTTTCCGCCTTTGGTGGACAGCCTTTACCCGGGAGATGGCCATATCCAGCCACATGGAGGCAGATCTGCCTTGCTGCACTGGAAGTCCAGCTAGGCAGGTTCACCTCCTCAGCTCAGGGACATCACAGCCCTTCCCCTTGGGTTGAGCAGCTGGTCCTCCTAATTACGACTTCTATGTCATCAGCCAGCTGAGGATGGTACTTTACAAACAGGAAATGTCCCTGCACTGAGGCACTTAGAACAAGCTAAAATGGAATACAGGGGAGATAACAGAAGGGGATTAAAGTAAAAAAGGGAAAGTGCATGCATTTATTCAATTTACTTAGAGGTATCCTGTTCCTGAACAATGCCACCCCCACCCCACCCCCGGCCCCCACAACTCTCTCACTGGCTATTAGCCCAGAGAGGTGGGCTTCTCCATTCTTCATGTTTATTTGGACATCCAGGACATTCCATCTTCTCCATTTGCATGGGAAAGATGGCAAGTATTTACTCCTACCACAACAAATACGTATACACTGCTTTTCAACAGAAGTGCTCAAAGCTGCTTGGGTGTCACTGACTGGCTGACATGAAACGTCCAGACCAAACCACAAAAGATAGAAACATGTTATTTTCACAGGCAGGCTCCAGTCCTCATCCAGATTGGGGAGGGGGGGATGTAAACCCTCCAGAAAAATGGGGAAATGTTCGCAGAGAAAGCGGAAAACTTTCCCACTGGAAAAGCATGGGTTAGGATTCAGGCAGAAGGATTCAGTCAGAGTTTGGCATTTTTTCCGGGTACTGCTACACAAAGGAAGTCCGGACTTCGTGGTACATGGCACATGATCACAAACTGAAAGCTCTTTTACTAGCAGAAAAAAAAGATAGTATCCAAGGGGATACCCTTGGGAAGTCCATAATGCTGGGAAAAGTTGAAGGAAAGAGAAGAAGAGGATGACCAGCAGCAAGGTGGATGGACTCAATTACAACAGCAATGAATGCACCACTGAGAGACCTTAATGGGCCTTGGGCCTGATCCCACAGGGCTGTTCTTATGTTCTAAAGGCCAAGCTGAAGACAGATCATCCTGGAGAGAATCTATCTATGTGGTCGCTAAGAGTCAACTCCAAATTGACAGCACTTAATCAATCAATCATCCAAGGGGGCTTACTTAAGGTTCCTAAAAGCTCCAGATCTGGATGTTCCCCCTTCCTTCCAGTTGAATAATACGACAGCCATATCGTGACTTATATTTTATTAAAGGGCGAGGCTTTTCCAAACAAGGGTTATCAGAGCAAAATCCAGCACAAAGAGAGAACACATCACTGCTCAGATGACCTTGAATAGAACCTGCCAGACAAAAATAACCTAAAGGATTCCTTCCAAACCCTTTTTACTAGCAACTTCTGAATCTGAGTCCATCTCAGCTCTTCTTTCCCGAAGACAGGGCAGGGCCTGCCTTCACTTCTGCCCTCTTCCGGAAGATCAAAACCAAGAGGTCATGAGACAGGAGCAGCAGGCTTTCTGGACTAGCCTCTGGCAAAGTGAGGAGTGTGTCTGACTCGGCTTCCTTGCCTCGCCTCCTGGAAGACTGAAGCTCAAGCTAATTAAACCCTATCCAAAAAATGACACCTCTGCTGGGAGAAGAGGTAGAACAACTGAAGGCAGCAAATAAACCCTACAATGGAATGCAGAAACCCTTGCCCACCACCACATCAGATAACTATAGTATCTAAACGGATTACATACAAAAGTCACAATTCCAGCATGCCTTAGCAAGCTAGGGCTGTGCGTGGATCTGTTGCTCTGCCTCAATGGGAACACGTTAATTAATGGAGCACCAGCACTTTCTACAGAATCCTGAACCATCTGAGTTTCCACTTTCTAAAAGAAGCATCTGTGTGTGTGAGAGAGAGATTGCTCTGTGTGTGCATGAATAAGCAATATTTTGAAAATGGATTGCTTAAATAAATAACTGATCTAAGTTAGCAACAGGAATGTAGGGAAAGGGAGATATGTCTATGTTTAAAACCCACCCTCCCTCTTGGAGACTTCCTCCTGCCATGTCTGCATTTTCAAAAGAAGCAACCTCACTCTCCTCACCCCAGTATTTCTCCACAAGGACTAGGAACTTATTTTGCAAAATAACCAACCAATTGCTCCCAGGAGTCTGTGCAAACTATTAATTCTTCTGCTACCATATTCCACAGCTAGCAGCTATGCAGATTCCTATGCCACTCAGATTGGCAGAATCCAACAAAAGCTTTAAGCTGAATGGACTCCTGTAGGCTCAACACCTACCCAAAAAAGGCTTCTGCCTAGAAGCCCCCAGTTTGCTCCTATGCCCAATGCTTTCTCCTCCTCCTCCTCCTCTCTCAGGAAAAACAAACACAGCTATGAAAGAATCTCCTAAATAAAACATCTCTCGGTGCCTAGGAAAGGATTTCGGTTTCAGCATCCTCCACAGATGTACATCTGTTTCCTGGCTGAGGTAATGGACCGATGAAGCCTCAAAAGTGTTCCCTGTGCTGTGAAATAAGGTGCCCTTCTCTGCAGGAACTCCCACCCCACCCCAAAAGAAAGTTCTGCACCACCATCACCCGCTCTGGACCAAGCAGGAGCCCACAGTAGAAAAGGAGGGCCACTTGCATTGTTGAACAGAATTTTTAAAAAAAAATTTCGTGGGAGGTTGCTGGATTCTCTGCATAAAGGAGATTGCAGCTGGGAAGGGGTGGCTAGTGAACTGTTCTCTCCTTCTGCCTCTGGTAATCTGGAAGGGGAAAGCAGAAAGAGGATGAGTATATGAAGAGCCCTGGTGGATCAGAAATGACAGCCCAAATAGCCCACAGTGGCCAACTAGATACCTCCCAGGACCCCACAAAGACTGCTTAAGAAGAACAGCCCTCCACCACTGCATGTCCCCAGCAGGATACTTGTATTCCAAGGTATTCAGCCACTGAATATATTATTCCAATTTTATTATTAAAATGGAGATTTCACTAGCAAGCAGAGCTGTTGACAGATCTACCCTCCTCAAAGAATTTATGCAATTTCCATTTAAAGCCATCATGTCGTCCAGGGGTGCCCTTGGACTAATTTTTTATATATTAGTTAAATTTATACCCCGCCTTTCATTACGAAAATCCCAAGGCGGCTCACAATAAAATTTAAAAACAAGATTATTAAAAAGACACAATAAAACATTGAGCTAAAAAATATAAAGACAAATCTGATTTTTTAAAAAAATTAAAACACAAACATAAAAACAGTACAAAATACAAGCAGCAGCAGTGGAGACAATCATATAAAAAAACCTGGGTAAAAAGCCACGATTTGACATGCTAATCCCTCTTTCAAGCTCTCTGTAAGAATGAGGGCAATTTTTCCAATTGCATTTCCATGCAGAAGAAAACTCTAATACTAATATTATTGAGATCCATATCATGCATCACACCACACCACCCTTTATCATGGTATGCAGACTTGAACATGTTATTCCCTCCAAATTTCAGTTCTCCATCCATTAGAGTGGGAATAGCAACAATTTGCATCACAGGGCTGCTGTGAAATCAAAGAGCAACAAGAGACTACAAAGCACTTGATAAGGTGTGCTACCAAAGGGCTGTAGATTCTGACAAGAGTCATAGCAGCACTTACTGTAAGGAAAGAAACGGACTCTCATGATAATTTCCCGAGCCGTTTTCAGGATCTCTACAGCCTAGGGGAAAAGAAGAGACATTCTCAACATTGTTTCATGGAGCCCTATTCATTCAATTAATCAATCCTCTTTCTTCCCTAGAACTCAAGGGAGATGTACAGTTTTGAGGAAACCACCCATCTAGGTACTGACCAGACCCAGACTTGCTTTGCTTCAGTGAAATGGCTGCATCAAATGCCTTCTGCCCACAGCCCTGAGCATGTGGCATGCACTTGGGCAGTGTTCCCTCTAACAGGGACTCCCTGATGTGGTTGACTACAACTCCCAGAATCCCCAAGCAAAAGCCATTGCAGCTGGGGATTCTGGGAGCTGTAGTCAACAGCATCTGGGAGTCCCTGTTAAAGGGTACACTGCCCATGGGTGGTTTTCGCCACCCAGCTGGATATGCAAGGCCCACCCCACTTGGCTCCCAAGACTTCCGGCCATGGGAAGGCATCTCACCTTGCCGTGCTCAATGTCCTGGAAGTCTACGTCATTGACTGCCAGAACCTGGTCTCCCTCCTGCAAGCCTGCTCGGTGCGCATCGGAATCTGGGATCACCTGGGGAAAGAAGTGGCAACAAAGCAGTCAAAACAGGGGCAGGTACCCAAAATGCCAGTGTGCCACCCAGGCCTCTCGGTGTTCTTTCTCATTTTCTTCATCTGTGTGCAGAATGAGTTTTGTTCTGGGAGGCAGGATCAAGGCTGTGTGTGCACACTATGTGCATTCAGAGTGGGACCTTCCTGATTCAACCTGTGCAGGATCTAAAATTGAGTGGACATCAAAAGACGTGCGAGCGTCCGCACATGCGCATGCCTTCGAAGGAACACTGGGCCCCATCCTGTTAGGCCACGCACCACGCCATTTGCAACACTGCCACCAGACTTAGCAGGACTTAAGTACAATGTGCAAACACCTAGTTATTAATTTCTATTCTGCTATATAGAATAACAGAATAGCAAAAGGAAAGGAATTAAACCAGGGGTGCACAACTCAAATACCCCAGTGGGCCGGAACCAACCATGACTTGGTGTGTCTGGAGGCAGAGGTAAATGTTCAGCAAATTAATGGTTTTACATTAGAAGTTAATTATTAAATATGGACAAAAGCAATTTTGTCCTAGCCCAGCACTCTAACCACTACACCACACTGGCTAGTTAACTAGTTAACCACAACATGAGGAGAGAAAAGGAGCCTTCCCCTCATGCACTTTCAAAGCTTACCGTATTTTATGGACTATAAGGCGCTACGGACTATAAGACGCACCTTAATTTTAATCCAGTTTTTCTGAGTTTTAACATATTAAACTGTTAAAACATATAAGACGCACCTGAATTTTGGCGGATATTTTTTGAGGAAAAAAGTGAGTCTTATAGTCCATAAAATACGGTAATTTTGAAAGGGGGCTGACCCCCACCAGGGCCATGGGGGTAAGGCAGCGTTTTGTACCTCACTTCATGCACCACAAAACTTTGGACCCACTCTTGAGGCCAGCGACAAAGTTCCTGTGGGCTGGATCTGGTCCCCGGGCCTTATGTTGTGCAGGCCTGGATTAAACTAAGATGCAGAGGTGGAAACTGGGTCCAGACAGGACAGGATACCTTTCTATATTTTATTTTAATTTTTAAGCAGTCCTATAACCCATATTAGTGACAGCTAAGCTGGAAAAGGTCCTCCCCTGCCCCAAAGGTCCTAAAAATTATGATTTGTCTTAAGCCTTTGTGGCAAAATGAGCTGTATATGTATATTAGTTAACACATCAACATCAATACATTCAAATGACTTTCTTGCTAAGGAGGTCACAAAAGCAGAGACAAAGAGGTCGACGCACCTTAGAAATAAATATCCCCAGTTGGGATGCTTTTCCTCCTCGGATGTTAAAGCCCAGCTAGGAAAGAAACAGAGATTAGATGGCACCGGAGGAAAGGAATTGTGAGTATTTAACTCTTCAACAGATACTTAGTTTTTCAGTTCTGCCTTCTTCCCAACCCCATTAATTCCACTGCTAGCCTCTAGGCAAGAAGGATGCATCTCCTCCAACGCAATAAAACTTCTCTCTACACTCACACCGAATCCATGACATAATAAGTTTTATAAATGAGCAGACAGATAAAATAAGGTTTGTACCACATGTGGCAGACTAGAAAGAGTCCCATACTATAAATGCCTATTATTCATAAATATCCCCATTATCTCACAGTTTGCTGATGTTCCCTCCCAAATCAGAACTGGCATGTGCTTGTTCTGCTGCCCCTCTCCAATTTCACTATGAACAAGGAGAGCTCTTCCCAAATTAGAAAAATTTGACCTACTTTTTATCAAAGAGAACACAAGAATCTTTACTCTTATTTATCCTTCAGTTCAACCTGCTAGAGAGAACCCTGACCTCTTAAGAGGTCCTCATGACCACCTGACTTTGCCTACTCCAGGGGTTCTGAAATTTGGTTCCCTAAATGTTGTTTGACTACAACTCTCATCATCCCCTGTGGCGGGGTTGATGGGGGGTTGCAGCCCAACATCTGTAGTCCATTGTGGCAGGGGGTTAATGGGAGTTGTAGTCCAATATCTGTGGACCCAAGTTTCAGAACCCCTGGCCTACTAATTACTAGGGAAGAGAGCTGGTCTTGTGGTAGCAAGCATGACTTGTCTCTTTAGCTAAGCAGGGTCTTCCCTGCTTGCATTTGAAAGGGAGACTAGAAGTGTGAACACTGTGAGATATTCCCCTTAGGGGATGGAGCCGCTCTGGGAAGAGCAGAAGGTTCCAAGTTCCCTCCCTGGAAACATCTCCAAGATAGGGCTGAGAGAGATTCCCGCCTGCAACCTTGGAGAAGCCACTGCCAGTCTGTGAAGACAATACTGAGCTAGATGGACCTATGGTCTGACTCAGTATATGGCAGCTTCCTATGTTCCTATTTCTCTCCTCCCAGAAAACCACCGTGATTTCCAGCCAAAAGTCCATGAAAGTCCCATGAAACCAAGACTCCCATGAAACTGAAGGCCAGGAAATGTAGAACTGACAAAAGGATGTACTTTTTCACACAGTACATAATTAAATTGTGGAATTCTCTGCTGTGGGGTGTGGTGGTGGCCTCTAGCATGGATGGCTTTAAAGGGGACTTGGACAAATTCATGGAGGACAGGTCTAACAATGGCTATTAGTCTGGTGGCTATAGGCCACCTCCAGCCTCAGAGGCAAGATGCCTCCGAAGACCAGTGGCAGGGGAGCCACAGCAGGAGACAGGGCGTGTCCCCACCACTTGCCTTTGGGACTTCTCAGAGGCATCTGGTGGGCCATGGTGTGAAACAGGATGCTGGACTAGATAGGCCTTGGGCCAGATCCAGCAGGGCTGTTTTTATGTAAGACACACCAGAGCATCTGTCCTCTGATCAAAGTTATTAACCGTGGCCATTTCCTTCTCTCAAGGCCAAGGGCTGCTTACAGGCCTTCCATCATGTCTGGAACCGAGAGGAGCTCTGTTAAGAAAGCTGTACAAGTAATAATCTCAGAGGTGTCTAAGCACTGTCCTGAGCTCGAGCCCCAATCAGGTCCAGTCAACTCTCACCTGAGCCCCTGGAGGTTTCTTCAGCACAATGGTACGAGGCAGGAACTGGGTCAGCTCGTTGTTATAATCAGAATGGTAAATTCTCTACAGAAACAAAAAGCACACCCAAATGGTATCATTGATTCCAACCTAGAAATCCTACACAGAATGGCTCCGACATACCATGCCATGGTTCTCCTCCAAGAAGCGGCTGAAATAATACATCTCAGGCTAGTCGGATCCCTTTAAAACCTTGTCACCAAGTGTCGGCACCACATAGGATGCATAGGAGGAGAGCTGGTCTTGTGGTCGCAAGCATGAATTGCCCCCTTTGTGGAAGTAGGATCCAGCCTGGTTTGCATTTGAATGGGAGACTACATGTGTGAGCACAGCAAGATATTCCCCTTAGGGGATGGGGCCGCTCTGGGAAGAGCATCTGATTGCATGCAGAAGGTTCCAAGTTCCTTCCCTGGCAGCATCGCCAAGATTGGGCTGTGAGAAACTCCTGCCTGCAGCCTTGGAGAAGCTGCTGCCAGTTTGCGTAAACAATCCTGAGCTAGATGGACCAATGGCCTGACTCGGTATATGGCAGCTTCCTATGTTCCTAGGATATAGACCTGAAGTTCTAACCACTGGGACTAGGGGGCTGCCCCCATAACCAGTGCAGGATTCAGAGCTATGCACCTCATGAGGAGGGATCCAGGTTGGGGGGCTTTCATAGGGAGGGAGGAACACCACCGGGTAGTCGTCATAAGGGATTCGGCCACCGCCGCCTCCTCCAAGATCCATTCTGAAGTCAGTGTAGAGATGGAGAAGCACAAGAATCCTTTTCTAGAGCTGTTGCCACCTCTGAGGAGAGAAAGCAGTCTAAGTGCCTCGCATGCTCCCCCCACCAAAAAGCCAGGTCTGTTTGCTTCAAGGCAGAGGAAAGGTCTTCACCCTGCCTGGCCCTTTTCAAGCTAGTGATTTGAGGACCCCAAAAAATTATTTATTTATAACATTTATATCCTGCTCTTCCTCTGAGGAGCCCAGAGGTACATGGTTATTTTTATCCTCACAACAACCCTGTGAGGTAGGTTAGGCTGAGAGATACATGACTGGCCCAGAGTCACCCAGTGAGTTTCATGGTTGAGTGGAGATTCGAACTCGGGTCTTTCCAGTCCTAGTCCAACACTCTAACCACTACACTATCCCAATCCACTCAAGAGCAGCCCTGCCGGTTCAGGACAAGGCCTGGCTCCGGGGCCTAGGGTGCCCAGATGCTGCTGGACTACAACTCCCATCATCCCACCACAACAATGGCAGCCACTGTGGCTGGGGAAATGGGAGCTGAAGCCCAGGACTTCCTGCTCCCCACAGAGGCCAGCCAGATGCCTCTGGTGAGACCACAAACAGGACACGAAGGCAGACCCCCCCCCCCTCACCGCTTGCTGCTATACAAATATTAATCTCCTATACCTATCTATGAATATGTTTATTCTGTGGCTGCCATCTTCACGCCCTCAGCCACCCAAGCTCTTATGCTTTTTCACCTCTGCACAGCCACTTAAAAAACAAACACCCACAAGTATAGCTTTCCCCCTGTGCAGAGCAATGTTAATGCAAAAAGCTACACTGGTTGGACATCTGCCTGCCAGGCAGCTGCTGGCAGCGCAGCAACCCTCTCAGCTGCAGTGGGGGCAGCAATCCACTCAGGGCCTCGTTTCGGATTTGATTTTTGAAATACTGCAATGAGCACTGATGAGGAAAGTCAAGATTCTGGAAACCGGATGCTGCAGGGCCCAGACCAGACAAATGCCTTATTTGACAAAAAGCCAAGCCAAATGGACTCCGTCAGACTTTAACCCTGTACACCGCCTAGGGATCGCAATATTAACGGAGTCTATAAATTAAATAAATAAATATTAGATGGATATCCTGCTCTTCGCTCCTCTCCTATTTCCACTCCCCCTCCCCTTCTGCTAGTTTTCCAACTGCGATCCCTTCGGGGCAGGAAGTCTTCTCGTTCTTCGTCCATGCACACGGATGGCACGAAAGAGACACAACAAGCCAGTGATAAAAACAGCAAGCAAGCTTTCAGGTTCTCCGGGTGCTTCTTCTCTCGCCTCCCTCCTCTTGCCCAGCCTAACGAAGAGCTCTGTAGGCGCCACAAGCTTGCCTATTGCTTTGGGACGTTTCAGCTGGAGCTGATCTACACCGTCCCCTAATTAGGATGCGCCCCCAGCTGCATAGACACGCCCCGTCTCCCCCACCCCAGGCCCTTTCCTCCTTTGGCCAGCAGTGGGGGCAGCCCTTCCCCACTTACCAGCACCAGGGCCGGTGCCCTCCTGCTCACACTTACCTGGGAGCAAATCCCAGGGGGCCCAGCGCGTCTTACTCCCGAGGAGGCACCCCTGCGACTGCCCGCGG
This sequence comes from Hemicordylus capensis, assembly GCF_027244095.1. NCBI lineage: Eukaryota > Metazoa > Chordata > Lepidosauria > Squamata > Cordylidae > Hemicordylus > Hemicordylus capensis. The sequence continues at coordinate 4,165,707 of NC_069662.1, read as the reverse complement.
GGGACGCCTCCCGCTCGCTCAGCTGGAAGCTCCGGTTCTGCAGTGCAAGCTAAGGGCAACGCCCGCCTCCCCTGGCTTCTCCTCCAATCCCGAAAGGCTCTTCCCACCAGCCCCCCCAATCTACGGAGAGAATCGCAATCCTCCTGTTTTACTGGTCAGAATCGCTGCCAGTTCCTTTAGGGACGCCCTCATGCTTTCCGTCCTTCCGACTGGCTGGGAATTAGAGGAGGCGGGGACAATAAAGAAGGGTCTGTCGCCCTTCTGTACCAGTGCATGCAGACGCACGCCCTGCCACGTGTAAAATACACAGGTACAGTGATCAGATTAGACTAAAGCGGATTTGGGGGCTCCCAGGGGCTGTGGAGGCCTGAACTCCAGCAGTAAGAGCGCCTCTGCTTATGAGGCCACAAAGCAAACATGAGCCCTCGTGGATAGGAAGCATCTTTACTGGCTGCCCCAGCAACAGCCAGCACCACACTTGGACGGCTTTGCTTCCTTCACTCAAGCATCAGTCCACCATCCTTGCTTCTGCAGGAAGTTTGAGTGGAGGAAACCAAGCTGTAGAAGTTCAGTGCTGGGAGAGCAATAGAGGGGTGAGTGAGTGGGTTTCTGCTGCTGCCGCCGGTCACTGAGAGAGTCTGATCCCATTATGCACTGCTACATCCAGAGCACACCCTGGTTAACAGTTGTTCAGAAGCAAAAGACAGAGTTTGTTTTTGGAAACCTCATTTTAGAAGAGGCATTCTGTGCGAGGGAGGAGGAGGAATCCCTCTTCTAGAATTTTAATGAGTATTTGTGTTTAGATAGATTGGGGGGAGAAGTGTGCATGAATGTTTGTGTGTTTGTGTGTGCATAAAACAAAGAGCCAGCATGGTGTAGTGGTTAGAGTGCTGGACTAGGACCGGGGAGACCCGAGTTCAAATCCCCATTCAGCCATAAAACTAGCTGGGTGATTCTGGGCCAGTCACTTCTCTCTCAGCCTAGCCTACTTCACAGGGTTGTTGTGAAAGAGAAACTCAAGTATGTAGTCCACCGCTCCGGGCTCCTTGGAGGAAGAGTGGGATATAAATGTAAAATAATAATAATAATAATAAATCTGCTGTCCAGTTAATTGAACACACCCTTCTTATTGATTAAAAAGTATTTTAATCTAAATCAATTAAATTGGAGCCCTGCTGGTACCAATATATGTGGCCTGGGAGTGATATAAGTTGTAGGTTTATCCATCAGTGGTTTGGAGTGCAATTCTCTGATAGAGAACAAAGGAATCCTGTTTCCTAGGAAACTTCTATGACTTCTAAATACTGTATTTACCTGAATCCAAAACTAGTTTTCCCCCAAGTTCTTTGGTGCTAGAATTGGGGGGGGGTCTTCTTAAATTCAGGGTCCTCTTCCTTTTGAGTAAATAGTATAACCTTTATTTAACCCATATTTTTAAGGGGGTCATCTTAAACTCAGGGTCTTCTTCTATTCAGGTAAATGTGGTACAGCTCTCTTGAGCTGCTGCAAAGGGAGAGATCCATGATTCTTTTTTAAACCTTTTTCTGCAGTGACTATTTCCTTGTGTACCTCTTGAATGAGGTACACCAGCGTGGTGTAGTGGTTAGAGTGCTGGGCTAGGACCGGGGAGACCCGAGTTCAAATCCCCATTCAGCCATGAGACTTGCGGGGTGACTCTGGGCCAGTCACTTCTCTCCCAGCCTAACCTACTTTACAGGGTTGTTGTGAGGAGAAACTGAAGTATGTAATACACTGCTCTGGGCTCCTTGGAGGAAGAGCGGGATATAAATGTACTACTACTTATAATAATACAAAAAGTGGCTTTCAGGGATTTCAGCTGTGCACTTAATAATACAAAAAGTGGCTTTCAGGGATTTCAGCTGTGCACTTAATAATACAAAAAGTGGCTTTCAGGGATTTCAGCTGTGCACTTAAAACAGGTGGCCAACCTGAGGACTACACCTTTCATCCTCCTCAGCTGCAGTTGTGGCTGTGGACGATGGGAGGCAGTCAAACAGCTGGAGAGCCTCAGCTTGGCCACCCCTGAGCAAAGCCAAGTCATGCTTTGGAAGAGAGAATATTACTTTCTGCAAATACAGCCCCAAGGACTCCTGTTGTTGTTTTATGTCTTCTCTCTAGGCTTTTCCTGAAACAAAAGATGGGTTGTTCATCGAAGCTGAATTTTTCTCAGGGGGAAAGCCCCTGCTTGGGCAAGGTGTCCTCTCCGAGCCTCCCAGCAGGAAAGAGATCTGCTATTAAAATCACCAAAGGAGCAATGGCCAACTTCACATATATGCTGATGGGATCTGAGCTGTCGGTGACTGACCAGGAGAGAGATCTTGGGGTCATGGTGGACAGCTCGTTGAAAGTGTTGTCTCGGTGCACTGCTGCTGTGAAAAAGGCTAATTCCATGCTAAGAATCATTAGGAAGGGGGATTGAAAATAAAAATGCTAATATTATAATGCCCTTATAAAAATTGATGGTGCGTCCACATCTGGAGTACTGCGTACAGCTTTGGTCACCGTATCTTAAGAAGGATATTGTAGAACTGGAAAAGGTGCAGAAGAGGGCAACCAAAATGATCAGGGGCTTGGAGCACCTTCTTTATGAGGCTAGGCTACAGTATCCGGGGCTCTTTACCTTGGAAAAGAGGCAACTAAGGGGAGACATGATCGAAATGTATAAAATTATGCATGGAGTGGAGAGAGTGGACAGAGAGAAATTTTTCTCCCTCTCTCACAACACTGGAACCAGGGGTCCCCCCCATGAAACTGAAGGTTGGGAAATTTAGGACCGACAAGAGGAAGTACTTTTTCACACAGCACATACTGTATGTGAATCTGTAGAATTCTTTGCCATGGGATGTGGTTCTGGCCACCAGCTTGGATGGCTTTAAAAGGGGCATAGACACATTAATGGTGGACAGGTCTATCAGTGGCTACTAGTCTGGTGGCTGTGGGCCATCTCCAGCCTCAGAGGCACAATGCCTCTCTATACCAGTTGCAGGGGAGCAACAGCAGGAGAGAAGGCATGCCCTCACCTCTTGCCTGTGGGCTCCCCAGAGGCATCTGGTGGGCCACTGTGTGAAACAGGATGCTGGACTAGATGGGCCTTGTGCCTGATCCAGCAGGGCTGTGCTTATGTTCAGTGGCTGAATAGTCCTGCAGTTCCCATTCAAAGTTAATTTAGGGCTCAGTCTGGGTAGCATTCCTAAAAAAGAATCCAAAGGAAATACTGCAGTAAATGCGTTCATCACTGCATTGGTGGTTCAGTGGCAGGATTCTTACGTGTCACATTTGAAACCCGGGTTTGATTTGCTTTAACATATTGCAGGAACTGTAAAGTCAGGATGCTGCCCAGTCATATCTTTTGCAGGGCGCTGTATAATGTGAAGTTAAAATACATATATAATATGCATTTTGGATATCGCTGTCTTGTTTTGATTGTTACTCTTTCAGTATCCTTTTGTAACTCATCAATATGTGAAAATAGAGGGTTTTTAAAATGTCTCATTGTCTTGTCTTTCAATCAAAACACTTTTTAAAAACCTTGCCACCTATTTGTGCCATTTGTTCCCAATTTCCCCATTCCCGGGGGTTCCTGGATTTTCCAAGAGGGACCCTTTCTTTCAGTTCCACACTCAGGCCCACAGAATGACATTGCCCAATTTTCTTTTCCTTGCATGCTGCGTGATTTGATGCATCTACTAGGGATGTGCAAAAAATTTCGGGCACAGATCGATCTGTGCCCGAAACGAGCAATTTCGGGTGATTCGGGTCCAAACCAAATCACCCCCAATGTCCCCCGATATTTTTCGGAGCCGAGCCGAATCACCCCTGATTCATGCCTGAAAAATTCGGGTGATTCGGGATGACGTCTCTTTGAATTTCCCGCCTTTTTGCCTCCATTGATTTGAATGCAAAAAGGTCTGATGTGACGTCAGCTCGAATTTTGGGTCCCAGGGGCAAAATAGTGGGGTGGGGTGGTAGCGCCTAATGGATGGAGGCTACCACCCAAATTTCAGGGGAATTGGGAAAAGGGCTGATTTTGGGGGAATTTTTGAAGTTTTAGTGTCTTTGGGACAGTTCGGGGGCATAGCGTGGGATCTGGGCAAAAAGGGTGGGGTGGGGTGGTAGTGCCTAATGGGTGGGGGCTACCACCCCAATTTCAGAGTGATTGGGCAGAGGGCTGATTTTTGGGGAATTGTTGAAGTTTACGTGTCTTTAAGGTTTTTCCCCATAGAGAAGCATTGAGGTGTCAGCAAATGTATAGCTTCACGCGGGGGTCAAAGGGGTGGACTACCACCAACCCCACACTGCTTTAGGCCACCCCTTTGCCCCCCGCGTGAAGCTATACATTTGCTGACACCTCAATGCTTCTCTATGGGGAAAAACCTTAAAGACGCATAAACTTCAACAATTCCCCAAAAATCAGCCCTCTGCCCAATCACTCTGAAATTGGGGTGGTAGCCTCCACCCATTAGGCACTACCACCCCACCCCACCCCACTCTTTTTGCACAGATGGTGGGGAAAAGTACTATATGATTAATACAGCACAACACATCTATTCTTTTATCTATCTATCTATCTATCTATCTATCTATCTATCAAATTTGTATACTGCCCCAAACTTTCGTCTCTGGGTGGTTTACAATAACATAAAACCAGTTAAAAACATATACTAAAACTTAAAAACAATTTAACCAGAAATTAAAACCCAAAAATAAATGGGGACCAGGGGGCCCCGTATGTATCTCTGTTGTCATGTTTTTGTGCCACACCGCCCCCGCCTTGAAATAGGAATAGGCCTAGCCCGCGCCGCCTGCGGTTGCTAAAGCAACGCTTCCTTCTCCCGCTTTCGTCCCGGCCCCAGACGACTCGAGCTTGGGCGAGTCACGTGACTAACGGCTACCGCCGTCATGGGCACTACCGGCCCCTCCCCTTGTACTCTCCTAGAGATAGGAAAAGGCCAGAGTCCTGCTGGGCACAAGCGCCCCGAAAATTAACTTGACTTTGTGCTCGTATGGAAAGAGAGGCTGAGTGCTAGAGCGCGCCGCGTCCGTAGCAAGCCCTCTTTCCGTTTGTGCTGGCTGGGTCGCCCTCTCCTTTCTCTCCACTCATCAACACCCAATTCCCGCCACCGTGAAGAACTTCTCCACGCCAAAACCCTGCGCTGCTCCTCCCCCCTTGCGTCCCGTGGTGGACAAATGCCGCTCCTACCGCGGCGCAATTCCAGAACAACCAGGAATTCCCCCCATGGGAAGGGCACTCTAGTTTTATTTAATGACTAGGCTAGGCGCTCCTCCCCTCCCCCCTCCAGTCACCGCCTCTGCCGCACGTCACCTCGAAGGAACCAATGGGGATGGGCGCTCCCCAAGAACGCGATGAAAAGCGCCTGCGCATTACGCTTTCCTGTGAGGTTGCTGGAGTTGCAGGGCCCGGATTGGCGCGTTGATTTGAAAGTGGTGGGAACTGACTGAGAGTCCTGGACCGGGGAGAGGCAGAGAAGCCGCTGCTGGACTGACGGACGGATTGGCTGGCTGGTTGAGGGCCGGTGAGGAGGATTCAAGGAGCCCCCCTCCGTGGTTGTGGGCCAGGGATGGGGGCGCCCCCTACCTTCGCGCGGGGGGGCCCTTCAATTTCTCTGCCCTTTGGGGCGGGGGAGGGGCTGGCTGCGCTTCTGCGGCTGCGCCTCTGCGGCTGCTCCCTCAGAACCCTCGTCGTGGCAGGTTGGGGCTGAGTGTGTGGATGGAGGCTGGTTCGTAGCTAGGGCGGGGTAGGGCCCACAGCGCTTGAGAGGGCAGTCCTAGGAAGCTTCCTTCTCCTGAGTCCGGCCCCTGGTCCCTCTAGCTCAGTATGGTCTGCACAGACTGGCAGCGGCTTCTCCATGGTTACAGGCAGGAGGAGTCTCTCTCAGCCCTGTCTTGGAGATGCTGCTGGGGAGGGAACTTGGAACCTTCTGCAGGCAAGCAGGCAGGTGCTCTTCCCAGAGTGGCCCCATCCCCTGAGGGAATTGCAGGGCTCACACATGGAGTCTCCCATTCAAATGCAAACCAGGATGGACTCTGCTTAGCCAAGAGGACAATTCATGTTTGTTACCACAGGACTGACAACCTTCAGTAGCAGGGAAATGCTTGACTAACAAGCAGAAGGTTGCTGGTTTGAATCCCCACTGGCATGTTTCCCAGACATCATCTCATACTGCATGGGCTCTGTGGGCGCCAGGAGTTGAATTTAATGACACACTTTACCTTTACCACAAGACCAGCTCTCCTTTTGTATTGTTTTCATCTCAATATGGATGATATTGGGCAGCTTTTAAATTTACAAATATAATAAACAAGCCATATAAATGGTAGCCCCTGGAGGCCTCAGCCTTGAGATGGCCCCAGACATGTCTGCAGCAGCCAGTCCTGGGCTCTGTCTTGGGCATTCTGTAACTTTCATCCTACAAGACTTAATGCCATTCATTTGAAGCACTTAAAAAGTTGTTTTAACTTCCAGCAAGTTACACTGAGTGACTGCAGTAGTTGCCATCTGCCCTACCTCATCTGGTTGTTGTGAAGAGGATGTACACTGCTCTGGGCTCCTTGAAGGCAGAGCAGGGTGGAAATGTAAAAATGAATAAAGAGTCTAGGTGCTATGGCTCCCTTCTGTCTGGGATTTGTCAAGCCCTGTCTCCAGTCTCTCTTACGGTGCAGTTTGGGAATCACCCCTGTTATCTAGGCACAGGGGTATTTTTGCCTAGTACAAATATTTATATGCTGCTTTTCAACATTTATTTTTAAACTGAGCTTTGAGGGGCAAAGACTCATCCTTTTTCCTGTTATATAGCAAAAGAACTTTGAGAATTTTCAGTGCAGCATAAACATATTCTAAACAATGATAATATTTAGTGTGTGATACTGTGGCTCCTGCATACTAACTGTGCATGTTGATATTACTAATAACAATTAGTAATGTCATTAGTAGTTGTTGCATTAATAGCAGTTGTGTGGTGCTGTCCAGCATGTTGGTGTCTTGTTCCTGATCCTGTGTGCATGTATCTTCATTGCCTTCGGTGCTCTTCTAGTTATGTGGGAGGTAGCTACTGCCTGACTCATAACCAGCCTGACTTTGGAGGGTTACCTTGTGAGACCAGCAAATGGTTCTTGGGAATTGCGAAGCAATGATAGCTCTTTCTGGCATAGCTGAACTCTGCAGTTTGGCAGCCAAGGGAAGCGATGATCTATTTTTAAAAGGGGTGAGAGGAGTTTTCAGTGGTAGAAAACTGGTGTGGTTGCAATCAAAAGGCTGGCAGAACCGAACTCGGAAACCTAAGAGCTATGAATTAGATTCTCCAGTTTGGATCTCTTCTCTGACATCAACATGCTAAGTGGCCTCTGGCACGCCACTTTCTCTTGGTCTCAGTCCTACCATCTGCAATAGAGGAGTGATGTCCTCTTGGTATGTGCTCCCTATAGACATCTGTGGCTTAACATCTTTACCAGCCTTTAAAAGAGCTCTTAAGACACACTTTTTTAGCCAGGCTTTTAGTGATCTTTGAATGTTTTAAATTTTAATTGTTTAATAGTTGGTTTTATTCTGTTTCTATTGTGTTTACCTTTGTAAACCATCTAGAGCTTTTGGAGTCAGGTGGTATATATATTTAATAATAATAATAATAATAATTTCAATAACATTGCTTACTCTTCAAGATTATTGTGAGGATTACTGAAATAACTAGTAGATGAGGCCTGTCATCGAGTGGGCAAACTGATTTTCTGAAGAATGCACTTATAAGAAAGTTCAAGAAATTAAATAAATGTAATAGATTTTTTTTTTGCTAGCAAAAGGGAAGTTTAAAAAGTTTGTAATTTGTAGGATTTCAAACATTATTCATTTTATTGAAAAATGACCATATAAGATAAAGTTGAATCATAGTACATTTGAGTGAGAAGGATCTTCTACTCCTCTTAGGGATGCTGTTTTGGAATTAGTGATTTGATTGAGTGTAAAAAAACTTGATGATAATGATGATTATATTCAGAATTCCCTCTGAAAATTACAAAAAAGTATTTAAATTTTCACTGAACATATTCTGGTGTAAAAAGTAGTGTATTCAGCTAACTTCAATGGCAGGATTGTATATACAAAATATGGTATTTAGGAACATAGGAAGCTGCCCTATACTGAGTCAGACCATTGGTCTATCTAGTGCAGTACTGTCTTCACAGGCTGGCAGCGGCTTCTCCAAAGTTGCAGGCAGGAATCTCTCTCAGCCCTACCTTGGAGATGCTGCCAGGGAGGGAACTTGGAACCTAGATGCTCTTCCCAGAGCGGTTCCATCACCTAAGGGGAATATCTTCTTACAGGGCTCACACATCAAGTCTCCCCTTCATATGCAACCAGGGTGGACCCTGCTTAGCTAAGGGGGCAAGTCATGCTTGCTACCACAAAACCAGCTACAATGATTTGTAGGGCATTGGAGAATATGACTATTTCACCCAAGCAGATTCTTCAAAATATATAATACTAGTAGGCAAGACACATCATTGTCCAGGCAAAGTAATTTTGTGTAGATTACACTGCTAGGGAAGTTCAAGAAATGAAATCCAGGAAGCCCTCCTATATTGTGGGGGTAACGTTTCACGCTATTGGAGTGCTTGACAAAAACCATGCTATTAGAGTGCTTGACCTAACCCGCAAAATGGGTTTAGGTTCTTAGCTAAATAGTCCACTCTCACAGCACGGGTGAATGGTACAGCAAGGAGAGAGTGGCTATTTAGGACAAAGTCTTTGCTTTCTTCTGTGTGACCACACTTTAGGTAGTCAAAGAGTGCCACCATGTCCCCCCTCAGTCTCCTATTTTTCAGGCTAGACTTGTCCAGTTGCTGTGCAGTTCTGATCTCCCTCTCTCACAATACTAGAACCAGGGGTTTTCCCATGAAACAGAAGGCCAGGAAATTTAGGACTGACAAAAGGAAGTACTTTTTAACATAGAGCATAATTAATCTATGGAATTCTCTGCCATGGGATGTGGTGATGGCCACTAGCTTGGATGGCTTTAAAAGGGGCTTGGACAAATTCATGGAGGACAGGTCTATCAGTGGCTACTAGTCTGAGGGCTATGGGCCACCTCCAGCCTCAGAGGCAGGATGGAAGACAGCTGCTTGCTTGATGTCCTGTAGTGAGTTCACATAAAAGGTGAACTTCTAACTGTTGAGCAGATGCAGAGGGTAGTCTTTTCCAGTAAAATAAAATGTTTTCACTTTGTTTCTTTTAGGATAACCAGATAAAAATGCCCAAGGAAGATGACAGGGTAATTCCTGTGAAGGTGGTACTTAGGTGCCGACCCCTTGTTCCGAAAGAAATTTCCGAGGGCTGCCAAATATGCCTCTCTTTTGTTCACGGAGAGCAACAGGTGAGGAAGGCGGTTCATCTGGAGTGTTTCTGGATGTCGGATCTTAGAAATAAGACCACACATCTTGGACTTATGGGTGACTCCTGAATTTGTAAGTGACCAACTTGTGGTTCTCGCTCTGTCTTCCTCCTTGCAGGTAGTCCTAGGCCATGACAAAGCCTTCACGTACGACTACGTGTTCGACCCGTCTGCTGAGCAAGAAGAGGTATTCAATACCTCGGTTGCTCCCCTTGTAAAGGGCATCTTCAAAGGTGAGGCCCCATTGAGACTGAATGCAATGGGGTCACTTTTCAGGGTGGGGGTTGGAGTAGGGGAAGGCTGTTGGGAACGCTTGGGAGTCTGCTAACGGGTGGTTGTCCTGCTCTTGTGGCCTTAATTCCACAGGGTACAATGCCACAGTGCTGGCATATGGGCAGACGGGCTCCGGGAAAACGTATTCCATGGGAGGGGCCTACACAGCCAGCCAAGATGACGACCCTGCTGTGGGAGTTATCCCGCGGGTGATCAAGCTGCTGTTCCAGCAGATGCGAGAAAAGACAGAGTGGCAGTTCTCCTTGAAAGTCTCCTATTTAGAGGTAGAAACCACTGATACATTCGGCGTGCCTGCGCTTGTCCTGAGAAAGAATCTGCTTATTGAACACTTAGAAATCCAAGACTTGGGCCCACGATTGCTTGGCTGTACCCAGGATCAGCCTCTGGGCTACCATTCAGAGATTTAGTTTTCTCGCTCGCTTTCTCTCTCTACTTGATACTATGCTGAATAAGTTTTACATGTTTTTCACTCGGGGCACATGAGCACTGCAACCTAACCCAATTTTGCTTTATTATGATTCATTTTAAAGATTATATATATATATATTCCGTCCTTTCATCAACTAATGTATCTCCAAGGAGGCTTACAGCAGACTTTAACAAAACAGTGGAAAGCCATTGATTTGTCTTCAGTGGTGGCTAAGCGAGGCTTTAGGACATGTAGTCAAAGCATTCCCAGATCTCTGGTATTCATCCTGCCTTGTGGTGAACCCAGGGGAAATAGTCGCACACACCCCTCCCTCAGAGGGTTGTTCTGGGCAGTACTTTGTGTAATAGTCACAAGGTGGTGGGGCTTCTTTTCATACAGATCAGTGGGATGCAGCTCCAATCTTTTCTCTTGGTGGTGGGGCACTTAATAAAGATGCTTGGGGAGTGGGATCATGATAGATGTTCCCCATTTCTCTAGCTTCCTGCTACCATTGTAATGGTTACAGGTTGATTTAACCATAGATTTGTATCCCACCTTTCCTGACAGTCGAGCCCAAGGTGGCTAACGACAAACTAAAATAATGCAAATCCAGTAAGACACCATCCTAAAGGACATACTAAAAGGAGTAGGGTGGAAACTGGTTTTCCCCTTCTTGCTCCATTCTGTAGTAGGACTCCGCATTCCCAGTGGAATTTCTAGCTGCTTCATAGAACTGCAGCTGGTTCTCGGGCAGAAGTGTCCACATCTCTGGCAATCAAGACAGGCTTATAGCCCATTCTTATACCTGTTTAATTGGAAGTAAACCCCCTGCAGTCAATGGGACTTCTTCCCCAGTAAGCGTCTGTCAGAATACAGCCTGAGGTCTTGCTTGGTCTTCGTTCAGCTCTGCCCTTAGCCTCCTATTGCCTCTTCCATTCTGTTGGATCTTGAGATCTGAGCTTCTCTTCTAATATCATCAGGTCTACAACGAAGACATCTTGGATCTCTTGGCACCAGCCAGAGAGCGGTCCTCTACAATCAGCATCCGCGAGGACCCCAAGGAAGGCATCAAGGTGGGTATCTGTGCCAGTGTGTGATATTTAGGAAGTGGAGTGCAACTCATCGGAGGCAAGGCTGGTGTCAGTCAGATCTAGCCCCCTCCAGTACCACAGCTTGCTGTCCTCCAACTTCCTTTTGGAGTTCATAGAGGCAGGAATCTGATAAAATAGCCATTTGTTCTTTCTGAATGCATATCCTGCCTTCTGGCCTCAAAAGGACCATGAAGTGGGAATAGCAGAGGCAACTGATAGTAGTTGCTGAGCTGGTTTTCTGTGCAGTCCTGAGCAGGTCTAGCTTGGAAGTAAGTCTCAGAGTACAAGAGGGCTTCCTTCCAAGTAGGTGCCTAGAATTGCAGCCTTGTTTTCCCTCCAAAAATCCAGAGGCCTCTCCTGCTCCTCTCCTCCTCCTCTCCTTGTTGGATAAGTTGAATTAGCCCAGACACCCATCTTCCTCTGTCTTGGAGTCTGAATGAGCCAGGATTAACCTTTAGTAAGATGAGTGTGGGGCAACCATGCTATAAATGGCTGGAGTGTGTAGTAAAATTATGCAATTAATCTGGATGACCTTGATTACAGAGGGGCACTGAGACAAAGATGTCTTCTTCTGTGGGTGTTTCCCTTCCCCAAATGTGCTGTAAAGGAAGGGTGGGCCTTGAGGGAAAGCGAAGCAGCCCTTTTCTCCTCTTCTGTTACTTCAGATTGTGGGATTAACGGAGCACGAGGTGACTAGTGCCCAGGAGACTGTCCACTGCCTAGAGCAAGGCAACAACTCCCGGACGGTTGCCGCTACGGCCATGAACACTCAGTCGTCTCGTTCTCACGCCATCTTTACCATTTTGATTGAGCAGAAAAGCAAGAGTAACTCGTAAGCAAAGGCGTCCAGTTCCATGCTCTCTTAACAGGACTTCAGGCGTGGTCCATTTGAAGAAAGGGCTTGGGTGTTTCTAAGGCACTTTTAGGCTGAACAACTTGGGGAGAGGGACGGGGAGGACACCTCCTCTCAACTGCTAGAAAGGCAATGAAGACACCACCTTCAAAGTTGTCAACTGACTGTGGGGAGATAATGCTGCTTATTGCTAGCAGCAGTGAGTCAGTGCCAGGTTGAAGCCCTGGGGCACAGATGGAGATCTTGGGGAGGGGCTCTTTCAGGACCTCCACACTGGCTGAAGTATCTTACTTCTCCCCATCTCCTTGAACTCTAACTGGCGAGCTGCTGCCTGTGATAGGTGTTCCTGGATAAAAAGGGTGGTAACCCATGAAATCCAAAGAGCCTCAGGCCAAATGACTATTCCGGGGCAGAAAGGATTTTCAAAGCCCCACAATGGCTATTCCAAGGGTGGGAAATGGGCTGGTCCCACAACAAGTAGGGAGCAGACAAGGCTTGCCATTGTTGGCTCTGTTTCTACTTGCTGCTTCATGAGTAAAACCCCTCTCTTGCTTAGGAACAGCAGCTTTCGCTCCAAACTGCATCTCGTAGACCTAGCTGGTTCTGAAAGGCAGAAAAAGACCAAGGCTGAAGGCGACCGACTAAGGGAAGGTAGGTGGAATCCGCCTGCAGGAGCAAGATGGGTGTGTCTCTTTGACAGCAGCATTCTTAGGAATAACTGTCCCTTAACTTTAAAGGGGAATGATCCTGAATCCTGGTACATAATATATATTTTAAAAAACCTACCCAGACCTGCCTAAATGTAAAATGGCTTGTGCGGCCCCCTTAGAGTTTAACTGAAACACAGTTCTCAGCCTGGCTTCTTCTGAGAGACTGAATGTTGTGCTGTTGGGTCTTGGTGGTCAGTTAAAAATCTTGGGCGTTCCTGCTGGTTTTCTATGCAGGGATCAACATCAACAAAGGGCTGCTTTGCCTGGGGAATGTCATCAGTGCTCTGGGGGACGAATCTAAGAAGGGCAGCTTCATCCCTTACAGAGATTCCAAGCTGACCCGCCTCTTGCAAGGTAAGGGTTGCCTGCGAGGCCTTGAGGAATGTCTTGTGCCTCCTGGAAACCTCCCCTCCCACCGTAATCTGCCAAAACAAGGAACCAAAGGGGTGTCCGTGAGCCTAAGCTGCTGTTCCTATTCCGGCTTCCTTCTCCAGACTCCCTGGGAGGAAACAGCCACACGCTGATGATCGCCTGTGTGAGTCCCGCCGACTCCAACCTGGAAGAGACATTAAACACTCTTCGCTACGCTGACCGGGCCAGGAAGATAAAGAACAAACCAGTTGTCAACATCGACCCCCAGGCGGCAACCATCACCCAGTTAAGGTTGCAGGTACTCAATGCTCCGTATGTGTCTGTGGGCTGCTGGATTGGCAGCAAGGGGCTCTAAGGGAGACACACAGCTGCAGGATCACCTTTTGGTGATCACAGTTTCCCGCTACTGAGTGAAACAGGGCCCACCGAATTGCAGGCTTCTTTCTTTCTTTCTTTCTAGAGATGGCAAGACGCAAACTGAATCATAGTCACTTGGTTCTTTTCCAGGTTCAGCAGCTGCAGGTCTTACTGCTGCAGGCACACGGCGGGACACTTCCTGCATCTATTGGGTAAGAGCTGCCAGTCAGTAGGTCTTCCTGGCTAGGAGACTCTCCTCCTGGCTTCCTGTCATGATCTCTGTTTAGCACTGAACGAAGCTCTCTCCCCCTCCTTGTTCTTCCTATAAACCTCATTGCACAAGTGTGTGTTGACCAGATCGGTAGCAAAGTTCTCCACATTGCTGCTGTCAGTGCTACCTGGCTGTTTTGGTCTTTGAAGCTGTGGATTTTTGTTAAGTGGAAGCAGTTGGGAAACCAGGTCTTAAATAGGGCCGCCATGTGTGGCATTGGTAAATATTCCTTTGGGCCCAAGCATCCAGTTGCCTAAGAGTGTTGGCCGTGGGATTCCCAGCATATCCAACATCGCTAAATGCCGCTGCCTCTGAAGGCAAGCCAGTCTCTCTGTTTTCTGCCCTTCTCTGGCTCCTGCCATTGCTTTTGTCACTTCTAACCTGCTGCTTCTTTGTACTCTCCGTCACACCCCCGTTCTCTAAAGCTCTTTGAAACTTCTGCACTGTTCTTTGAGCTACCATAGCCCTGTGTGCTAGTGCCTGTGTGATGGCCAACCCACTTTTGGTTGCCTAACAGGGGTCCTGTTGGCTCTGCTCAGATCGTTGGCTCTCCGTGCATGGCCCCTCTCCCTTCATGAGGAAGGCCTGGTGCTTAGCCCTGCTAAGCAGAAGTCTTGAAGGATTAGTCAAGGGCTGGTCTCTGGTAACCAGCTGAAATCCACTCTCGATGAAGTCCTTGCGTGGCCCCCAAGCAGGCAGGTCTTGCCTTGCCCATTGTGCTGACTGTTTGGGACAGTGGAAGGAATTCCAAGGCCCAGCCCCTCTCTGGAGACAATGCTTCACACTTTCTTTCCAGTTGGAGTGGGGTAGGCTAAAGGGCAACTTCCGAGGTGCTGAGAAAGCAGTTGTGTGACCTTCTGGATTAATCCTGCTATTGTCTATTATTGGAGAGGAGCATCTTGTTAGAATGGTGGAGACAGTGACTAGCTTGTCACCTGCTCCTGGAGATCTGATGTACCACTGAAGTCAGGGGCGTAGCTAGGGGAGAGGGGGCCTGTGTTCACCCCTGCCTCTGGCGGCTCCTCGGAGTAAGGGAGATAATGATGAAAACAGGGAGGGGTGGAGCTGGGGGACTCTCGGGTGCTGGGGGGCCTGGGTTTTTTTGAACCCGTTCGCTCAATTATAGCTACATCTCTGACTGAAGTTATAAAGTACTGGCAGGGTCACTTCTCTAGGAGCAATTACTAACATGCTCTTGTCTAACTCTAGTGGTGAACCCTCTGAGAACTTGCAGTCTCTGATGGAGAGGAACCATTCCCTTATGGAGGAGAACGAGAAACTCAGCCGCGGCCTGAGTGAATCAGCTGGTCAGGTTGCCCAGATGCTGGAAAGGATCATCTTGGTAAGGCTATCAAGATGAAGAGAATTCTTCTCCTTGAGGAGGGGCTTGCCCATTCTGTAGGCAGGGCTGAGAAGAGCTCTTTTGGGACTGTGGCTTTTTAACTGCCAGCCCTCTTGATGGATATGAGACGGACAGAGGTTAATTCCTAGGTGGCTTTCATGTGGTTCTGTGTTGTCAGGCTGCTAGCTTAGCCTTGCCGGTTCTTGATTTGGGCCACCTCCATTTGCCATAAGAAGAATCCTACTGGATTAGACAAAAGGCCCATCCAGTCCAGCATCCTGCTTCACACACTGTCCAATCAGGTGCCTTTGGAAAGCCTGAAGGCGGAGGGGGGGGAACACCCCTTCCCATTGGTGCTCCCTAGCACTTGGTGTTCAGGGGCAAGCCCCCTCTGATCCTGGTGGAAATATACAGCTACCCAGGCTAGTAGCTATTGATAGCCTTATTTTCCATGAATTTGTCTGCTCCCTTCTTAAAACTATCTAGATTGGTGGTCATCACCCCATCCTTTAACTGCAAGCCCCTTCGTAGTACCTGGCATGCTGTCCGTCTCCGATGATGAATATTTTAGTAGAGCATATCTAAGGGTAGAGCATACCTACAGTCCCCTGGATCCAAATCCAGCACTCAGTTGCCTTCTAGGCAATGTGGGCCTCAAGCTGTTCACGCCTGAATTCACTGCAGAAATGCCATAATTCAGGGGGCCCCTGCCTTGGATCCCCAGATGTTGGACTACAACTCCCATAATCCCCAGCCACAATGGCCTTCATTGGGAATCCTTGCCATAATTCATAACCCGCTTTTTGCAGACAGACCAGCAGAATGAAAAGATCACCCTGAAACTGGAGGAGCTCCGAAAACATGCTGCGTAAGTGTCCTGTCCGTGTGTATTAACTTGAAATGCAGAGCAACTGAGATGGGACTAGCTAAACTGGAATATAGGAAACAAGATTTAGAGTTGCCTGAGACTGTTTCAGGCATGAGAACTTGCAGCAAAAGCCAGAAACTGGTGCTCTAGAACCAGGCTGACCACTGGCTAGCTGCATCTGCTGCTGCTCTTCAGTCTCTTGGGATGAGGCTAATAAGAGGAAGATGAAAATGTGCAGGCTGACATCCAGGTGCCTAATGTCACAGGTGCTAGAAAATGTGTGGTGCATGCAACGGGAGTTGACTTTGGCCAATCCCTCTCTCCTTCTTCAGACATTTCTGCCCTGAGGCTCCTGCAGTGGAGTGCTTTGTCATGCATTTCATGGGTTTATTTTCATGAGGCACAAAGGGCTGCAGAGGGGAAGGGGATTGATAATTTCCCCTCTGCCCACCACTGCACACACACACAGAAAGTTAGCTGTGACTAAGTGCGACTGGCATGAGTGGGACTTAATTTGTGTTCTACCAAAGAAAACCACATGGCTCTGTGGTCACCAGGAGTCAACACCGACTCAGTGGCACAACTTTACCTTTAAAGGAAGTCCAGTGGGGCTTAGCCATGACTGACTTCTCTTGGGATACAGTCTGGAGTATGTGGCTCATTGTGGTGGGCTGAGGCCTTTAAGTCCAACTGGTGTAGCTTTGTAAACATACTCTTGTGGGACTGCATTTCAGGTTGAAACTGGATCTGCAGAAGTTGCTGGATACTCTGGAGGACCATGAGCAAAGAGAGAACATAGAATTGCTGTGCAGCCTGCAGGAAGCAATCACCCAGTTGATGGTAAGAGTTAACCAGAGAACCGACCTCCTTCTCTAGCTAACACTCTTGTGGTCTTCTGCTTTCATGCTTGCTGGGAGACACTAAGTACTCCCAACACAGCATATTGTGGCTTTTTCAACTGGCTTCTGGAGAGGTGCAAAACAATGAAGTATCATCTCTTTGCTTTGGACTGAATCTGGATTATACTGGGAGCACTCTGAATTGCAAAGGACCATCAGTAGACCTTGGGGACTTGGCTTGGTGCCAAGCTAAACTGTGTTCTCTCTGCAGAATGAAAGCCCTGCCTGTGTCACTGAAATGAACACATCTGATCAAGACCCTGGCACTGTAAGTAAGAGGTCCCCTGATGCACAGTCAGCTTCTCTGAGATCTGGGTTCAAGTGCTACCTCTGCATTCCTTGGACGTCTTGCTCCCCTCAGAGCTGTCTGTGTGTAAACATGCGGATTCCCATTCGGCATTAAAGGGGGAAACAAAGAATAGTGGTGAAGCACGTTTACATCTTGCTGTTGGAGGTACTGTGGCAGGAATTAAGCAGGTTTCAGGGTGGGACAGAAATCAAGCTCTCGTTCCTCCTTCAGTATTATCCACTTAGACCGTGCTGGCTTTACCTGTTAAACCCCTCTCTGTATTTCCACACAGAGGGCCTCAAAGTTGGATCCTTGGGAGTTGTACTCTAGCAACATCCATCATCCCTGGATGATGGGAGTTGTACTCCAGCAACAGTTCTCCAGCGGTTGATTGCATGCTGGGTAATGGAGGCAGCAGAAAAAGTCCAGAAGCTGCTGTCTACAGTATTTATTCTAATGATTATAGGGAGAATCCTGGCTCTTTATTTTTCTAGGCACACTTAACCCTCGTAATTGCAGTGAGGAGCTTGGAAATGTGAGTGCAGACGATGTCTTGGGCTGGAAATCCAGTAGGAAGTAAAAGGATGTCCTGGCGGATTTTATGTGAACTCCTGACTTGAGTCTATGTATCGGTAGATCTTTTTAAACTAGGAGACAAAGTGGGGTTTTCCTTATTGCATGATATGCATACTGTGAGTGTGGCAGGGAAATGGCGCCTCTAGCCCCAGAAGCATGCTTGGAGAGGATGGGCCAACGAATGGCCTGTCCAAACCCGAATGGAACCTCTCCATGCTTCACATCGGCATCTTTCATGTAGCTTCTTCAGTGGGGGCTAAAAGGCAGCTGATTCTCGACCCTTTTCTCCAGCACAAGAAGGAATAAGAATTACTGTCTCGTATTCGCTTGCATCAAGCAAGGGTATGGGGAGGGGAGAGGAACAGCTGGTCTTGTGGTAGCCAGTATGAATTGCCCCCTTGCTAAGCAGGGTCTACCCTGATTTGCATTTGAATGGGAAACTTATCATTTTTATACTGCCTATGTACATCTCTAGGTGGTGTACAAATTTTAATATTAAAAACCAGTTTAAAATACACAAAACACAATAAAAACAATGCAAAACAAATTATTAAAATTAATTCTAAATAAAAGCTTGTGAGAACAGGAGAGTCTTGAGGGTCTTCCTGGAAACAAACAGAGAAGGAGATGCTCTAATTTCAACAGGGAGCATATTCCAAAGCCCTGGGGCAGCCACAGAAAAAGCCCAGTCCTGAGTTGCCACCAGACGAGACGAGCAGGTGGCAACCGTAACTTGATCTCTCAGAAGATCGTAAAAGGTGGCAGGGTTCATGACAAAGGAGATGCTATCTTAAATAGCCTGGACCCAAGCCTTTAAGGGCTTTATAGGTAATAACCAGCAATCTGTATTTCACCCGGAAACATACGGGCAGAACATAAGAACAGCCCTGCTGGATCGGGCCCAAGCCCATCTAGACCAGCATCCTGTTTCACACAGTGGCCCACCAGATACCTCTGAGGAGCCCACAGGCAAGAGGTGACGGCATGCCCTCTCTCCTGCTGCTGCTGCTCCCCTGCAACTGGTATGGAGAGGCATCTTGCCTCTGTGGCTGGGGGTGGCCTATAGCCACCAGTGGCCCTCACCACATCCCTAGTAAGACGTGTGAGCACTGTAAGATATTCCCCATAGGGGATGGGGCCACTCTGGGAAGAGCCCCTTTATGCTTTCATGCAGAAAGTTCCAATTTCCATCCCTGGCAGCATCTCCAGATAGGGCTGAGGCTCCTGCCTGCAACCTTGGAGAAGCCGCTGCTAGTCTGGGTAGACAGTACTGAGCTAGATGGACCAAGGGCCTGACTCCGTATATGGCAGCTTCTTATGTTCCTAACCTTGCCTTTTGAAAAGGGTGCTCAACTTAACCCCTCTCCAGTACCATCCCCCTGGCCACTGTTGAGACAACAGTAAACAGCACATAGAGGCATTCTCTAGCAAATAGCACCCCCAGGCCGTTGTTGGTCAGGTGATGCTGCAGCACGAGCAGGAAGGGTCTTGTAGTGAAGCTCCAGCTGCACAAACCCCTCCCAAGTATCTCCTTCCTTGCCCGTAGCTCTCCTGTCTGGACACCCGGTTCCTGATGCGCGTGTGGCTTCTCTTCCAGGCTTCAGAAGCGGACGCGGAGGCTCCGGGCTCCTCTGAGGAGTATGCCACTCGGCACGCCCTCCACCAGGCTCAGATGTCGAAGGAGCTCCTGGAGCTCAACAAAGCCCTGGCGCTGAAGGAAGCCCTGGCTCGGAAGATGTCGCAGAACGACAGCCAGCTGGAGCCCATCCAGTGCCAGTATCAGGTGATGGCAGCTGAAGTGGGCAAGTCAAGCACTTCCCGGGCCATGGGGAAGAGACGTCCCTTTCCTCGAGTGGAAATGCGGCCTGTTGGGGGTGGGGGTGGTGGTATGTGGGGATCCTCGATGGGGAAGGTCCCCGGTCCAATCCCCGGCAGCACCCCCAGGCAGGACTAGGAATGGCCCCTGCCCGAAACCCTGGAGAGCAGCTACCAGTCAGTGTGGACAATACTGTGCTAGCTGGAACCCAAGGGCTTGAGCTTCCCATGTTCTGTTAAAGAGGACTTGCTTTTAGCTACAACTTCTTAGTGCCTTGTTTCAAATCTCAAGTTCAATTGCCTTTGCTTCCCCCCACCCACCCACTTTCCAAACCAAGACTAATATCAAGGACTTGGAAGTGGAGGTTTCCAAACTGCAGAAGGAGAGAGAAGACCTCGTCCTCGCGCTTCACATGACAAAGAAGGATGTCACCCAAGCAAAGTAAGAGCCGTGTGTTTATGGCTTGTGGGCAATGGAGGAGGCGGTTGGTCTGCAGCTGCTCTTGATCCTGTGGGTTACTGGCCTATGATTCTCTCAGGCTGAGCGAACGCCGTAGGAAGAGGCTGCAGGAGCTTGAGGGGGAAATGGCAGATCTGAAGAAGAAACTAAAAGAGCAATCGAAGCTTTTGAAGATGAAAGAATCCAGTGAGCGCACAGTGTCTAAACTGAACCAGGAGATCCGGGTAAATATTCCCCTGAACAGCAAATGCAAGTAGCTGAGTGCCTATATGTTTGGACAGGAACAGCATTCCCTCAAACAGGGAATTCCAGATATTGACTATAACTCCCAGCATCCACAGCTGTGATGGCCTTTGGCTGGGAATTATGGGAGTTGTAAACAACATCATCTGGGAATCACTGTTGGAAGGAACACTGGACAGGAAATACAGTGGCTTGTTCATCTTCAAGGGACTCCCTAGATACATGAAAGTAGGCAAGTTTCTAAACTGAAGGAAAAAGAAATGTGTTTAAACTTCAAAGTTAGGATTTAAACTTTGAGCTTCAGGGGCTCTGACTTCTTCAGGACCTTGGATTTCTTCAGGACCAAGACTTTTCAAAAAAAAGTCTTGACATGAATGACTCTTATTTCAGTCATCCACCCAGAACAGACATACAACATATGCATTTACATCCCCATTAAACCTAGTACATAGTACATGTCTTGATAAGTTACTTGGAAAGCAACACATCACATCTTTGCTTGCCACAATGTTTCTAAAATATGAACATTTGAAAACTTCCTCTTTCAGTCAGGTAGGCTAGAAATATTTGAACAGAGACGGCTGAAGGACATTCTTGGGACGATGACAAGATTCCAAAGCCTGGGCATGAGTTTGTCTCTGGGACTTCGGATAACTCTGTGCTTAAGCTCCCGTGCTCATGTCCAAACTTGTAAAGACAGAATTAAACTCTGTCATGTCCCAGTACACTGCCATGTTTTCAAAACGTTGGTGCTCTTAAGAGTCTGAGGACCTCAATGTTCATCCAGACCGTAAGCTATGCAAATTCTCACCCAACACCCCTTTTGGTTCCTTTTGCAGGCAATGAAGAACCAGCGTGTTCAGCTGATCCGTCAGATGAAAGAGGATGCTGAGAAGTTTAGACAGTGGAAGCAGCAGAAAGACAAGGAAGTCATCCAGCTAAAGGAACGGGTGAGTCGGGCATTTGGTTCTGGTCTTGTGGAAAAGGTAAAGTGTGCCGTTGAGTCGGTGACGACTCCTGGCGACCACAGAGCCCTGAGGTTGTCTTTGGTAGAATACAGGAGGAGTTGACCATCGCCACCTCCCACACAGTATGAGACGGTGCCTTTCAGCATTTTCCTCTGTCGCTGCTGCCCGATATAAGTGTTTCCCATAGTCTGGGAAACATACCAGCGGGGATTCAAACCCGGCAACCTCTGGCTTGATAATCAAGACACTTCCCCGCTGCGAGTGAGTCAGGCATTTGGTGCAGGTCTTGTGGTAGCCGGCATGAATTGTTGCCTTTGCTAAGCAGGGTCTGCCTAGGTTTGCATTTGGATGGGGGACTACATGTGAGCTCTGCAGGATGGGCCCATAGCTCAGTGGAAAAGCATCTGCATGAAGGTCACAGCTTCTCTCCATGGCAGCATCCCCAGGTAGGGCTGGGAGAGACTCCTGCCTGCAGTCTTGGAGAGCTGCTGCCAGTCAGTGCAGACAATCCTGAGCTAGAGGGACTCAGGGTCTGACTCAGCAGTCAGCAGCTTCCTGTGTTCCTATCCTCTTCCTTAGCACTGCAGGGGTCTCTGCGGTCCTTCGGCTCTGCCTTTTAGTGCTGCCTCCTCACCCCACTTTGTACAGAAAGAAGATACCGTGGACGATGGATGGCCTATATTGGGTCTGTCTGAACTCTGTTCAACCTGGAATAGTCTCCAGTGTTGGCCTCTGAAAACTGGATGGCTTGTGGCTTTG
Organism: Hemicordylus capensis; assembly: GCF_027244095.1. Lineage (NCBI taxonomy): Eukaryota > Metazoa > Chordata > Lepidosauria > Squamata > Cordylidae > Hemicordylus > Hemicordylus capensis. Next base: position 4,143,709 of record NC_069662.1, on the reverse strand, counting down.
AGTTCCAAGGACTCTGAGCATTCCATACCAGCTCTCTGACATGCTGGGAACATCCAGACGAGTTAGGCCTGACTAAGCGCCACTGAAATAATAGAAACCAGTGAGTCGTGACTAGCTTCCGTCCCATTGGCCATTTAGTCATCACTAACAGACTGGCTGTTGCCCAGTGACTCCTGCCACTCTTTTTTTTTTAATAAAAGGGAACAGAAAGACCAGCCAGCTCCAGGGCGGGCAGGCAGCAGCGATGCGGCTTTGTGACTGGCCAATGTCTCTTCCAACAATCTCGCTTGTCGGAAGCCAAGCCAAGGGCAGGGTGTTGAAATGACAGCTGCTTCTCCTCTCGCCTTCTTTCCAGGACCGCAAGAGGCAGTATGAACTCCTCAAGCTGGAGCAGGACTTCCAGAAGCAAGCCACCGTTCTCCGTCGGAAAGCAGAGGAGGTGGGGGTTGTGGGCAGCCTCCCCTTCTTGGCTCCAGACATCCCAGGGCCTTAAAAACAGCCTGCAGGGGTTAGGCAGGCTGCCTCTCCGTGTGCTTGGGATGGGACAGGAAAGGGATTTAAAGATCAATAACTCAGTAATTTGGAACAGGGAGATGGTGCATCAAGCTCTCCCCCCTCATTGAGTCAAGGACTCGGCCCATTCCCCGCGTCGCGTTTGTGTGGCTTAGTGGGCTGGTGGCTTAAATAAAACGCTGACTCTGCAGGAGGGCCTAACATGACTTGAAGATCAGTAGCATGGCAGCAATAGGAAGAGAACTGCTTTTTATGATCTGTATGCCGCTATTCAACCAAAAAAAAAGCTCTCAAAACAGTTTGGGGGGTGGGGTAGTAAGATAGTTCTTTGTCCCCAAAGGGCTCACTGTCTAAAATGAAACTGAAGGTAGATACCAGCAAACAGCTGCTGGGGGAGCCCTGAGCTGCAGGAGAATAGGGAAGAGGAGAGCCATCCCTCTAAAAGGTGCCTCTTTACATAGTTAGTAGGGGTTGCTGATTGGAGTCTGCCAAGCTTCTCCAAGTCCTCACGTGTGTGTGTTTTAATTTTCGCCTCCTCAGTTCTGCTGGCTAGACTCTTGATTTAAAACGAGAGCTCTTAAAATGCTAAATCCTGTGTCTGTTCCAAACTTGCTTGGAATGGGTGGAAACGCTTCAAGTCTCCTCTGAATGTTCTTAAGTGTCTTGGTTAACCCCACCTTTCATTCAAGGAGCTCAGGGGGTCCCGTTGGGTCTCCACTCCCCTGTGTGTCATCACCACAACCCTATAAGGCTGGCTGGGCAGCAGGTTTGAGCGTAGATCTCGCCGGGCTTAGGCCAGCCTTCTAGCCCTGCTGTCCCTTTCGTAGGCTGCCGCCGCCAACAGACGCTTGAAGGATGCCCTGCGGAAACAGCAAGAAGTTGCTGATAAGCGGAAAGAGAACCTCGGCCGTGGAATTGAAGGAGCTGCTGCCCGGGTGAAGGTGGGATCCTCTTGCCGCCATCCTCCTTGGGAAGTGCCACAGATTTATTATTATTATTTTATTGTTAGATTTATATACCGCCTTTTGTTAAAAACAACCCCAAGGCGGATTCACAATGGGCGGGTGGCTTATCTTGCGAGGAGGAGAAGAGGCACGAAGGAAGGATGAGGCGGGGCAGGATTGATATGCGGGTGCTCCCTAGATGTGAGGGGGTGGGGAAGCATCTGGCCCCGCTTCCTGTACACGGCCCTGTGCTGCAACCGGCTTCCCTCTTCTCCAGAGCTGGCTGGCAAACGAAGTCGAGGTCCTCATTAGCATCGAAGAGGCTCAGCGCCATCTCAACGACCTCCTGGAGGACCGGAAAACGTTGGCCCAGGAGATTGTGCAGCTGAAAGAGAAGCGTGACGCTGGGGAGAACCTGCCCTCGAAATACAAGGTGAGGAGCCCTGTGAAACGGGGAAGGGGCAGTGAGGAGCAGCAGCTGCTCTCCTGTTGCAGGCCTGGGCTGCTGCCCTCCTCTTCCCATTCGGAGGGGGGCAGGCTGCGGTGGGTGACTCCTCCCGTCCATCTCTGGAGCCGCCAGGGCCGCTGCAGGCTGCGTGGGTCTTTCTGCTGGGATGACTCTGCTCAGTTTCTTTCCTAAGAGGGGGATGGAGAGATCCTCTTTGAAAGGGTGGGCGGCACCCCTTGGGGAGCTCCCCTTCTCCAGTGGTGACCTGTGTTCCTGTTCCCGTTGCTCCTCCCCAGAGACGGACCTTCTCCCACAAAGCGGTGGAAATCGACTTGTCCATCACCAAGCAGATTGACAGCCTGGAAACAGAGATGGAGCTCAGGTACAGGGTGCTCTCAACTTCCCAAAGGGCTGCTGCATGTCGCTGACCTGCTGTCATGTTCTGCCCAAGCACTGCTGCAGCCGGTTCATAGTAGGGAGCGGTAAGACATGGCATGGGCCGCCTCCCAAAGGCCTGTGGGGGAAAGTGCCACTGGGCAAGTACGTGTGCAGTACAAAGCCACGTTCTTAAACAGCATCCATGGAGTGAAAGGGATTTCTGATGCAGGAGGAGAGCTAATCTTGCACTAGTGCGTGTTGATTGTCTCCTTGGCTAAGCAGGGTCCACCCTGGTTTGCATTTGGATGGGTGGCTACATGGGAGCCCTGTAAGGCACTCCCTTTAAAAAGGCCTGCTCAACTTAACCCCCCCACTCTTTTTGGACTTCAGTTCCCATAATCCCCAGCCACAGTGGCCAATAGCCAGGGATCATGGGAGTTGTAGGCCAACATCTGCAGGAGAGCCGAAGTTGAGCAGGCCTGCTTTAGGGAATGGGGCTGTAGCTCAGTGGCGGAGCGTTTGCTCTGCATGCTGAAGGTCCCAGGTTCAGTCCCTGGCAGCATCTCCAGCGAGGGCTGGGAATGAGACTCCTGCCTGAAACCTTGGAGAGCTGCTGCCAGTCAGTGTAGACAATACCGAGTGGGTGGATGAATGGTCTGACTTGGTGTAAGGCAGCTTCCTGTACTGTGTCCAGGATGAGTTACAGGTAGAGTGTTCTCGATGTAGATCTAAAAGATCAGAGGCACAAGTGTGAATGGCTCTTGCTGCGGGGACATAAGAAAAGCCTAGCTGGGCCAGGCCCCCCGCCCTCATGCTGCAGTTCACAACATGGCCTCCTCGCCCCCAAAATGGCCCGTTCTCTTCTGAACTTGTGTGACCTCTTCCTCCCCAAGGAATGCCCAGATTGCAGACCTTCAGCAGAAACTGCTGGATGCTGATACCGGAGACCGCACCAAGCAGCGGTGGGAAAGCATCTCCACCATCCTGGAGGCCAAGTGTGCCATCAAGTACCTGATTGGCGAGGTAAGGCTGAGTGGCAGCAGAGAGGGGTGGGCACGGGGAGGCGGGTCCTGCCTCTGAGGCCACACCAAGGGGGCTGCGCTTTGAGAGCGGGGCGGAGGAAGAGGCCTTGCCGCGTCACCTGCTTGCCCCCGGGGTGGCCGGCCCACTGGCAGCTCTAGACTGGAGACGACAATGGTGTTGACCAGGTTTGAGAGGGGCTCCTTCTCTTGCTAAACTGGTAGGCAAGGGGATGTGCTCAAGCTGCCTCTTGAGGGCTGCTTTGCATGCTGCACAAGATGCCAGCAGCCAAAATAACACACTCCTCCACTATCTATCGTTGAATATGATGATGGGATGTTGGTTTCCCCCCCTTAAAGCTGGTCTCCTCTAAAGTGGAAGATGCAAAACTGGAAAACCGCCTCCTCCAGACGAAGGCCACTTGCACCGATATGCACAAAATGCTCCTCGAAGAGCGCAAAGTGGCGGCCGAAATGGAGGCGGACCACGAGAAGCAGCTCGTGCAGGTGGAGCAGCAGCATCAGGAGCAGGTCTGTAGAGCCTGGCCCCAAAGCCCTTCCAGCCCCTCTCCCAGCAGCTGGGCTCCTTGAACTATGCCCACAACTGGCACGGGAGGCAAACATTCCCCCCGCCACACACACACACATTTGGAGATGGAACGTCTTCTTTTTTTAGTTTATTAAATCAAAATAAGTTTCTGTTCTTCCCGTTTTTCACACATCTCCAACATAATTCCTGTGTGTAGAGTAAATAACTTTCAGTCTCGATGTGATTCAAAAGTGATTCTTTGGCCCCATAAAGCCTCTGTGCCTGAACTGGCCACAGCAGGATTTAGGATTCACCTAGAATCAGGGGTTCTGAAGTGTGGGAAGCTGTTTCTGGACTACAACTCCCATCATCCCCAGCCACAGTGGCTGAAAGCCATTGTGCTGGTGGTGATGGAAGTTGTAGTCCCACAACATCTGGGGACCCACACTTGAGAACCCTTGATCTAGTGTGATTGGTGTGCATGGTGTACCTTACTGGGGTATGTGTGTATGCACGTTTTAAAAATAATTATATCCCACCTCTCCCCTACAACACTACTCAAGGCAGCTCACGGACAATCCAACGAATACCAACATCAAATTAGTAAAACTTGGTTTAAAAGGCCCAGGTAAAACCAGGTATAAAAATGAAAAACCTACTATAGCAGCAGATCAAAAACTAAAATGCTTCTCTAAAAAGATGGGTCTTTAAGTGTTTTTGAAGACTTTGAGGGAGGCAGCTTGGACAGCATTCCAAAGCAACAGACTGACAGGTTTCTGTCCCAAGGAGCCTGCAGTCTAAACTTTGACATGGGGCAGTGCACAATGGATGCGAGGGTAAGCAGAGGATTAACATGCCCTGAGGGATGCCCTCTTGTGTGCCGGGTTAGGACAGCAAGTAGAGTGGCTGGCTGCCCATAAGGGCACACCCCCCCACCCCATACCACAGGCTGGCCAACCTCAGGTCTCTTCAGAGGAATTGCAGAGTCCTTGTTGTGGCTGGATTTTGTGGACGTGAAGCTAAGCTGTGTGTGTGTGTTGGAGGAATAGTGGTCGCATTAAAGTATCCGCACTTAGTGGATACTACCGCTTACTAAAATCACCTTTTCCCTTTGCCTTGGCCATCTTTTTGTTGATGTATGAGCCACGTTTTCTGTCCCCCGGTTGCTCCCCCAGGTTCTGTACCTGCTCAGCCAGATCCAGTGTAAAGAAGAAGCAGAGAAGAGCCTGGAGAGCTCGATTTCGAAGCGGGAGCAGGAGCTCCTCCAACGCCTCAAGTTCCAGGTGAGGACAGATGGGTCCCTTGAGTGTGGGCCACCCTGCCCCCAGATGCAGCTGGACTTCGCCATAGCCTGCAACATCCAGCTGGAGGGAGTTGGATCCTGGGCGAGGGATGGAAAGGAGGGATAGCTGGCTCTTTAGAGAAGACTGCTGGCTCTTCTGTGGGAGGGGGCAATGAACCTGCTTGTGATGCTGGGCCTTTGTTCCTGTTTAGAGGGAGGGAGGGCAGAACAAAGCCCTCTTCTTCTAGGCATCGTATGGGCCCTTCCAGCTGCACTCTCTGCCCTTCTCTACAAAGCAGGACCCAAACTGTGTTTGGTGGCAGTTGTGGGGGGGAAGGTGGGAGACCAGACTGTTGGAGAACACAAAGGGGAGCTGGTCTTGTGGGAAGCAGGCATGAATTGCCCCCTTTGCTGAGCAGGGTCTTCCCTGGTTTGCACATGAATGGGAGAGACTCTATGTGTGAGCGCTGCAAGATATTCCCCCAAGGGGGTGGGGCCACGCGGAACCTTGCCTGCAGAAGGTTCTAGGTTCCCTCCCTGGCATCTCCTCTGCAACCTTGGAGAAGCCACTGCCAGTGTTAGGCACCCTCCTTAACCTCAGTTACGTGTGCTCAGATGCTCCAGGTACCATTCTGTACCAGCGGGCCAACTTAATACCCTTGCATACTAGTCTGTATCTGCGAGCTCAGTTACAAATGCTGTCTGAGGATCCCTAATTAAAAAAAAAAGGGTTCAACCACTGGATACAGGAGGAGACAAAAGAAACCAGACCAGGAGTGTTTCTTTATATTTTACTTAATGCAACAGACTTGGAGAGGTACAATAGGTCTGGGGTCCTGGCAGACAAAGCTAATTTATTTAACTACCATACAAGCAAGTTCACCTAGCAGGGGAAGGGGTTGGGGGGGAGTTCGTTACCAAAGGTACAGGGAAACCAATTGAATGGCCAGTTCAAGGTTTCTCCCAGCGGTTGAAAATGCTAGGCTTCAAAGAGAAGATGAGGTGCAGGGATGCTGCAGTGTCAGAGAGGAAGAAGATGAGTCTTCTGGACCTGCCTTCTGAGGATTGGGGCCGGATTCTCAGTCCTTATACTCTTCTTGGCCATTTGATGTTCCTGTGGGAGTCGGCCCTCACGTCCATCAAGGGTGTAATTATGACAACTCCCGCCACCCTTCAGAGTTCTAGTCTCGGGAGAATGTTTCTTCCTTCACCCTCGCATCTCGTCATCGCTACTGGTTCCTCCTTATAGTCCTTACCTCTTGTACCCCATAGCTTGGTAGAAAATGTTTAAATAAATGGTTGCCGCTTTCTCCCCAGCTCGGGTCTTTGGCCTTGGTGGGTAAGCACTAATGGTTCAACAACTGCTATTCTCCTTCCTGGCCCTCTGATCATCAATCCTTTATGGGGCTTTCAAAAGTGAAGATTTAGGAGGGGAAATTGGGCTAATGTTCCATTTTGTGTGTGCGTGCCAGGCCCCAGAACGTAATACACGAATATGTTTCATGAGTGCAAAGATTATATGTCTGAGCTCATTATTTCCTGAGCTGTGGCTCTGATACATAAATATAACTACCGAGAGGGGGCTCCACTTAATCTAAACACGCCTACTGCAGTTGCAATCTGCAAGGTCACTCGTGAATCTTTCGGCAAGCTCAGTGCCCAGTATCCTTCGTGCGGTTTCTTCTCCTACAGCAGCTGATACACTAATCCTGTGTTCACGCTTCATATGAATGAATAGAGGGTGACGATAGTAGAATTGATCTCGCAAGAACTGAAATGGCAGAAATAGCAAGCAAGAAGATGGGGTGCAACACAGCAGAGCAGTGAAAACACCCATGAGGGCTGGGGGTGCACAACACCAGTCTGCATAGACTTTTCCTGCTCAACTCTGGCCTCTCCAGCTGTTTTTAGACTACAGCTCCCATAATCCCCAGCCACAGTGGCCAATAGGCAGGGATTATGGGAACTGTAGGCCAACATCTGCAGGAGGGCCAAAGTTGAGCAGCCCTGGTGTAGACAACACTGAACCAGTGGCCTGACCCAGTTTATAAGGCATCAAACTAGTTTCACAAAATTGCCAGGCGAGAGAAGCTGCTGTCCCTTTTCCAAGTTCTTAAAAGTGGCAGGTACAGACCCAGAAGCCAACTGCTTTAAGAGGAATTGCAGGCTCTGTCCTAACACAGAGGCCGGAGCTGGGGAAACGTTCTGGATCTCAAGCACTGGCTTCACATTCCTAGTAGCCTGGTTCAGATCTTTCAGGGGCCCAGTATTTGAAAGCTGTAGGTGTGGAGGAACAGCCCTCTAGTCCTCCTAACCTTTTTACTGCTGCCACCAAGTGGACTTTTGGTATGGCTGGGTCCACTACAACAGCCCACTACAACACTTATCAAAAAGGCAAAAACAAAAAGACACCTTAGTGTGGAAAGGCTTTTAGGCATGGGGCGGAGACAATCAACAAGCTTAAAAAATAAAATTTCAAAACAGCCATTAATGGACCAGGTCAGGGAAAAAGAAAAACACAGTCACTTCCTGGATCTATACTGGTCCCTGCTCAAGAGTCCTCTGCTCTCTTTCTGAACTTCCGGCTGGCTGGGTAGTCTCTTGTTGTCGTCCTAGCCCAGGTCTGGGGCTCAATCCAGCCTTGCTCTTCCTTTTCTAGTGATTTCAGCTCAGCTCTTCTTGCTGGCTGTTCACTCTCTGCTTTCCTGGACTCACGCTAGCAGACTTCTAGACTCTCTCCCTTCTTCTACAACCCCCAGCTCCGAGTACCTCCAGCAGACTTGACTCGACTTGACTCTGACTTGCAGGGCTCTGACTCTTGGACTCCTTAGTCCTCTCTCCCAGGACTCTGTTGACTTCACGGACTTCCCTCTCAAAACACTCCCAATATATACAGTTCCTCTGGCCCAACAGTTTTTTAAGCCATCCAATTAGAACAAACAAAAATTCCCTGTTTCTTGAAATCTCTTTTCCCTCCAAAAATCAATGGTCAGTATGCTAAACCCAAAGTGAAACAAGAATTAACTTTTGACCCTGCACTTCTGACCCTTTATGCATAGGGATTTGCAAGCACAGAAATCCTATTTACAGAAGTTTTTAGGAATATAACACAATTCATTTATCAGGGCTTATTTATGAGAAGAGGTTTGGGACTATTAATACACAATAGAATACAATACAGGGGCTTATTTACAGATGCCCAAGAGGTCCAAGCCTCAGGCACCTGGCCATTTGGTGGCCCAAGACTGGTCTTAATGGCTTTTTGTCCCTCTTCTGCAAACAGGACAAGGAACTGACCAAGATGAAAGAAGTCTGTGAAAAAAACACTGAGCTTCTTGAAGAGCTGGAAGCGGTCAAGCAGGTAGGGCAGTGGCCCGAGGGAGGCAGCCGGTAGCAAGGACACTGGCTCCTTGGTGTGTCTGTAGTGGGGAAATGTCCTCTGGAACCATGCCCTCCTTTTTTGATTCAGCCACTTGCATTCATCCTTCTATCACATGGATAGAGAATGGGCCAGAACCAAAGAGGATTAGACAGAGTTCCCGCAATTATACTTGTTGCCTGGCTGAATGAAGTCAAATGCAGCAAGGATGTGTGCTCAAAATAAGCTTTTTTATTTCTTGATCAATAAAGGCACGAGTACAGTCAGAGAGAATCTGGCTGCTACAGCGCATTGAAGCTGTGCAGTTCGCCAGTTTATATAGGTTTCTGAAAACAAGCATTATTAGTAAAGCAATTAATGCATGTCATTGATAATTAAACATACACATTCCAGAGGTGCTATTTAGAGCCTGGGAAGATGAGTTACTACTTGGCCTTTCTGATAACCTTACTCCCTATCAGTATCTGGTGCCAGGGATGTCTGTTGTTTTTTTTCTTTTTCTTGAGTGAGGGATTTGGCTAATGGACAAGTTGCATACCTATGTTATCCATCTCCCAACAGGTTCTGACATTTATTATTTCTGGTCTCCTATCTCATATTCTTGAGGGGCCCACATTCCTACTCCTCCTGACTGAACAATTCTCTTTATTTCAAGCCTAGTGGCTCTATATTCTTTTAGGAACATGAACCAAACTAACTTTTATACACTTATTTGATACACTAGTATAAGCTTGGATTAAATATTTCCATATTATCTCTTGCCATTCCATCCATCCTTTCCTCCATTCTAACAGAAACTGAGAATTCTTCAAGCTGCCAGTGTCCAGAAAATCCGCCCTGCTGAGCCAGCACTTGAAGATGCCCCTGATTCTCCCTTTGATTTTATCCCACCCAAGGTAAGGAGGGATGGATGTGTGCCTGAGGGGAGGGCTCTGCATTCAGTAACATCACTTGGATTATTATCTCTCCTTTGTCTCCCAAAAGCTAGAGGTGAACAACCATTAGGAACACAATCAAAATGCTTTCCATCTTTTGGTGGCTTTCTCTCTCGAAGACTTCCCTGATCACAAAATGCTAACTCTAATAGACTTTGCACAGCTAGAGTTGAGCTTTGGATCTGGGAGGCAGGGCTCCAAATCTCAGCTCTGCTATGAAAGCGGTGCGGCCTTGAGTATTTGAGTTATTGAGCCAGCGTGGTGTAGTGGTTAGAGTGCTGGACTAGGACCGGGGAGAGCAGAGTTCAAATCCCCATTCAGCCATGAGACTTGCTGGGTGACTCTGGGCCAGTCACTTCTCTCTCAGCCTAACCTACTTCACAGGGTTGTTGTGAGGAGAAACTCAAGTATGTAGTACACCACTCTGGGCTCCTTGGAGGAAGAGCGGGATATAAATGTAATAATAATAATAATAAATATTTCCTGCCTGGTTTCCTTCCAGCCTCATTTCCCCCTCTGGTCAGGCTCGGCTAGTAACCCTGAAGGTTCTTCGCCTGATGAGTTTCTGTGATTCTCCTTGGTATGAGGAGAGGTAGTCATGTTTTGGTGTGTTCTTTGTTCCTATTCCTCAGCCAAAGCCCCGCAGGCAGACCACCGCCAGGGCTGTACTGGAGAGCTCCACAAAGGATGAGACCTCCTCTGAATCGGAAGGAGGAGAAATGGAGGATGATGAGTGGGTGCCATCAAAAATAACCAGAATCACCAAGAAGAACATCTTGGGGGTATGGTTGTGCTGGGGGAGAGTCTAACATCTCATAAGCCTTTCTGAAACCTGAGCAGGAGAGGAGAACTAGTCTTGTGTCAGTAAGCATGAATTTTCCCCTGTACTAAACAGTCTACCCTGATTTGCATTTGAATGGGAAACTACATGTGTGAGCACTGTAAGATATTCCCCTTAGGGGATGGGGCTGCTCTGGGAAGAGTGCATGCATGTATGCATGCAGAAGGTTCCAGTTTCCGTCCCTGGCATCTCCACATGGGGCTGAGGGAGACTCCTGCCTGCAACCTTGGAGAAGCCACTGCTGGTCTGTGTAGACAATACTGAGCTAGATGGACCAAGGGTCTGACTCAGTATATGGCAGCTTCCTGTGTTCCTAGAGATACAAAAGAATACACTGTGTTGGTGGATCAGGCTGAAATCCAACCAGTCCAACATCCTGTTTCCCGCAGCAGCAGGAAAATAAAGGCCCATAAGCAGAGCATGGTAACAGTCCTGCCCTGCGTCTTCTCGGCATCTGCTCCCCCAGCGGGCATCTGCTTTTAGGAGCACAGGAAGCTGCCTTATGCCAAGCATCTCACTCTGGCAGTGGCTCTCCAAGGTTTCAGGCAGGGGTCTTTTCAGCCCTACCTGGAGATGTTGCTGCCAGGGATTGGACCTGGGACCTCCTGCATGCAAAACAGATGCTCTGCCCCTGAGCTGTGGCCCCTTCCTCCAAGGGGAATATCTTACAGCACTTGCACGCAGTCACCCATCCAAATGCAGACCAAGGCAAGGCCTGACTAGCTAAGGGGAGAATTCACACTCACTACAGCAAGACCGTACCCAGATCTATAAAAGGATTTGTAATGAACAACATACCTCTCCTCCCTGAATGTGTGGAATCCTATTCTGAAAGGCCACCTAAGCAAGCACCTCTCACTATATTATGCTGGTGATTTCCAAATAGTAGGCATTGAACACCATAGGCCAAGCTTCCTGAAATATGTGAATAGGCTGCTGTTGTCAGCCTTCCTCCTCTTTCTGCAAAACTTTCTGGATTTGAGTGGGAAGAGAGTTGGTCTTGTGGTTGCAAGCACGAATTGTCCCCTTTGCTAAGCAGGGTCTGCCCTGGTTGCATTTGAATGGGAGACTGCATGTGTGAGCACTGCCAGATATTGCCCTCAGGGGATGGAGCTGCTCTGGGAAGAGCAGAAGGTTCCAAGTTCCCTCCCTGCTGGCAGCATCTCCAAGATAGGGCTGAGAGAGGCTCCTGCCTGGAACCTGGGAGAAGCCGCTGCCAGTCTGTGTAGACAATACTGAGCTAGATGGACCAAAAGGTCTGACTCAGTCTATGGCAGCTTCCTATGTTCCATAGCTAGGGCAAGGAGAAAAGGAAAAGATTCACAGGAGATTGTGGCCGTGTTTCTGGCCTTGAAGGAGGAGGCACTTGAATGCACCAAGTTCTGGCAAGTGGTAAGGGCCCATTTAAACTGCTTGGAAGTCTGGAGGAGACACTGCTTGATTTTTTGCCTTGCTTTTGTCTCCAGCATGATTTTTTTTTTTACATTTCTAATATTACCCAAATCGACAGTCCATAGTAGTGCTCCCAGGGGTACTTGGAGCCCTCCTGCTTCCCCACACGGCAGCCACACTATTTGCTCCCCATCTGAGCATCACTGGCTTGAAGCCAGCCCATCTTCAGCTATGTACCCACTGCAGAAGGGGCGGCGGGGGAGAGGAGAATGAAAATCCTCCTCTGCTCCCAATTTGGTTGGCTACATGCCGGACAAAGAGTGCAGCACAAGCTGCCACAAGCACTACCAGGAGGCCCATCCAGTTAGTCTACTTCTGGCACTCAACTGGACTTTCCCAGAAGACTGGGCTGAGAGAGAGAAAGAGAGAACATACCCCTCAGCGTGACTGACAGGCCTCAGAAAATTAGCGCTGAGTCAAGCCACCTAATGGCACAGTAGTGGGGAAATAGTTTGCCTAGGGAGCAAGAGTTTGCCGGTTCGAATCCCCACAGGTATGCTTCCCAGACTATGGGGAACGCCTATATCAGGCAGCAGCGATATAAGAAGATGCTGAAAGGCTTCATCTCATACTGTGTGGGAGATGGCAATGGTAAACCCCTCCTGTGTTCTACCAAAGACAACCACGGGGCTCTGTGGACGCCAAGAGTCAACACTGAGTTGGTGGCACAACTTTATTTTTTTACTCCCATTGAAATTAAGACTAGTTGTACCGTTAATTTCCATGTGAGTACTCTTGAGTAATTAGATATAGTTCAGTAACTGGAGCAGGGTACACTGGTTTAAAAAAATAAAAAGATTAGGAACCTCTGCTCTAGGCAATTTTTATCTAATCGGGGCTCCTGGGCTTTGGATGATGGCCAAATCCTCTGCCAGTTAACAGCATTCCTCATTCTGTTCCAAAGATAACACAATGTACTAAAATGCTGCATAACAAAAACCCACCAGGATTCCCCAGCCCATTCTTCTGGGCAAGTCCGGTGGAGCGCCAGAAGTAGACCAGCACCCTGGGCCTTCTGGGAGTTCTTGCGGCGGCTGCACTGCACTGTTGCTCCGGTGGGTGCCTCCCCTCCCCTCACAGAGCTCTCTTCCCGTAGTGCAACTGCAAAGGCCGCTGCGGCAACAGACACTGCGGCTGCAGGAAGCAGAAGCTGACCTGCTCGGAGGACTGCCGGTGCGAGTCCCAGAAGTGCCGGAACCGGGACTCTGGGGTCTTGGTAAGTGGCGCCTGACCGCACCGCGGGACTCCTCCTCCTCCTCCGGGGGGATGGCTGGGTGGCCTCCAGTAGGCAGGCCCAGCTGCTTAGAAAGGGAGCTTCTGCCCAAGTAAGGCCTGACGCTGTCTGGCAAGAACCTGCTACAGAGTTCAACATAAGAGCTAACTGCTGAGCATTCTGCCCAAAGGCTCTGGGGGGCTGGCACTCCAAGCAGCCGCGCTTCAGACTTCCCTCTGCTTGCCTGCCTCTTCTCCCTCAGTGGGGGAGAGTGTCCATACTCGGGTTGCTCTGACCACCTGTGCCGAGACAGGGCCAATCAGCAGAGTTTCTCGTGGCCATATGGGAGGAGCTACTCCGGCCTCCAGAAAGATCTCGCCTTGACTTGCTCCAGAGCAGGTGCATTTGCGTAGAACTCAGTGCTTGAAACTCTGTGTCTCCTCAGCCATTCTCTCCCCGCCACCCCTCTCTTTCCCTCATGTTGCTTAGCATGAGATGGCGGGAGGAGGGAGACGGTAGTAAGGCTGGGCTTTTCTCACCAGCGCCAGTAGGCCGTGTCAACGGTCCTCTGCAGTGTGTAGCTAACATGCCTGCATCTCTCTCCCCAGGGGACACTTACAAGTGAGCTGACAGGGGATTCTAAGGGCAGCACCTCTGTCAGCCTCCAGGATCCCACTCTGGTGCCCGGAGGAGACACTTTCTTTGAGCCTCCGGATATCACACCAACCAGGAAGGTAAGTGAACTGCAAAGAGAAGGATGGAACTGAGCTGCTGGTTCTGGGTGTCCTTACTCTAGTGGGGCTGGTGTGGGACTTCTGGAGAGCTGGGGCCTCCCAACAGTCTCTTCTGGCTCACGATGGTATGTAACAATCGCGGGAATGCAGATGAGCATCTACCAAGTAGTCACTGAGCCTAGTGTGCATGTCACCACGTGGTACACTGGACAAGTGCTTATGACGTATTTGTTTAGTATATTTGTATACTGCCCCAAACTCCCGTCTCTGGATGACTTACAACAAATATAACATCAGTTATAAGTTTCACGCCCGCTCCAACTGCCTGTGAACTAACAGCACTCTTCTGTCTGCTCTGTCCCTGATGTGGCCTTTGCTGCTGAAAGCTTCTGACCCTGCCCACCCGCCAAGGCCCTGCCTTCCCCATCTTGAATGCTTAAAGAGTAGAGTGAGATGCTTCCTCTCCTGCTGGGGTTGAGAGTTCTGGGTGCATCACAACCTCTTTCCTCCAACAGGAAGCAGGCACAGCTTTTTTGTCTAGGAAGTCTGTTACTGGCAACGGCTTCTGTTGCTCTCCTCTTCTCCCTCCCTGCAACTTTTATTCAATATTTATAAATATTTATAAAACTTTATTGTATGTTTTAACTTTTGTAAACCACCTTGGGATTGTCTTTTAACGAAAGGCGTTATATAAATGCAACAATAAAATAAAAAATAAATATTCTGCTTCAGACAATGAAGCAGAATACTTGTTGGGAAATGCCTGCCCCTGATGATTACTCCCAGCTATGCTGTTTCACGCCCTCCTAGCTGTATCGGCTCTGCCACTACTTGCCTCTCTTGTCCCCTTCCTCACCAGGTTCTAGAGGAAACGACCATGCAGGAGAACAAACAGCTCAACACCACCTCTTTCTTCGATCCGGATACCCTGGAAGGTGATGAGAATCTGCCCACCATGAAGAAGCGGAGGAAGCGAGCCCTGACCAGCACCAGTGGCTTTTTCTCCGGCTGCACCCCTATCAAAGAGGACTTTGTGGAAGGGTAGCAGGCACGAAACGGATAGGTGGACTCTGTAGACAACTGTGTACGTAGTTTTTGAATGAACAAAATGTGAAGCTTGCCTTGTTGCGCAAGAACAGGCTGAGCTTGAGAGGTGCATCTCCAAAGAGCTGCTGCCCTTGGCAGGTCTAATGGGGGTAAAAGCATCTCCTCCTCAAGAGGCTGAGCTTCCAAGAGGAGGTTTAGGTGGACAACTGAACAGGCGCGAAGGCTTGTTGTACTTGCTGGAAGCTGTTTCCAGCAGCTCGGCTGGCAGAAGACTAGGCCTGTCCTGAGACACCTTGGGGTCCCTCCAGCACCTCTTGCAGTTACAAGCATTGGGTGGGGATGTACTTTTCCCCTCTCGTCTTTCTTTTTCCACCCCAATGTTAACCAAGAGGGTCTCTGAATGCCTCTTTTACTTGAAGTACAATACTTTGAACTGATGTACATCGCTAGCATAGTGTGCAACACTAACCCTTTAAGAAGATTCACCAGAGTCCAGGCTTATTTTAAACGCTCTTACTGACAGAACCAAGTTGTATTCAGGATCTATAGGACTCCCCTTCTGTGCTTGGCAGGGAGTCATCCTCCTGATCTTGAGTTACACAGTAAGGTTTTAAGACATTCCATTTGCTGTTTTAAAATCCCCACATGGGGGTCATTAAAAATGGTAGTTTTGATTGGCAGAGCCTGCCTCCTTGTATTAGAACTCCATCCCCATGTCACACCATTTTATGAGCCTTGCTGTACATGTTCATGTGTCAATGTATATTTGATAATAAAGGTACAATGTTGAATTAGATGTAGTTGGAAGTTTCTGCATTCCAAGTATATACTGCATGCTGTAAACTTCCCTTTGGCTCTAGAAGCCAGCACTTAACAAAAAACCCTCCTCTAGTTGTGAGGAGTCCCAGGTAAGCTGCTACCATCTCCTTAATATGAGCAGATTTACCCATCCAAGGGAATATTCTAGGAGAGTGAAGTGGAAACCCCTCTCTACAAAAAGAAAAGGCTTGAGCAGTCTTAGGCCTTCAGCAGTGTGTGACAAGGGCAGGACCCAATAAGGAGTGACATTTATAACTGGATCAGGAATACTAGAGGCATCAACTATGGCTTCCATTCAGTAAAATTCTTCCCCAGGAACTTCAAGAACCATGCAGTCAGATCCAAGCACTTAAAAAGAAAAAAGAAAATCCCTGACACAACAAGCTAAACTGGTACCTCTCCTTCCTGTTTCCAGATAAGGAACTCCCAACTGATTCCCAGCCCAAAGCTGTTAGATGCCCTTTGTCGAACAGTAGCTGCTGATCAGTCCTCACTCCAAGGCCTCCAGGGAAAAACTGAACTCTAGCCTTACTCCTCTAGGTTGTTGTCCAGTAAACCCTGCCCCTCACTCTGGATTGGGCCACAGGATGCTGGGCTCGCTTCCTTAATTTGGAGAAGCCCACCCTCCAAGCAGTTACTCTGAGGCTTGACTATCACTACACAGCTCCAAAATTTAGGAACTAGACAATAGACACTTGGCAAAATTATTAGACTTAACAATGTATATTGTTGAGGGCAGGGGTCAAATGGGCTTTTCTTTATCCCCTTTACAGAAACAGGGTTGCTTGGGATGAAGATTTATTAAACAGCTCAACTTCTGACTCCTAATGTAGGCACCACGGTTAGATTTCTAGGAACTGTGCCTCCCTCAGATACTTACACTTCGCCTTACACTTCTCTTCCATCACAGAGCTCATATAGCCCACCTTGGGGTTGTTTTTTAACGAAAGGCGGCATAGAAATGTAAAAATAAAAAAAAAAATATTGAGGAAAACAAGACCTTTCCTGGGTAAATCAGACAGGACTGTTTAACCAATTCTCACAAGAGCTGTTTTTATTAGAACAGAATTCTCTCTCAAAAGGAGAGAAAATCGCTTATTTTCTTAGCTTAATTACATATGTAATGGAGGTATGATATGCAAAATGGGGAAAGAGACTGCATCATGGGTACAAACAGCATCATGGGTACAAAACACACTTGCACAAATAGTATTTCACAAATTGGTATGAAGCTGAAAACCAGACATAATTATGGCACTCATTATGCTTAATGTTCCATGAAGAACAAGGCTTAATATCTGGGTGCAGTGTTGAGCTTTTGCCCAGCTTTATAACTGGGTATTCTCTTGGCAAAGCATATAAACAAACTTTCTCCATCCAAACAGTCATCTTATCCTCATCACTGTCTGCAATCCAATCAAGCCAATGCATGGAGGTTCTTGCCCTCCCTGGAAGTGGCTGCTCTATCACAGTGTTTCTCAAACTTTTTGGAGTCAAGGACCGCTAAATTCTTCGTGCAGAGTTTCAAGGACCGCTACATTCTTCATGCGCAGTTTCCCGGACCAGCAGTTAGTAAAGGGGTTTCAAGTCTGTCTATCTATCTCTCTATCAGACTTCTATGCTGCCCCAAACATGCATCTCTGGGCAGTTTAGAATGAAAATAATATAAGCATTAAAATAATTAAATTTGGAATCTTTTGCAAACATGGAATATTAGGGGTTCTTAACCTTGGGTCTCTCAGTTAAACTCCCATAACCCCCAACAACAATGGCATTTGGCCATTATGGCTGGGGATTATGGGAGTAGAAGTCCACCAATGTCTGGGTACCCAAGGTTGAGAACCCCTGAATCTAAAAGCCTGGGTGAACAAATTTGTCTCCAGTATGTCTTCAATATGTGCGGGGTGGGGGTGGAGGTGCTTCTGATTACTCAGTGGAGAGGGTATGTTGGGCCATTAGAAAAATTCAAAAGCTACATGGGGCCAATGAAAACAACATACAAGCAAGCCCCACTGATGCAAGAGGGAAACAGCGTTCCCTCTCAAGGCGCCTTGACCACAACAGGCAGCTGGGTTTCAATCAACCAACCTTTGGCTGCAAATAATGAGCATGCAAGAACCAGCAGCCCTTCAAGTGGCGCCCACTGCCATACTTTTTCCTCCATGCCCCCGCACCGCATACAGTTTGAAGCTGTAAAGATAGGGAATAAGATAGCTGTAGGAAGATCTCAGCAGCACATGAAGGCAAGGCACAAGAAGGGTCCCATGCCTCCGTGATACTCTTCCTCTTCCATGCCATGTGCAAAATTGAGGAAGTGAGTGCCTTGATTTCAGTTGGGGGGGGGGTTGACTCCCAGTCAGGGACCGGCGCTCAAGCCTTCGGGGACCGGCAGCGGTCCAGGGACCGGTGGTTGAGAAACACTGCTCTATCACACCCATGCCCAGCCTCCCTTTGAGCTCCTCACTCACCCAGAGGCCTTATGCAACACCCCAGCTGCTGAGCTCTGCCATTTCAGACCAAAAGGTAGTAGATCAAATATCTGACTATGTTCTCTCCTACCTCTAAGCAAAAAAGGTTCTCTTACACACCAGAGAGAGAAGCCAAACTTACAACCTTCTCCCCCGAGACTCAAGCAAACCCAGTTGTTCTCCATCTGTGGTCCGAAATGGTGCAGCCCAGCAAACGTGTTAATTGCACAGTGTTTCTGCTCACCTGTTTTAGTTCCATGGAAGCTCACACACAGGAATAGGAGACTTGAGGGCTGTGTTCTTACCATCAGTAAAATCAGTCAGAAGAGCGGCCAGCTAAGATTCAGAGCCATAGATACTCGGGGAAACCACACGTGGTGGCAGCCTGGTCGGAGGACCGAGAAGCAATTGTGTACAAGGGAGGAATCTTAGTTGGGCACTGTGCCAAACTGCTATATTTCAGATTTGAGACTACCCACGTCAGTGTAGTGCCCTACGCCAATCACACCTCACACACGGTCACGTCCCAGTCCTCCAACCAGGATTTCCTCCACTGCACCTGCAGTTTTTGGGAGGCACACAGCTCTGGCCTGCAGCTGGCCACTCCCCAGACTAACTCCTGATTGCAATCAAAGGCCCCAGGGGAGGATGAACTTCTGCTGCTCAGTGTCGTCCTTTCTCCAGATTGTTTTTAGCATCTATGCCCCTCTGCACCCAGAGGGAAACTGGCCGGGAGGTCTTCAACAGCAGAAATCCACTCGGTTCCTCCACAGTTCCCCTGTCATCTTTTAGTCTCCAGGTGAGTAATATGGAGTGATACTTAAGAGTTTCATTTTGGTTTTTTGGGTATATTTGTTTGTTTGTTTTATTTAAAAAAACCCTATTCTGAAGTCCAAATGAAACAGAACATGATCACTGCCATCCAAGATACCAAAGTACAAAATCCTGGAACATTTGAACCCACAAGCATTGCCTCTGAGAGCAGCTATGTTTATTAGTTGAGTCCAGGAAGAAGTGGCATTTTTCAAGCACCAGGATGCTGAACCTTCCAGAACAGCAGCGGTCTCTGCAAAACTGTACCAAGAGTACCCCACACAGCCTTAACCCGGCGTCCCCTCTCACAAATGCTTCCTTGGGAGCCACCTGCTGCCCAAAGCAATAAAAAGGGGAGTCCTCAGGGCCACGCTGCGCTGCTCACAAGTGGTCATAATCGTCGTCTTCCTCGTGCTTCCTCTTCAAGGGGTTCGATTCGCCAGATGTGTTTTGCGAGGAGACCATGTTGGTCGTGATGAGGATGTTTTTCGACCCCATCAGGGCAGGGTTGATCAGCACGTTCTGAACAGTTGGCGTTGTTGGAGTTGCTGAGAAGAAAGAAGAGAATGGGTTTAGTGCAGCAGCAGGATTTTGAAACATTTTGCCTAGTGTACGGCAGATGGTGTGATGAGAACTACTCAGAGTAGTCCCACGAATTAGAAGGACAAATTAGGCAGTACCTAAGAACATGCCCTTTAAAAAAAAAAAAACACCAGAGGTTAATTATAGGTAATATCTGTATTTACCTGAAAAGAAGATTACTCTGAGTCGTGAATTCAGGTAAATACAATACTTTGAGTAATTTTCATGTCAGCCAAATATAAATACATATATACACACACATTCCATTGATGTATGGAAATTGCACAACTCTAGAAGTGAGGAAAAGGAGAAAGCAGAGAGCCCTAATTCATTCTCTCTGACTTTTAAAAAATTTAGTTAATTTTATTACTTTTATTGTATCGGTGTCTATCTTATTGTTGTGAGCCGCCCCAAGTGGTAGTGCACTGGAGGGGCAGGGTATAAATATTTTAAATATATTTAAAATATATTTTAGTATATACACATACACACAAAGCACTAGAGCTCTCTGCTTTCTCCTTTTCCCCACTTCTAGAGTTGTACAATTTCCATATATCAATTGTAGGATCTGGTATCAAGTAGAGATTCCAGATAGCAGGTCTGGAATGTAGAAATGGTTGTTTTCATATAAATTAATTTTAAAAACCAGCTCTCAGTTGAATAAAAATGAGTTGTACGCAGGACACACACAGCCACACGCACTCTCTCTCTTCTTGCATCCAGCATCCACTTAGCCTTCATACTACAAGCTTGGGAAACCGTACAAATTTAAGCTAGGCAGTGCAGCTTATAGCTCAGTAACAGAGTATCTGCTTTGCATGCAGAAGGTCTTCAGGTTTGATCCCTGGCAGCATCTCCAGGTAGGGCTGGGAGAGGCTCCTGCCCAATACCCTGAAGAGCTGCTGCCAATCAGTGTAGACAATACTGAACTAGATGGGCCAAGGGTTTGCCTTGGTATAAAACAGCTTCTGTTCTTGTCATGGAAAAGAGGTATGGGCTACTGAATATATAATCTATGTAACACTTAATGAGTCATTCCTACAGAAATCACAGAAAAATACATGTATAATCAAGAAAGAATGTGAAGAATGACTGGTTGAATAGAGAGTCACAAGACAGGCTTGGGAAGAGAACCCCAAAGGAGGCTGCAGATAGACAGGAAGGACAATAGGCAGGTGCCAATAAGGAAGGAAGGAAAGAGGTCTCCCTGATCGAGGACTGATGTGGGACAAAGATAGGAGAACTAAAGGAAACAAGTTGTTTTTCTGAGAAACAACTATTTATTTCATAATCCAAAAACTTTTTCCTAGGAAAACAAGGTGGTCACTTGTTGGCCAATTTGTTCCCCAAGAAATGGCACAAGAGTTCTCCGAAGATGAGGAGGCTGGAGATTAAAAGGCAACGGAGACCTTTTACAGTGGCTGCAAACAGTCCCAGTAAAAACAGAAGAAACACCAACCTCCTCAAAAGAAGCATCAGCATGTTGACTGAATTCTCCTCAAATATAGCTTGGGCTGGCCACCCAAAGTACAATTGCAACTAATTTAGTAATTGCATGCGTGAGTGGGATGAATGTGTCCGCTTTTATTGTAATGAAATCGACAGAACACCAGCACTAGAAAGTAATTAACTTACTTCCCAGCAAAGGTATAAGTATTTAGCAATAGCAATAGCAATAGCACTTACATTTATATACCGCTCTATAGCTGGAGCTCTCTAAGCGGTTTACAATGATTTAGCATATTGCCCCCAACATTCTGGGTACTCATTTTACCGACCTCGGAAGGATGGAAGGCTGAGTCAACCTTGAGCCCCTGGTCAGGATCGAACTTGTAACCTTCTGGTTACAGGGCGGCAGTTTTACCACTGCGCCACCAGGGGCTCATTTATTTACTTATAGACCAGCAAAACAAAGACAGTAAATACAATACACTCAAAACTCTCAGCTGGTACAAATACAGAGCAATTCCATAGTTAGTGTTTCTGCTATGTCTACTCACTATATCTATACCTGAACACCAATTTGCTATACCCACATTCTCAGATGTTGCCAAATTAGAGGTTATCTCACGGCAGATTCTACAAGCCATTCTTACCTGATTTTACAGACGTCTGGGATGTGGGGATCTGCACGGTAAACCGTTGACCTGTCAACGACACGGGAGTCCCAACTTTGGTCGAAACAGAGACCGTCTGCGCTGAAGGGGTTCCTGAAAGCCATAACAGCAAGCTTAGAAGGTTCCCTGGTTATGTTAGAATCCCAAGCAGAACAGGGCTGCGCATATGTCTGCCTGTGCCTAAGTATACCACGAGCAGGATCTAATCCAAAGCAGGAGGTCTGTATGTCTGCACAGTCCAAATCACAAAAACATTCCATTGTGCTCAAAGCAAGCAGGGAGAAGACAGGAAGAACTACAATGAAACGTCCTGGTGGGGAGCGGGGGAGGCCGTACTATGCAGTAGGCTTGTGTGAAGATTCAGCTTTCAACTAGATCATTTGCACGCCTCCCCCAACCCCACATGGAGACAGACTCTCCTCCTGCTTACCTCTGTGCACAGCAGTTCGTACACAGCACCAGGGGAAGCCATCTGCAGGAAGCTTTGGGGTAACTGTGGAGGGAGCTGGTCTTGCAGTAGCAGAGCATTAATTGTCCCCTTGGCCAAACGGAGTTCATCCTGATTTGCATTTGGATAGGTGGTGACATGTGAGCACTGTCTGCTGTAAGGTATTCCCGTTAGGGGGATATCTCAATGGTGGAGCATCTGCTTTGCACGCAGAAGGTCCCTGGTTCACTCCCTGGCAGCATCTCCAGGTAGGGCTGGGAGAGACTCCTGCCTGAAACCTTGGAGAGCTGCTGCCAGTCAGTGTAGACCGAGGCTGCAAAACTTCAGCTCTCCTGCAGATGTTGGGCTACAACTCCCATCACCCCTGACTACTGGTCACTGTGGCAGCGGATGATGGGAGTTGTAGTCCAACAACAGCTGGAGGGCCTGGTGTAGACCAGGGATTCTCAGCGCTGGGTCCCCAGATGTTATTGGACTTCAACTCCCAAAATCCACAGCCAAAGGTCACTGGGGCTGGGGATGATGGGAGCTGAAGTCTAATAACATCTGGGGACCCAACGTTGAGGATCCCTGGTGGAGACAATACTGAGCAAGACAGGCTTGGCATAAGGCAGGGATTCTCAATGTTGGGTCCCCAGATGTTATTCGACTTCAACTCTCATAATCCCCAACCAAAGGCCACTGGGGCTAGTGATTATGGGAGTTGAAGTCCAATAACATCTGGGACCCAACGCTGAGAATCTCTGGCATAAGGCAGCTTCCTAAAAGCCCTAGGACGTTTGATGTCACTGATCCTGAATGCAATCGAATTCCTTTACAGATATCAGACAACTGGTCTTTAGGCTCTGACTGTGGTGCCTCAGTCCCATTCCAAAGGCACACAGTGGGGGTCACACCTTGACCCTCTCCTCACCACAACCAACAGCTGGAGGCTTGGGCACCGGGAGTCCCGCTCCTGAACCGAAATAGCGCCCAGAGGAGCAGGCGAGGAACTCAGCCAATGAAACAGCCAATGAAGCTTTGCACTGCAGTTTACCTAACGTTGGGGTGCTGGGCCTGCTGGTGACGGCGCCGACATTCAGTCGTGGCACGGAGATCCTTCCGGCAGAGGAGGAGGCCTGCAAGAAGCAACGAGTGCAACTGGGTCACAGCAAGCTCTGGAGTGCTCCTTTGGAAGAGCAGCCTATTCTCAAGGAGGACTGTGCATTCAGCTGGACTTGGGGGAAAACCCCAAGAATGACTGTATTCACCCAAATAGAAGATGACTCGGGATATAAGACGACCCCCTTAAAAATGCAGGTTAAATAAAGGTTATACCTGTACTGGTTTAAAAAGAAGAAGACTCTGAAATTAAGATGACCCCCACCCAAACTCCATTCCAAGTTCTAATGTCAAAGATCTTGGAGGGAAACTGGTCTTGGATTCAAGTAAAAACATAAGTGTGCAAGGTTTCCCACACTGTGTTTTAGGCAAGTGAATTCTGCAAATTGATTTGCATATAAAACTAATCTTTTCAGGACCGCCTCTCCCAGCCAGTCCTGTCCCGTCCTGTGAGATCTTCTCAGGTTGCCCTTCTTTTGGTCCCTGGTCTGAGAGAGGTCCATAGTACTGGGGCCCGCGGAAGGGCTTTCTCTGTTGCTCTCCCTTCACTTTGGAATTCTCTCCCCCCACAGATTCGGTCTGCCTCCTCCCTTTCAGCCTTCAAAACCTTATTGAAGATATTTCTTTTCCGCCAGGTGTTTGCCCTTGAATTTATTTTATATCATTACTCTTGAATGCTATTCTTGTTTTGTACACCGCCCCGAGTCTGTGGATTGGGCGGTATAGTCAATCTTTTAATAAATAAATATTCATTTTGCTTCTATCAATCATGGGGAAAAGTGAAGAGACATATATGCAAGGCAGCACAGAACCCTGAATAAGAGTTTCTGCATTCATGCTGCATGATTGTGGGATCCTATAATCCACACAGCCCTGGTCTTATACATTCCCCCCCACTCTCTCATTTATTTATTTAGTACATTGTTCTCTTGTTCTCTTTCCTTCATTCAGACAAACTTAAAAAGACCAAAATAAATATTCCCCCATCATCAACACTGTTCCCTCTAACAGGGATTCCCAGATGTTGTTGACTACAACTCCCAGCACCCCTAGCTGCAGTGGCCTTTGGCTGGGGATTATGGGAGTTGTGGTCAACAACATCTGGGGATCCCTGTTAGAGGGGAACACTGCCCATCACCCAGGAATACTGCGATTTAGACCCTGTTTACCAGCTTCTTATGAAGATTCCATTAATATCACCAACATATGCACTGAAGAGTCAAATATCTTCATCTAGTCAGCAGGCTAGAAATAAAGGAAGCTACTCATGATTGGAAGAGCCATTTGATGACGTTTTCTTCCCCTACTGGGAAATGCCAACATTCATGTAACTCCTTTGATCAGAGGTTCTCAGCCTTGGGTCCTCACAAGTTGCCGGACTACAACTCCCATCATCCCCAGCCCCAATGGTCATTGGCTGCTGGTGGGAAGTGTAGTCCAACACCACCCTGGGACCCAAGGCTGAGAAGCCCTGCCTTTGATGAAGGGCACAACCATCCAACTCACGCAGACTTCTTACCTTTTTCTGCAAAGATTTCAACCTGTAATTGGGTGCTGTGAGGCAGTATCTATCTGGTGGCAATCTTGGGCCAGAGTATGGTTTAATCAGTGGCAATGGCGTCTGGTTTTTTTGTCTGGCGATATCTAGCAAAAACTGAAAGAGACACACCTTTTATTAATTAACCCCTCTCCTCAAAATCCCAGGGACACAGAGCCAAGAAACCTGCAAGTGCAAGGGCATGGTTCATCAGGCCCAAAGAATCTATTTGAGTCAAGATGGGGCTCAGAGGCAGAGCCTCTGCTCTGAATGCAGAAGGACCCAGGTTAAATCCCTGGCAGCATCTCCATTCCTGCCTGAAGCCCAGCTTGGCAAAACCCATGCAGGTTGAGTCCATCAATGGCTACTAGTCCTGATGGCTACACTAGTCCTGAGGTATACATTCTACTCGATTCCCACTGCACGTTAAGGTCATCTGAGGAGGTCCGTCTCCAGTTACCGCCGGTTCGTCTGGTGGCGACTCAGAGGCGGGCCTTCTCGGTAGCTGCTTCTGGGCTGTGGAATGCACTCCCGGCAGAAATCCGTAACCTGAGCTCATTGCTGGCCTTCAGGAGAACAGTGTTCTCTCCCTTTTTTTTTTCATCTGTGTGGGGAATGAGTTTTGTTCTGGGTGGCAGTATCAAGGCAGTGTGCGCACATGTGCATTCAGAGTGGGGCCTTCCTGATTCAACCTGAGCGGGAGCTAAAATGAACTGAGCAGACGTCAAAAAATGTGTGAGCGCACACACATGCACACGCCTTAGAAGGAACAGTGCAGGAGAGCCCTTAAAACCTACAGTATCTGTTTGGCCTGGCCTTCCAGGGTTTTAAATATTGTTGTAAATTGTTTTTAACTGCTGTAAATGTTCAGCCTGGTTCTCCAGGGTTTTTAACGGCTTAAATGTTTTTTAATTGTTAATTCATTTTATGCTGTTTTTATAGTTTTGTTTTTAATTTTTAATCGATTTTAATTGTTTTATTTTGATGTAAACCTCCCTGAGACATTTTTGGAATTATTGAAAAATTCCAATAATTTTTGGAATTATTCATTTTTGATCAAATGAATACATATAGGTAGTTTGGAGGCAGTCTACCTCCATGTTCCGAGGCAGGATGCTCCCAAATACCAGTTGAAGCAGTGGCCAGAGAGGGACTGTGCCAGTTCATCCCCTGGTGGTGTGGCTACCCGAGGCATCGGATGGGTCACTGCATGAAACCGGTGGGGGTGGGGGGTGGTACTGGACAGGCCTTCGCCTGATCCAGCAAGGCTGTTCTCATGGGTTCTGGAGAGACGCTGCCAGTCGGACAATTCTGAGCTAAATGGACCAACAGTCCAACTCGGTATGAGGCAGCTTCTGCCTATGAGAGAGCCCCTGGTGGTGCAGTGGTAAAACTGCTGCCCTGTAACCAGAAGGTTACAAGTTCGATCCTGACCAGGGGCTCAAGGTTGACTCAGCCTTCCATCCTTCCGAGGTCGGTAAAATGAGTACCCAGAATGTTGGGGGCAATATGCTAAATCATTGTAAACCGCTTAGAGAGCTCTGGCTATAAAGCGGTATATAAATGTAAGTGCTATTGCTATTGCTATTGCTATGTTCCTGTGCAGAGTTGGCATCACTCGGAAAAGGAAGAGAACGTAGGAAGCTGCCATATACTGAGTCAGACCATTGGTCTATCTAGCTCAGTATTGCCTTCACAGACTGGCAGTGGCTTCTCCAAGGCTGCAGGCAGGAGACTCTCCCAGCCCTTTCTTGGAGAGGCTGCCAGGGAGGGAACTTGGACCCTTCTGCTCTTCCCAGAGCGGCTCCATCCCCTAAGAAGGGGGATCTCTTCCAGTGCTCACACTTCTAGTCTCCCCTTCATATGCAACCAGGGCAGACCCTGCTTAGCTAAGGGGACAAGTCTTGCTGGCTACCACCAGACCAGCTCTCCTCTTCAAGGGTGGTGGTGGTGGTGGGAGGAACTGAGATATAAACCTGCATTTCCACTGCCTGTATTTGTACCTTGGCAGGGGACCATGGCTCTCTACAGCACTTCAGGACTCACAGGGTCAGCGCTAGAGTGTGTTCAAATTACGATTACTGTATTTTGAGGCAGAAACGCCGCATCGGCGTAAACGCCACACTACAGGGAAATGGTTGGGAATGTAGAAACCCACCGAAACGCTGCATCAGCATATATGCCGCAGCTATAAGGTGTTATTTATTGCCTGAGGGGTAAAAGGAGGCTGGGATTTGGGGGGGGGGGCGCTTTCAAAGAACAAGTAAGGCGCTTTCCCCCTGCTGGCTCTCCTTCAAACTCTAGAGCCGACGCGGCGGGGTGGGGGGAGCAGTGGGGAGGGGGTGAACAGGTAAGGAGCACCTAACCTGTTCTTTGAAGGCACACCCCCCACCAGGGAGTGCACAATCTGTTCACGCACATCCCTAGCTGCAGCCCCCTCACCCAGACTCAAGAGCGGTAGGAACGGTGTGGGGGCCGGAATGGCACCCTTTCTCCCAACAGAACGGGGGGGCAGCAGAAACACCGCATCAGCGTAAATGCCTTTTTAAAATGTATTTGGCATTTCTGCCGAAAAATACAGTAACGGAAATCTTTGCATTATTCCTGCAACACTGTATTAACAGAAGTTCCTCAGAAAGCAACTTTTGCTGATTCCTTCCCTGAGATTCGGTTTACTGTAACTCTTAGCTTTCAGTTATGCTTTCCAGTTATGACAACCGTGCTATGTAAAATGGCAAGAGGCTCTTCTGTTCTCTCTGGCCCTTCCTGGCTTTTTATGATGTCTGTCCCCTCTTTGTTGCCTGATCTGTATGTATTGAGGTTATTTGTCTTTTTGCTACTGGCCTGTCATGGCTTTCTATTTGGGGTAGGAGTTTCCCCCTCCTTTGGCTTTTTAAAATTGCTTTAAAATTGCTTTATTGGAAGCTGCCTTGAGACAAAAGGTAGGGTTAAAATGCTGCAAACCAATATATAACAAATTAATCCTGCTCTACCTTCAAATCAGATATCCTTTCCACATTGATTTTTCGAGAATTCTCTCTTTCTTGTGTCTTTCCCCCAACTTTTGAAATCTAAATTGTAATTTCCTTGGGGCAGGGACCCTCTCCATCCTGCTCATGTTGGTCTCTACAGTACTATGTTCATGGATAAGAACATAAGAACAGTCCTGCTGGATCAGACTCAAGATGCATCCATTCCAGCATCCTTTTTTCCACAGAGAACCACCAGATGCCTCTGTGAAGCCCACGGGCAAGAACTGAAGGCATACCCTCTCCCACTGTTGCTCCCCTACAGCTGGTATTCAGAGGCATCCCACCTCTGAACCTGGAGTTAGCCTATAGACATCATGACCTATCAGCCATTGATAGGTCTGTCTTCCATGAACTGGTCAAAGCCTCACTTGAAGCCATCCAAGCTGGTGGCCATCATCACATCCCATGGCTGGAAATTTCACAGATTTAATTCTGTGCCATGCAAAAAAGTACTTCTTTTTGTCAGTCCTAAATTTCCTGGGAATCAGTTTCATGGGATGAACCCAGTTCTAGTATGAGAAAGGGAGAAAAATTTCTGTCTGTCCACTCTCTCTCCACACCATGTATAATTTTATGAACTTATACCATGTCTCCCCATAGTCGCCTCTTTTCCAAACCAAAAAGCCCCAGATGCCTTGCCTTGTAAGGAAGGTGCTCCAGGCCCCCTGATCATCTTGGTTGCCCTCTTCTATATATAGCACCATACAAATAAAAAGGATCCTTCCCTTCCCCCAGTAGAGCATGGGATCTAAGACATACATCTCTGGGAGGAGGAGATGTAAACGACTGGTCCGTCCGACACTGGATAGCCAACCTCACAT
The DNA here is from genome assembly GCF_027244095.1 of Hemicordylus capensis. Classification (NCBI taxonomy): domain Eukaryota; kingdom Metazoa; phylum Chordata; class Lepidosauria; order Squamata; family Cordylidae; genus Hemicordylus; species Hemicordylus capensis. The sequence goes on along the minus strand of NC_069662.1, from coordinate 4,115,257 downwards.
CATCTGCGTCAACGCTCGACTTCTTTGCATGGCTGGAATAAATTTTGGCATCTTCCAAGATAGTCGTCACATATCCTTTCAGGAAACAAAATCCAAAGATATCAAAAGGGCAACAGTGTAGGTAGCCGCAACTAAAGGAACACAGTGACCAAGAAGATTGTGTACTGCAATGGATGAGATGAACTCTGTCTGCCTTTCAGTAATTCATGCCTCAAGTACACTGGCTAAGTTTTTAACCTGCCACTGGACTCTCTCTCAAAATCTCATTTTAAAGTCTGTTTTTGAGTTGCAGTTTTTAAGGAGAAAAATTCTTACTATCCTATCTGGAGCAGAGTCACTAGTATACATTGGAATTATTATAATTATATTTTATATATTTTGAGTTTGTTTGTGAAAAATAAAGTCAGACTTCCCAATTACCTACAGATTACTTCCCACTTACCTACACGAGAAAGAAGAAACTTTTCTGATTACCTACAATGCCATTTAAATTAGTTGAATGCACTATTTTTTTACACTAGAATATAACGTGTGAAAGGTTTAGAAAAAGCGTACTTTTTAGAAGAAATGCTAAATATAATAATCATATTTTAACTGTAATTGTTCTCATCAGATTTTTAACACTCAATACTCAGATCAATAATTCAAAAACAACATCATGCCCAAGAGAAGCAGAAGATCTTTCACAGATTGAAATTTACTATTATTCAAATGTTCTATTTATGGTCAGTATTAAACACAATGAAGATGCTTGAAGTTGGCATCCTACAAATGTCATACTGTTCTTACACTTCCCTTTTACAAGCATATTAATAAAAAATTCTCTTACATATACAAAGAATGGTATCCTATATTTTGAAGCATTTGTTCATGGATTTGTTTGTTCAAAATAAAGTCACACTTCTCAATCACGCACAGATACCAAATTTTGCATAAAGAAGAAGAGAAGAGAAGAGAAGCAGAGGACTTACTATATGAAAACTCCAGCATCTGATTTATAACCCGTGGCTCATACTCCGTAATCCCCATGTCTTTCAGGATCTGGGCCATCACCTTTGCAGCACAATACAATAAAGGGAAATATTAATTCCAGCACGCATAATTGTCACTGTTGCCTCATCAAAGGCAGGCAACTGGGGAGGTGCCATATTTTATGGAAAATACTTCCCAACTTTTGAAAACCTAAGGCATATCAATACCATAAAATATTTAAAGATTTCAAAAGGCCTTTCAGCTGAAGCTTCCAATCCAGCTTATATAACAACAACCACTTGAAACAAATTAACCTCAGATACCAATATAGACAGCAGGATTAGCAAGCAATTCTAAGGGACAGCCTGCTTTCTGCTTCTTTGACCACAGTGAGTCTTACTTAGAAGGACCCCTCCCTATGTGCTGTGAATCTGGTTTGTACCCGACTGTCAGAACATGACTTACAAAGGAGGGATGCTTCTTGTTTATTTAATCATATTTTATTTATTTATTTATATTAACATATTTTTATACCGCCCAAAACTTATGTCTCTGGGCAGTTTACAACAGAACAAAAACAAAGTAAAACATTCATTAAAACAAAAATGAAAAGTTTAAAACATTACAACAATTTAAAATTTTTAAAACAATATTTTAAAAGAGCATTACAACCATTAAAACAATATTAATTAAAAGCCTGGATGAACAGATGAGTCTTTAAAGACTTTTTAAATGCATATATTTCTCCCCCTTCTCCTCTCCCCTGTAAATGTAAGCCTTTCTTAATTTTAATTTATTCTGTCTGTTTTTTCCAGCCCAGCCTCCCCTTACATACAGTGCTGATGAAGGCGCTCAGGTCTTACAAGGCAATCTGCTTGAAAGGCCTCGAGACCTGGCAGCTCAGTTTCAGCAAAGTTTGCTTTTTAATTCTCATGCAAAAGTGTGGAGACAGAAAGGGGGTCAGCCCTGGTTTAGCAAATCAAGCCTCAAGAATTCTTGTTTTAAGAAGTTGCTTGCTGAAGTGTTGGTGCCTTACACAAAACCCTTTTTAGTAACTGGTTATGTCAGAGGTAGTTCTTAAGCTTGGGTCCCCAGATATGGTTGGACTACAACTCCCATCATCCCCAGCCACAGCGGCCTTTTTTTTTTGGTCAAACATCTGGTGGCCCAGATTTGATAACTCCTGGGTTATGTATCAGCATATGAAATCAGTGAATGGCTTTTCAGACTAATGGGGGTGTTCAAAGCAAAGTATGGAAGCTTTTTATTTATAATGCAACAAAGCCACATAAAATGTATTCATTCATCTAAGTAAATTTGCCTTCTCACAACGCCTGTCTCAGTTGCCAGCCAGGGTGCTCAGGACAAGTCCAAAAAGAAACAAAGCGTTCAAAACACCATTTCAGGAGTCATTAACCAGGTAAAGGTAAAGAGTAGGTGCCGACTCCTGGCACCCACAGAGCCCTGTGGTTGTCTTTGGTAGAATACAGGAGAAGTTTCCCATTGCCGCCTCCCGCACAGTATGAGTTGATGATGCCTTTCAGCATCTTCCTAGATGGCTGCTGCCCAATATAGGTGTTCCCTATATAGTCTAGGAATCATACCAGCGGGGATTCTAACCAGCAACCTCTGGCTTGATCAATCAAACAATTTCCCCACTGCACCATTAGGTGGCTAACTGACCAGAACCACCACCAATAAAGGTAAAATAGCAAATGTAGGAACTATCAGATTTCTAAGCAGAGAGAGAGAGAGAGAGAGAGAGAGCGCAATTAAGGGAACTGCTTCCTTCCTGCCCCCTCAAAAGGCTGCATGACAGGCAGAAATCCAACCAGGGCAGGCTCTTCCCAGTGGAGCCTCACTTGCTCAAACTCTTGCTGCTGAGATGCACACAGTAGCCCTGCCAAAAATTAGAAGTGGCAACAACTCAATAAGGACCACCCCCTTTCTTTTTCTTGAGCGAGCATTTGGTGCCAGCCTTTCCTGCTGCAGAGAAGAGAAGAGGCGGCAGCAGCAGCCCAGCCTGTGGGTGCTTGCAAGGCAGACTTTGCAAGCTTCAGAGTTACACAGGGCTCCGCAGCACCACCCGGCCCAGTGGTACCTGGCCAGCGCAGCCACCCTGCCCCTGCAGCCACCGCCTACCTGAGCATCCTTAGGGGCGCTCTTGGGCGACGCCATCTTGCTCGCCTCCATCGCCGCCATGTTTGCAGGCGAGCAAGGCAAGCAGCCGCTACAACCCACTGAGCATGCGCGCCCGTCCCGCCCGAGCGGAAATACCCAGGCATGCGCACTTGGGAAATCGAGGTCTGCTACCGCTGCCCTTCCTCTCACTCACTCCGCCCCCCCTGCTGCTGGCAGAGAGCGGGCGTCCATGGCCGCAGACTTTAAAAAAACTACTAGACTCCCAGTGCCTTTATCTATTGACGGGACTTCACTTTTTTTTTTAAACATTGGAACCATCTTACACTTTGGTGTCGCTGAAAGGGCAGAAAAGTGACCTTCTCCCTTCTCCCCCACCCACGCAAAAAAAACCCAGAACCTCATGCTCTTCCTGGCTCAGGTCTTATAGCTTGCTTGCGGGGGTTCTTAAATATTTAACCTTTAAATGTGCTTACCCTGTGCTGTAAATGCAAATAGAGTCTGCAGTATACTTCTCATCCCCGTATTGCAAATTGCGTGGTGGGTTGCTACGGTTGAGACGCAGCGGCTTACATTACGGCAGCCCTGCAGTGTAGTCTACAGTTATGATGCCCATTGTGGGTTTGAGGAGGGAACGCTGAAAAAGAGGAACTTATGACAGCCTTGCGATGTTGTCCACTGTTAATATTTCAGGGAGTGGGGGCTGAAACAGAGAGAAAGAGAAGTGTTGTATTCTAGCCAGTATATTTTATGTTTTATTGTTTAGAAGTTTGTCCCAGTGCGGGATCCTGTAGTGTAGAGAGTGTGGGGTGGAGTCACAAAGGAAATGGGAGAAGGATAAAATGGAGTGGTTTCTGAATAAACTCTTAATTAAATTTATATAAGATTGCTTTGTGAAGGAAGCAGCTATAAAACAAGAAGTTTACAGCAACCTTGTAATGTAGACCAGTGTTGTCATTCCCATATTGCTGGGGGTCGGGATGAGAAGGGCTGGGGCTAAGAGTAGCTCACAACAACCTTGCAATGTAGTCAGTGTTATGTACTGTTAAGTTAAAGAATTTTTACAGTAAGATTTATTTCTCACTGAACACGTTTTTTTTGGTTGTTGTTGTTGTTTTTGGACCCTGCAGAAAATATTGGTCACGCTTGTTAGAGGAAAGATGAAATACGTGATAGTTGCTTGCGCTGATGGGATTATTTGCCTGCTTTAGTTCTTGTGCTCAAGTTGGTGTGAGATTAAGTGAACAATCGGCTCTTTGTAGCAAGATGCGGTTTGCTGCCATCTATCTCTTTGAGACAGCACATGACTCGACCGCAAGGAGTTAGAAAGGGGTGACCGGTCTGCTGGGCAGAGACGAAACTCAAGGCCGACTCGCCAGGCAAAAACGAAACTTAATTTTAGTTAGAGAATCGAAAGAGATAGGCATGCCCTTCCTGGGGGGAGGGGGAAGAAACATGAAGAACCATCTCAGCAAATCAAGGCTTGTAGAACCAAATGTATAACCATATATAGATATAGAATCCAGTTGAGCTAAACTGCGCAGATGCAAGAATAAATTGTAAATTTATTCAGCACTGCCCTGAGCCATTTTGGAAGGGCGGTATATAAATCAAATAAATAAAATAAAATAAAATAAAATAAATATATAAGGATGTGGCCCCAAAGTCTTGGCACGGCCGCCTACCTCTTGAGCTCTGTGTTATTGCAATAAAGCTTGATTTGAAACTCTGATACTGGTGTCTGGCAAATTACCTAACCAAGAGACTCGGACAAAAGGGTGGGAGGGGAAGCCTCTCGGCTTACCCACAACACGCTCTCAGTGCTCTCATTTTGTTTAGGTGTACCTCCTGGAAATGCACATGTTACAGCAATGAACATGTGAACACTTGTTCACCCAGCTCCTTGCACAAGCCACACTGGGTTTGGCTGTGGCATTCTTTTGAGTGTACACTTGATGGCTACCCTGGAATTGCACCTGTGTAGACTGTAATATGTTAAATGTTGTGTACCAAGAAATCACCTTGCACTCTCTGTATGCTCTGGAGCTACACAGGAGTCAAGGTTATTTAGGCACACTGCCCTCTAGGGGCTCTCAAATTCCTTCACCAGGAAATTCCTTCACCAGATACAGCAGTTCCTAAGGCTCAAAAGGAGACACACACACACACACACACACACACACGACCATATCTTAAAATGTTTACTTAGGCTAATAAAAGTGATTTACCAAAGAAACCCACAGGGCTCTGTGGGCGCCAGGAATCAAAATCACTTGATGGCACACTTTACTTTACCTTACAAAGAGATGAGCTGGCAAGGGGATGTGAGGAGGAGGGGAGGGCAAGGGAGGGGTAGGCAGGACCCAATGAGGACCGAAGGGGAAAGAAAGGAATGTTCCTCAACATTCCACCTATGAATGTTGAGGAGAGAGGCGCTCATATTGCTGAGTCCTTGTGCAGCTTGGCGAAGGCTGGCAGGAGTTGTATCCATCATTGGAGTCCGACTGAAGCGTCGGCTGCAGATGCAGATGGATCTCAGAGCAAAGGTCCAGAATGCGTTGGACAGAAAAGTTAGTCTTTGCTGTGAGTCCTCTGTGGCGTCCAGGCAGTCCCTAGCAAGGGCTGTGTCCATCGCTGGATCATGCAGCTGGCTAGCACGCAAGGTCGTGAGCAAGATAGGAGGAGCAAGCGGTCTGCTTCTTGTGGCTGCTCCTCTTCTATACAGTTAAAACTCTTTGGGGATTTTGTTGTTGTTGTCGATGGATAAGATCTGTTTGTATGGTTTTGTTGGACTCTCAGAGATGTAACCTTTTCTGTTTCTATACTAATAAAAGCATTTTAAAAATAATAATCTTTTAAAAAATCTTTGATCAGAGACCTATGTCCATCACCAAAGTCCTGAACACTGCAAATATGTCCCTGCATCCAACCATAAAGGCCTCATTCACAGACATGCAATGTTCTCACATTCCAGGATGGCATATCCTGAATGTTTTGTTAGTCAGTTCTTATCAACAGGAGTGATCCTTGTCTGCTGCTACAACTTAAGTGTCTCTTTGGTTACCAGGCGAATGGCCTTCAGATGCAAAAATCTTGCCAGGTCTCTGGTCTTTTTGTCATTCCAATTACGGTGGTGCCTCAGTAATTCAAGGCAGGGGTGGAGGGGAGAGGTGTGAAGATAGAGGAAGTGTTTGCTATGCGTGATACAATCAATGCATAAATCTTCCCAGCTCAAGGCACTTGCTTACAGGATAAGCATAATAAAAGGGTATACATTTCATGGAGATATGGCAGTCATTTACCAGTGTTCAAGGAGTTCACACAGAGTTCAGAATTCACTGGGCCAAGGATTTATAAGAACAGCCCTGCTGGATTAGGCCCAAGGCCCATCTAGTCCAGCATCCTGCCTCTGAGGCTGGAGGTGGCCTATAGTCCTCCGACTAGTAGCCATTGATTGACCTCTTCTCCATGAAGTTAGCCAAGCCCCTCTAAAAGCCATCCAGGAGTTGGCTGTTAACACATCTTGTGGCAGAGAATTCCACAAGTTGATTATGCGTTGTATGAAAAAGTACTTCTGTTTGTTGGTCCTAGATTTCTTGGCAATCAATTTCATGGGATGACCCCTGTTATGTGAGAGGGAGAAGAATTTCTCTCTATCCACTTTCTCCACACCATGCATGATTTTAGAGACCTCTATCATGTCTCCCCGCAGTCGTCTTTTTTCTAAACTAAAAAGCCCCAGGTGTTGTAGTCTTGCCTCATAAGAAAGGTGCTCTAGGCCCCTGATCATCTTGGTTGCCCTCTTCTGCACCTTTCCCAGTTCTCCAATGTCCTTCTTTAGATGTGGTGACCAGAATTTTACACAGTATTCCAGGTGCGTCCACACTATAGTTTTGTATAAGGGCATTACAATATTAGTCGTTTTATTTTCAGTCCCCTTCCTAATGATCCCTAGCATGGAATTGGCCAATTTTCACAGACACTTTCAACGAGCTGTCCACCACGACCCCAAGATCCCTCTCCTGGTCAGTCACCCACAGCTCAGATCCCATCAGCGTCTACTGGAAGTTGAGGGTCTTCGTCCCAATGTGCATCACTTTATACTTGCCAACACTGAACCGCATTTGCCACTTTGTTACCCATTCTCCCAGTTTGGAGAGATCCTTTTGGAGCTCCTCACAATCCGTTTTGGATTTCACTACCTGAAAGAGTTTGATATCATCTGCAAATCTGGCCACCTCGCTGCTTACCCCTGCTTCTAGATCATTTATGAATAAATTAAAAAGCACCAGTCCGAGTACAGCTCCCTGGGGGATCCCCAGGGGCTTAGCTAGGGGATAGGGGGCCCATGTTCAACCCTCTCTCTGGCAGCCACTCAGAGTGAGGGAGATAATGAAGAAAATAGGGAGGGTTGGAGCTGGGGGGCCCTCAGGAGCCTGGGTCCCTTGAACCCATTTGCTCAATTATAGCTATACCCCTGGGGACCCCACTTCTTACTTCCCTCCATTGTGAAAACTCTCCATTTAGATCTACTCTCCGTTTCCAGTCCTTCAACCAGTTACCAATCCACACATGACCTTGTCCCCTTATTCCATGACTGCTAAGTTTTTTCAAGAGTCTTTCATGAGGAACTTTGTTGAAAGCTTTTTGGAAGTCTTTTTGGTATACTATGTCAACTGGATCACCTTTACCCACACGCCTGTTGATACTCTCAAAGAACTCCAAAAGGTTTGTGAGGCAAGATTTACCTTTGTGGAAGCCATGCTGGTTCTCTCGCAGCAGGGCCTGTTCTTCTATGTGCTTTACGGTTTTATCCTTGAGGATGCTTTCTATCAATGTGCCTGGAACAGACATTAAGCTAACCAGCCTGTAATTTCCCGGATCGTCCCTGGATCCCTTCTTGAAAATCGGTGTTACATTTGCTACTCTCCAGTCCTCCAGTACAGAGCCTGATTGTAGGGATAAGTTATGTATTTTAGCAAGGAGGTCAGCAGTTTCACATTTGAGTTCTTTGAGGACTCTTGGATATGTCATCCGGCCCTGGTGATTTGCTAGTTTTCAATTTTTCCAGACAGTTTAGAACATCATCTCTTGTCACTTCTGTCTGACTCAGTTCTTTAGATCTTGCTTCATGAGCTGGGCGTATAGCCATCTTAGGTTTTAGTCTGTCAGTTCCTGATACAGATTTAGGTTGAGCCAGTTGGAGCACAACACTAATGCTTTGGCTTCAGTGAGGAAATTAACTCGAATTGGGCACAAACGTGCATGCACGTGGCTTTATAAGATCGCCAGAAGAGCACCTGCATGCTTGCATGCAGAAGGTTCCAGGGAGGTCCCTTCTGGGAGAGACTCCTGCCTGGAACCTTGGAGAAGCCGCTGCCAGTCTGTGTAGACAATACTGAGCTAGATGGACCAAGGGTCTGACTCTGTAGGAGGCAGCTTCCTATGTTCTTGAAAAACAAATGCTGCATTTATAAAGCAGCATATAAATTTACAAGATAAATCGTTAGTTGACTGTCTCCTAGAGGACCAAGGTAGGGATCCAGATTGCGGGATGCTGGTCTTTAAGAATACAGACTTGAGAGGATTCTGGCAGAGAGGGGCTGGGGCTAAGTAAACCCTGCTTAGCAAAGAGCACAATTCATGCTTGCTACCACAAGAACAGCTCTCGCTGCTTTCTGTTTCTTAAACGAGAAACTGTTTGAGCAACAGGATGTATGGCAGTTAGAAGTCCCAGTCTTTAATGTCAGTTAAAGCATTTATTCCAAAAGATGCATCATCTCTCCAGAGCCAGGAAGGGACAGCTATTGTGCCACACAGCCTGATGCGGTATGCAAATACGCCAGCTCAGATCTAAAAGGATTGCTTTCCCCAAAAGGGTTGATCTGAATCCACTACCCAGGAAATGCCCTATCGAAGTAAGCCTGGTTAGTCTGGTCAGAAATGTGAGCAGCCATTGCAGGGGTAGTTATTTCCTCCTGAAATCATCTCCCAGCCTCAAGGCCAGCCTACTTTCCTCCCCCACCCCGCCAATTGCGTGCACACCTCCGCCTGTGTCTGAGAAAGACTGAGAAACTATGCCTTACTGCCAGAGCCAAGCTGGGAGTGTGCCAAGATATACCAAGGAGTTGGTGAAGCCACTGCAGATCACCCCATGCCCAGAGGGAAAGGGTTTCTCTCCAGCAGAGCTCACTGGGTGCAAAAAGCAGGATTCCTCTCTCATTTGGCTCTGGGCGATGGCTGGGTAGAGTCCATCCCAGCAGCAAGCCTTCAGTGCGCTAAACAAAAGACTGGATGAGTCTCAGAGGGACAAGGATCCCAGTTCCTAATTGTTGCGGGGAATCCTCTGGAACTTTGCCCTCTCTCTCCTCTCCTCAACCCCTTGTGTTCATCCACACTGTCCAAGGACACGGAATGGAGGGTCTTGCTGAACCAAAGAGCACACGACCAGGTTCCCGCAAAAGAGCTCGTTGGACGGAGAAACTCTCTTTTACAAGTCAATGCAACGAGGGTGCCTGCTCAAAAATAACTTTTATTCATGATCATGAATGGCAGAGCACAAGTCAGAAATCCGTTTAGAAATCAGTTTAGAAATGTTTATAAATGTTTAGAAATCAGTTTAGAAATGTAAAAATGTTTATAAATGTTAAACGCAAACAAGTAAATCAGTCAGTGCATGAAATTGTGGTTAAAATGTATGCTTCCTGTTGGTGCCATTTAGAGCCTTATGTATGAGTTCGTGTCTGGGTCTTTCTGCTGACCTCACACTCTTATCAGTACCTTCTGGTGCATGTTACTGTGTTCTCGTTCTGTGGAGTAGGGGATTTGTCTCACAACCGGGGTCACATCCATTGTCCCCTGTCAGGCCCCTGGTATTTTCTACCTCTTGGCCAATTGGCCTCACAAGCTTAAGTGTCTTGGCCAATTTTATTCTGGCCTACTGGCCCCACAATCTGTTTAGGAGCCGGAACTAAGTTTTTATAAACTTATTTGTGGGCCTGGATTAACCAATTCTTTATCATAATCAGGTGTCCCGCAAAGTCCAAGGGCAGGTTTCTTTGGGCGGGGGCAGTGTGACTCCAGCATGATGACTCATTGGGGCCATTTCCTCCTGAGCTCTTATCAGGAAGAAGAGCTCAAAGACCTTGAGCACATTTATTTAGAGGCCCACTCATGAAGCTGGTGGGAGGAATGCAGTCTGTCCTGATGGGCTTCTCTCTGATCCCTTTCCAGCCTTTTGTCCAGCAGCTACCACATCATAGGAACATAGGAAGCTGCTATATACTGAGTCAGACCCTTGGTCCATCTAGCTCAGCATTGTCTACACAGACTGGCAGCGGCTTCTCCAAGGTTGCAGGCAGGAGTCTCTCTCAGCCTTATCTTGGAGATTCTGCCAGGGAGGGAACTCGGAACCTTCTGCTCTTCCCAGAGCGGCTCCATCCCCTGAGGGAAATACTTTAACAGTGCTCACACTTCTAGTCTCCCATTCATATGCAACCAGGGTGTGTGGGACCCTTTATTTACTCTAAGTCCTCTAGCACTGCAAGGCCCAACAACAAGGTAGTCCCAGGAAAACAGACACAGACACCAGCTGGTTTTAGTCAATCAATGATTCATGTTTATTATAGTCAATTAAATAGCAAGCTAGCTCCTAATTCACACATACACACACACACACACACACACACACACACACACACACCAGCCCCACTCCAAAGATGATCAGTCTTTGAAAGGGGTGTTGGAAGAAGCGTGGAGGCCTCACTCTGGGTGGTGATGCTTCTCAGGGATCTTCTGGTTTCCTGCCTGACTTATAAAGGGATGTTTCCACTCCGGCTAGCACATCTGCAGTCCACTTCTGTTTCCGTGATCACAAGATGTACTCATCTTATCTTTTTGTTCTGTTCCCAGTTCTTTCTCCTTTACAATGTCTTTGGCAGCTCTCCCCGGTTTTCACCGATTCTTCAGGCCTTTGGCATCTTTCCCAACATTGTTCCTGTTCGAGAGAGAGAGGGGCTGGGGCACACTGGATGTTGCTCACTCATGCATCCCTCCATACATACTGTTTGTAAGCACTACCTAAGTTTCTTAATTTGTCAAGATCACATGGCTCATAGGGTTACAGAAGTGAGCTATTACAAATTAGTATATTGTTTCTTATCTCTAGATCATTATAAGCTTGCGATTCAGCCAAGTATTTCACGGTTACAAATTAATATATTGTTTCTTATTTCTGGATCTTTATAAACTTGCGAGTTATCCAAGTACTTTATGCATCACTACTATCACAAAGCTCGCATAATTCTACAGGTGGACCCTGCTTAGCTAAGGGGACGAGTCATGCTTGCTGCTACAAGACCAGCAATCCACTACATCAAGATAGGCCCTCCCACTGAGATTCCATGGCTATCTCTAAGGCATCAGGAATGCACCCAGAATAGGACAACTAATATAGAAAGAAAGAAAGAAAGAAAGAAAGAAAGAAAGAAAGAAAGAAAGAAATGTGCTTAGCTGCACATTAGAATAAACTATGATTTAAATATCTCATATAGCCACCCTTTGGGCCACACTCAGGTTTGTTAATTAGCGTTTTAAAATGCTGCAATGGGAGTTATACCCTTCCATTTCAGTCACATTCTGTCAGGGCTCTCCTGTTGTTCTGGATCTCCCTCAAAATTACAAAGATCCCACACACAAAACATCCCTCAGTTTGCAGCAATTGTGATTCAATTGCCTCCCCCAAGGTCCTGATCTAGAGCTCAAGTACATGCAAAAAAGTGACAATGCCAGAGCTCAACTGCGTGCAGAGAGTGATATTGCCAGAGCTCAGCTGCATGCAGTAATTGTTCCCAGCCCCCACCCCCACCCCCACCCCCCAAAAAAGGGGGAGAGGAAGACACTCTCCTTGCCTCTCTTGTCATTGTGGTTTGTTCTCATCAGAAGTTGGACCACCATGTTCAGGTCACAAGAAAGTGTCTTTGCGGACGGGGAGGATGGAATCAGTGTAGACAGCAGCCACCTCACCCATTCTCAGCACAGACATTGTTTTTGTGAGGCAGTGCAAGCTTGCCTTGTCAATGCATCAGCATGCAAAGCTAACCATGCATGCATGGAGAAGACCAGGACATCCACAGCAGCCAAATGCTTGACATAATTTATTTATTTATTAAATTTATACCCCACCCATACTTACATCTCTGGGCAAAATAATGAAAGACAAAGGTCTCCCGTTCAAATGCAACATGGGCAGATGCTGCTTATCAAAAGGGGCAACGCTCATGCTTGCTAGTGCAAGACCAGATCCCCATTTCCATACTGTCTTAGAATTAGATAGCAGGTCCCTGCCTCCCTGTTCACTTTTATATACAGAATGGCAGGAATCACTGGGAAACAGCCAGTCAGTCATGACGAAATAACCAATGGGATGGGAGGAAGCTAGTCACGCCTCACTTGTTTCTACGATTTCAGTGGTGCTGAGTGTAATGGCACTGCAGAAGATATGGCGAGGAGGCCTAGTGGCATGATCCACTTTTACCCTCTGCACATGTCAACTTCTATACACTGCTTATATCCTTGCATTTAAAGGATTCATTCTAAGCCTCTCTCGCCTTAAACCTTAATAACCCTGCACCCCTGTTTCTTATTGAAAACTGTACATCCACCTGCATTCCTGTATCCATATTTTGAATTTATGTTACTCGGCCAATTAGTACAGCTAGGCACGGACCAGGTTGACTTCAAACATATGCATTAATCACCCCCCTGGGGCAGGGAGGGTGGGATTGAGATGTACTTGGCTGCTGGCCGAGGGGCATGGGTCTCACACAGGCTACTGATAAGGGGGGCCAGCAGCCCCTTGCTTGGTGCTGCTTATGAGAGATGTGACAGTATAAGAAAGGCACACAGACACCCTAGTAATTTGGAGCCTCAGCGTAGACCGAGATCCAGGAAGGTGCTACTCACCAGCTGGCATTACAGGGGCCACGTCCTTTTCTTCGTCAAGGGGGCTCCCCGATGAAAGCGATCGCGTCAGATCCGGGACGGGTGCTTTAGCTTTTGTTCTGTAACCCTCTTTAAACCATTATTCAGCTTTGTGTAATAAAACCTCTTTGGCACTTACACTGGTCTGAGCTTATTGCCTCCGAATCCCACCCCCCCCACACACACAAAAAACCCCTGCTGGACACAGGCTGGACACCGGTGCCAATACATTTAATCACGCCTAGCTCTGCTGGTATGTTTCCCAGGCTATGGGAAACATCTATATTGGGCAGCTGAGATATAGGAAGATGCTGAAAGGCATCATCTCATACTGCGCAGGAGGAGGCCCTGGTCAACCCCTCCTGTATTCTACGAAAGACAACCACAGGGCTCTGTGAGCGCCAGGAGTTGACACCCACTCGACAGCACACTTTACTTTTTACCCTGCCAGGAGGGACTTGCAATCTACAGACTGACACCAAGGAGACCACAGGGAAAGGGAAGCGAAATGGGTTCAGCAGTGCCTTCCGTCCCGAGGCAGGGTGAAAAGGGGCCGCCTGCACAATTCTGTGCCTGTGATTTCAGCGACCCATTTATATTTAGTTAGTTAGCTTAGTTTTCGTTTTCAAATTTGTAGGCTGCCCCAAACCTCCATCTCTGGGCAGTTCACAGCAGCATAAAACAGATTTAAAACTAAAATCTTTTAAAAAAATTTAAAACCACAGCCCAGTTTAAAAAAAAAGCGTGGGTGGCGGGGGGGGGATGAATCTTTAAAGGCTTTTTAAAAAGTTGGGAGGCTCCTCTCTCAGCGGGGAGTGCATGGGGGCAGCTACAGAGAAGGCCCGTCCCGGTAGCCACCAGACAAGCTGGTGGCAATCATTCATGCCCCAGTATGGTTAATGCAACAGCAGGGGCAGGTGGGGGGTGTTTTAAGCGGCATTATTTCTTGCTCCTGGAAGCAATAAGCAGCTGCTCCGTCCCAAAGGCCTCCCCCAGGGCAGAGCCAGGAGGGCCCCCAGCAGTGAGAGGCACAAGGAGTGGGATCCGATGGCGCAGCTTTCCTGGTGGCCGCCCTGAGAAGGGGGCTTGCGGCTGCTGCAGCTGCTACTGGCAGGGGGGCAAATGTCTTGCCAATGTGCCTGGGGCAGGAGTGGGTGAATGAAAAGGGCAGGCTGGAGCCATGTCCACGGGCTACCATCCTGGGAGCAAGCCCCGTGGAGTACAGTGGGGCTTCCTCCTGAGTCTCCAGGCCTGGGATCGCGCTGCATGCAAAGGAATAAAAAATAAACCCCTCCACCTAGGGACAGTCCTTCTACAGGGGTCCGGGAAGCTGAGTTTGGAATGGAAAGAAAGGCCCCCCCCCTTTGGCACTCCAGGCCATATTGATGAGAGCCAGCGTGGTGTCGTGGTTAGAGTGCTGGACTGGGGAGACCCGAGTTCAAATCCCCATTCAGCCAGGAGACTCGCTGGGTGACTCTGGGCCAGTCACTTCTCTCTCAGCCTAACCTACTTCACAGGGTTGTTGTGAGGAGAAACTGAAGTATGGAGTACAGCGCTCTGGGTTCCTTGGAGGAAGAGCGGGAGATAAAATGTAAAAATAAAATGAAAATAAATAAATAAATAAATAAATAAATAATCCATCAACCTACACACTCACCCCTTCTAACCACACAATAGAAAACGGATAAAAACCCATCTAATTTCTACACTCCTGACCAAAAAAAAGAGAAAAGAAATCCCAGTTATTAGATCTCACCATATGCAGGGCTACTCAGCCTTAGGTCCCCAGAGGTCCTTGGATAACAACTCCAACATTCGCAGCCACAATGGGCTTTGGCTGGGGATGATGGGAGTTGTAGTCCGACATCTGGGGACCCAAGGTTGGGAAGCCCTGCCATATAGGACACACAAGACATCCTTTGATCCATGCACCGCTCCTTGTGGGGATCTTTTCTTCATCATTCTTCTCAGCTCCTTTGCATCTTCTCATTAGACTTTCACACTATCTCATTGGCATTGGTTTCCAATGCTTTCGCTTCCAGAGGTCAGGGAGTCCTGAGGCTGTGATTTCCTGCTGCCTCTTATCTGCCTAATTGGCATTTCCGATATGGACACTGGTACCTATGTTTTGGCTTCCTCTGACCTTCACCAGAGGCTTCAGGAGAGGCATGCATACCAAAGGAGAGAAGAACTCTGTGGCCACTGTGTTCCCGGGCTAGAAAAGCAGCTAAAGTTCACAACCATGGCCTCACTGACACTCAGTGTCAGAGGAAAATTAGATGGAAAGCAATCATCTACACTGGGAATGAAAGATAAGAGCTGGGAACTGCCCATTCATAACTTGCAGCAATCTGTCACACTACAATTTTCAGTCAGTAGGGTGTGGGTTTTTTTTTTAAACCCATTTATCTCTGAACCTTTCTTTTCCCTCCAAGACAATAAGCACATGTAACTAGTGAGTTTAGGCAAAAAGCCTTAGGAATAGATTGCCCTGATCGACCTTAAGCACAGCCTGCTTGCTTGGGTAGGTGGGTGGCACAGTCTTGCTGTGTGGCCACTGCTGTTGCAGCATCAGCAGCCTGGCCTGGAAATGCTGAGCCCCCACCAGCAGATGCAAAGGCTGGGGTATCATCTGGTCGCAGCAGCAACACAGCCCTGCACACGGTGCCTCCTCCGTTCCCTGCTCTTTTCCGGTTTCATTTCTCGCTCGCCATCTCTCTCCCTCCTCTGCACCAGCAGCACTTGTGCCATTTGGTTTCCCACCTCTCACCCGCTGTATCCTCCCTTTGGCTGGGCTCCTTTTGCAGGGAGGTCTGTTCCAGCCAGGCCCCCCCAGCTCTCATAAAAATCATAACATGGGGGGATGTTCTGCCCTGTGATAGTTAGGGGGTTTCCAAGCCAACAGTGAGAATGGATGACTCACCCATTCTCCCAGACAATAGGCAATTTGCCACAAGCCACATCAGTCCATGCCCCGGACAATCACATCTCGCCCACACGTGGACCCCCAACTGATGCACAAGGCGTGGAAAAAGAGGCCTGGTCCTCAAAGGCATTTTTAAGCTGCGTCATCGCCATATCTTTTTATTTTTCAGAACGTTCTTATTCCGCTTCCTACACAAAGTCTTATTCATGGCAGCTAGCAACAGAAACAAGAGTTTAAATTACGTAGCAACACTATAGAAATCCATTTCTAAAGCTGAAAGGGGTTTAGAAAGGAGAAATCATGGGATTACTCATCTGATAAATTGAATACGGAGGTGGATGTTTAGAATTTTGCAGCTGAGGATCAAGTGGTTTTGAATTACGTCAGAAGGACTCTCAAGCCCCAGGAAGTCCCACCTGGCTCCACAACATCACTCCCAAAGACAATGTGAGAATTTGCGCCCAACAAGTGAAAATCCAAACTTTAGTTTCTTCATGATGCTTGTAATTCTTAGCAAATTGGATGTAACCTCGGTAATTATAATTCTTCCTTCTTAAGCTAAAATTCGCTCCATTGCTTCTTAGAGATTCTCTCATTAAATGATCTTTTTTTCTTGAAAGATCACTATAAGCTCTTTACCTGTTGCTCCTATTTGAGCAGTAGTAATATGTATTTGCATCTTAGTAAATTATTTTAAATGTCACCTACGTTTTGATCCAACTCATGCTCTGAGCAAATGGGAAATTTAGAAGAGATTCCATTAAGATCAGACCTTAGGGATCTCCAGATCAATAACTTGAGGTCCCAGTCAAAACTTTCCCCACCCTACAGATATCTCTGCAGCCCCTTGCATCACTACAGGTCTGTTCTCCCTCTGCCTTATGCATGCTCTTCTTTCTCACTCTGCATCCCCATCTCTCTCTTCCACACCTTCTCTTCCTCCAGTCTTTTTCTCTTCAGCTGCTGCATTGCTCCCTCCCCTTTTCCCTCTTATCTCTCCTCCCCCTTGCTTTGTTGGTAGTGTTGGAATATTATTTGCAACTTGCTCTCAAACAGCCCAAAAGTTGGTTTGCAGATCCACGCCTTATCAATTACGCTTGCAGCAGTTGGTAGATAACCCTCATGCCTTGAAGACATTTTATGACGGCAATGCTTAAAGGAATGGCTTGGAGGGGACGGGGGTGGGTGGGGTGGGGAACCAGGCCAAGGCTACAAGCCAGATGTCTGGAGAACTGGAAAGTGTGAACTATCACACTTAGAAGCAAATCGGAACCTTCTGGGTTAAAAGTAACGCTTTGGCTTGTATACAATGTGCAGGTGCGAAAGTTGTTTTCAGCTCAGGCTCAGTATAGGAACATAGGAAGCTGCCATATACTGAGTCAAACCATTGGTCTATCTAGCTCAGTATTGTCTTCACAGACTGGCAGCTGCTTCTCCACCCACGGTTGCAGGCAGGAATCTCTCTCAGCCCTATCTTAGATATATCATGTACAAACAACCACTTTGTATATAATTGTGCTTTGGCAACGTACTGTATGCTTTGGTAGTTTGTTGGTTCAATTAAAAAATCTTGTCCTATAAAAAAACAAAAACTTGTCCTATCTTGGAGATGCTGCCAGGGAGGGAACTTGGAACCTAGATGCTCTTCCCAGGGTGACTCCATCCCCTGAGGGGAATCTCTTCCAGTGCTCACACTTCTTGTCTCCCTTTCATAAGCAACCGGGGCAGACCCTGCTTAGCTAAGGGGATAAGACATGCTACCACAAGACCAGCTCTCCTCTCCTATACGTCACCTTAAATGGCACAGCAGGGAAATGCTTGACTAACAAGCAGAAGGTTCCCGGTTCGAATCCCCACTGGTACTCTATCGGGCAGCAGCGATATAGGAAGATGCTGAAAGGCATCATCTCATACTGTGCAGGAGGAGGCAATGGTCAAACCCTCCTGTATTCTACCAAAGAAAACCACAGGGCTCTGCGGGCGCCAGGAGTCAAAATCAACTTGACAGCACACTTTACTTAATATATAGACTGATGATGATCTGCCAGAGGGGGGCTGGCTGCACCCAGAAGCTTTCGCAAGCATGAAAGAAAGCTTTGTTTGAAACTTTGATTCTAGTGTCCAGCGAAAATTTACCTAACCAAGAAACGAGTGACAGGGAGAACCTCTCCCTTCTAAAAGTGGCAAACTGTGGGACCCTTTATTTACTCTAAGTCCTCTAGCACTGCACGGCCCAACAACAAGGTAGCCCCAGGAAAACGGACACAGACACCAGCTGGTTTTAGTCAATCAATGATTCATGTTTATTATAGTCAGTTAAACAGCAAGCTAGCTCCTAATTCTCTCTCTCTCTCTCTCACACACACACACACTCACCAGCCCCACTCCAAAGATGATCAGTCTTTGAAAGGGGTGTTGGAAGAAGCGTGGAGGCCTCACTCTGGGTGGTGATGCTTCTCCGGGATCTTCTGGTTTCCTGCCTGACTTATAAAGGGATGTTTCCACTCCGGCTAGCACATCTGCAGTCCACTTCCGTTTCCGTGATCACAAGATGTACTCATCTTATCTTTTTGTTCTGTTCCCAGTTCTTTCTCCTTTACAATGTCTTTGGCAGCTCTCCCCGGTTTTCACCGATTCTTCAGGCCTTTGGCATCTTTCCCAACATTGTTCCTGTTCGAGAGAGAGAGGGGCTGGGGCACACTTGATGTTGCTCACTCATGCATCCCTCCATACATACTGTTTGTAAGCACTACCTAAGCTTCTTAATGTGTCAAGATCACATGGCTCATTGGGTTACAGAAGTGAGCTATTACAAATTAGTATAGTGTTTCTTATCTCTAGATCATTATAAGCTTGCGATTCAGCCAAGTGTTTCACGGTTACAAATTAATCTATTGTTTCTTATTTCTGGATCTTTATAAACTTGCGAGTTAGCCAAGTACTTTATGCATCACTACTATCACAAAGCTCACATAATTCTACATAACCAGCCATCAAGTCCACACAGCAAGGGATGCAGGTAGGCTGTGCAGCTTGACTGGCTGGCTGCCATAGTCAGGAAAGAAAAGCTGGTGGTGCAAACTCCTTTGGATCCAGAGCGAGAGAAAGCCATGGAGAAAGAGCAATGCAGGCCTTCTCCTGTGAGTGCCTGCCTACGTTGCATGGACCTTGGTGGGGCGTAGAGGTTCCTCTGAATGTGAGAAAGAAGCTCCATCAACTATTCTACACATTGCCTACACATCAATTTTTCCATATTTCCTTGATGATAATTGGTCAAAAGGGGTCTTTGACCAACTAACCTATATCCCAATTTGCTGTACCTTTGACATTTAATGTCATTGGCCAGACAATATGACAGACGCAAGTGAAGGTAGAATAGGGGTGCAGCCAGGGGCGAGCGACCACTCAAGCAGAATTCTTGTGGTTGGCAATTGCCATTTGTAGATCCTGTTTCCACCAAAAATGAGGAAGTCTTGTCTGGGTTAAAATGCTGAATTTCTAAGACTGAACAAATGAGAGGGTAGGGGTTATTTCTAAGAGTAAGAGGAAAATTACTCACTGGCAAGATGAAGAGCTTGTGTATTGAACCGTGAAAAGGACATCTAATTTGGACATTGTGTGGGAGATTTGGGAACGCACCTATATGATCAGGCCTGAGCTAATGCCAGACACATGGGCTTATGTCAAGCACTTATCTAACATAATATGGCTAACTTACCTAAGCACTTATCCAATACAAAAATGACCACTACTATGTCTTACACTGGTACTCAGAGGCATCCTGCCTTTGAGGCTGGAGGTGGCCTATAGCCCTCCGACTAGTAGCCATTGATAGACTTCTACTCCATGAAGTTATCCAAACCCCTCTTAAAGCCATCCAGGTTGTGGGCTGTCACCATGTCTTGTGGCAGAGAATTCCACAAGTTGATGATGTGTTGTGTGAAAAAGTACTTCCGTTTGTTGGTCCTACATTTCCTGCCAATCAATTTCATGGGATGACCCCTGGTTCTAGTGTTATGTGAGAGAGAGAATTTCTCTCTGTCCACTTTCTCCACACCATGCATGATTTTATAGACCTCTATCACGTCTCCCCCACGGTCGTCTTTTTAAGTACTCGCCCCATATACTCCTAGCACAGAGCATATTCACATTCATATTAAAGTTCCTAAATACCGTAACTAGTACCAGAGACCAAGAGTCATCCACAAGACTAACATGAGTGCTCAGTAATTCACATCACCAGACTCAGAATGCCACTTCAGCAGTGTTTCTGAGAGAGAGATTAGGAACACAGGAAGCTGCCTTATAGCAGGCCATTGGTCCATGTAGTTCAGTATTTCCCCTGCTAACTGAGCAAAGAAGCCCCCTTTTAAAGTGGTGGTTCTCTTTATTTAGCAGGGGGAGAGTAACTGGCCCTCTCCACCCCCAGCACAGGACCTCCAGTGACTGTTGCTGGTGTCTGTCTTACATTTATTTTTAGATTGTGAGCCCTTTGGGGACAGGGATCCATCTTATTTATTTGTTATTTCTCTGTGTAAACCACCCTGAGCCATTTTTGGAAGGGCAGTATAGAAATCGAATGAATGAATGAATGAATGAATTTATATTTCTCTATGTAAACCACTTTGGGAACTTTTGTTGAAAAGCAGTATATAAATATCAGTAGTAGTAGTAGTATTGTCTACACTGACTGGCAGCAGCTTCTCCAAGTCCGCAGGCAGGAGTCTCTCTCCCTCAGCCCTTTCTTGGAGATGCTGCCAGAGAGGGAACTTGGAGCATTCTGCATGCAATACCTTGCAGTACTCATGCATGCAGTCTCCCATCCAAATGCAAACCAGAGCAGACCCTGCTTAGCAAGGGGGCAATTCATGCTTACTACCAAAGACCAGCTCTCCTCCCAAAAAACACTCTTTTGAGACCGCCTCTTGAAAGAGAGTCTGAGTTTTCGGTAGGGTGTTTTGAGTTGTTTGGTTCTCCAGATTACATAGAAAGTGTGCTTGGTACCCTCAAACACAGATTATTTGGCCATTTCCCTGGGCAGCAAGAGGCATTTTGGGCAGCTGGGATCTCCCAAGAAGTGATGGTTGACTGCAGTAACGGCCCAGGCTCAATTTTATTTGCTTATTTGTTTTTTAAAATTATATATCATCTTTTGCTTCCAACATGTCACTTTCAAAAGTTTGTGATGATAGGAACCTAGGAAGCTGCCATATACTGAGTCAGATCATCGGTCCATCTAGCTCAGTATTGTCTTCACAGACTGGCAGCGGCTTTTCCAAGGTTCCAGGCAGGAGTCTCTCTCAGCCCTTTCTTGGAGATGCTGCCAGGGAGGGAACTTGGACCCTTCTGCATGCAAGCACGCAGATGCTCTTCCCAGAGCAGCTGCACCTCTTGCATGATTATCTTGCATGTGTTGTGAGTCGCCCAGAGAACAATTTGTTATGAGGCAGCTAACAAATAAAGTTTGTTATAAACAAATATTAAATTATTATTTATTATCTTACAGTGCTCACAAATGTAGCCTCCTATCCAAATGCAAACCTGGGCAGACGCAGCTTAGCAAAGCTCTAATTCATGCTTGCTACTACAAGCACAGCTCTCTTGGTCGTCTGGTTTATGTCCTTGTGGGGGGGAGGGAAATGCTGGTGTCAGGATTTTTAAATTTCACTTCATTTTATTTTAAAAATGCATATTCCACCTTTCCATTCTTTATATTTTCAAAGCAGTTTACAACTCAGCAAAGCGGGAAGGGACCCATGTTTAGAACAAATAAAAGTCAAAACCTGGGTGGATTTGATTTAAATCAAACTGATTTAAATCACGATTTAAATCACTAGCAGGGTGGATAAAAATTAAAAAAATCCAATTTAAATTTAAAAAATCCGATTTTTTGATTTAAATCAGATTTTTTTGATTTAAATCGGATTTTTTTTTAATCCACCCTGCTAGTGATTTAAATCGTGATTTAAATCGTGATTTAAATCAAATCCACCCTGGTCAAAACCACATTAAAATGAGATATTAGAATAGCAGAGCAGCTAAAAATAATGACATTAGCCAATGGCAGAAACTGGAGTTTAAAAGTTACAGAAGCCTGGATAAATAAATACAACTCTTCACCTGGAGCCTAGGAATGATTGTATTTGCACTTTCCTGGGGAGAGCATCCCAAAGATGGACGCTGCAACAGGAGAGACCTTTGCCCTGGTTGCTACCTGCCTAATCTCAGGCAGAAGGGGCATATCTGGAGACTATTCATCACGCAGAAGATGAGCAATTAGCAGCATGGCATGCATGTGGTTTAGCACCTTGCAGAGAGAGACCTAGTCACTCTTCTTCCTGCTCCCACCACCACTTCCTTCAACAGGAGTGGATGCCGGCAGCAAGAGAAGGGCTTTCTTCCCTTCAGAAACTAGATTGTGTGGGTTTGTTTTTAAAAGAATGTTTCATCTTACCATTCAGAAATGCAAACAGCAGTAAAATACAGTTCTTCCAAAGCGCAGCAAAGCAACAGTGGATGCAGATACAGAGCACACAGTGCAGAGGATCAGGCAGGCCCTTTCCTTCTAGCCTCAGATAGAAGGGCAGCTACAGAATTTCCTAGCAAAGTAAGAGAGCAGAACCTGTCTTGCCTTCTGGGTGCTCAGAAGTGCTGGGCCAGCTTTCTGCTGACCATGGCCTGCGGGAACCCATCTACCCTGATGACAGAAATTTGACCCCAGTTCTTGAAGTGTTCCTGTGTGCGGTCTGGGTGCCATTCACTGACACACCTAGCCCCCAGCTCCTCCCATTCTGGCTTTGTATTGCATGTAAACAGTTTGTTCCCCCAAATATATAAGAACTCAAGAACCCCTCATCTGGCTGAAGCCAAAGGTCCTAGGCTAGCATCCTACGTACGTCCCAACGTGGCCAACCAGATTCCTCCAGGAAACCCATAAGCAGGACAGCAGACCACTGGGGCAGTGGTTCCCAGCCTCGAGTCCCCAGACGTTGGACTGCAACGTGGGAGTTGTAATCCAACATCTGGTGACTCAAGGCTGGGAGCTGTTGCCCTAGGGCAGGCCTCCTCAACTTTGCCCCCCAGCGGTTTTTGGACTAGAACTCCCATAATCCCCAGCCACAGTGGCCAATGGCCAGGAATTATGGGAGTCGTAGGCCAACACCTACAAGAGGGTCGAAGAGAATCAAAAAAGCAGGAAGGCAGCCCAAGAACAAAGGAGAGCTGTACAAATGTGGTCTCCTCTCCGGAAATGTTTGTTTATCAAGGAATCTTGAGAAGGAAAACACTGACTTACCCTGTCTGTAAAAACTTCCAGACTGCACCTCTGCTGCAGGAATCTTCTATGCTGAACAGCCCTAGCTTTAATAAGACCGGACGGCATCAAGACAAAATGACTCCTGAGTAGCACGCCCTGTAAGAGGGATTCCCAGGTGTTATTGACTACAACTCCCATCACCGCCAGCCAAAGGCCACTGCAGCTGGCGGGGATGATGGGAGTCATAGTCAACAGCATGTGGGAATCTCTGTTACAGGGAACACTGCTCCCGAGTAGTCCCATTGAAATTAAGTAATCTCAGTGTAGCTCATGAATAGTACCATTCTTAGCTTAGATGCTGCTGGCCATCTAACAGTTTACCTGGGACAGCCATTGGGCTAATTCCCCCCACCCCCAAAAGATAACCTTCCTAGCAACTAAACTAAACTAAAAAGCCCCAAACACTGTTGCCCTTTTGGATACAGAACATGGCCCAACCTCCCACCACCACCGCCAAATCATTTCGGAAGCCCATTCATCCTGACTGGGCCCAGCCCCACCTCCTCCAGTTAATTTGCTTGCCTCTTGAGGAAGGCATGCTTAAGGTTCGCCAGGCAGGGACTGAAAGGTTTGCCTTTGTTCGTCTCCATGCCAAACACAGTTCCATTGTAGGTCCACTTATAGCCAATGTGCCAAGTGGCATCTCTGGCACGGGTCCAGTGGAATGCAAAGTTTCCACCAGCAAGCTCATTATTCAGGTAAGCGACCATCAAATACGGATCCTTTGGAAGGGCCCAACTGACAGGGATGCTTGCTATGGTCCTCACTGGGACATCCAAGCAGTTCAGCATATGGAATACAAGGATGATTGCTGCAATGTCGTCCAGATCTTTCAGATTCAGCACTCCCAAATCTCCCCGATTCCTGGAGATATCTTGGTTTAGAGATGGACTCAGCTTTCCCAGGATTTTGTTGTCAGTGTGGTTCGGACGGTCCCTTCGGACAGACAACCCTCTTGGGAGGGGTGTGATTTTGGAGACCTGGGATGTGTGGTATGCATCCACTTTCTGCTCGAGGGTCAGCAGTGACCTACCAATCTTCTCAGCATCTTGTACGATGGCAACAATGGCCTTAGAGGACTGTTGGGGTGGGAAGGCAAAAGGTGTTCCCAGGTACTGGAAGGTTTCCCCTTCTGCAAGGGAGGCCATGTTCTCTCCCTGGATGGTGAACTTCGTATCCAAGACCCGGTTCTGGGAAGCCTTGCCAATGTGAAGTGATTTACACTTTGCGGCATTGAAGCACAAGCCCATCCAGTTGGCAGCCTTGGTGGCGGCATCCAGCATGTGCTGGAGAGCTTGGGGGTTCTTGGCAATGAACAGCAGGTCATCCGCATAGGCCAGGACGCTGATCTCCTGGCCACTCAGCCTGAAGCCCCCTTGGACACTGGTGACGTAACGGATGAGTGGCTCCATGGCCAGGTTGAAGAGGATAGGGCTGAGTGGGCACCCTTGCTTCAGCCCCGACTGGATCTCGATCTCTGGGGTTTGCTCATCACTTGTATCAATTGTAATGATGCTGCCAGCATAGAGTTCTCTGACCAGGCTGAGGAACTCTTCCGGCATGCCAAATTCTGACAGAGTGTCAAAGAGACGGCCGTGCATGATGGAGCCAAAAGCATTGGTGAGGTCCAATTTGGCCACTGCACACTCTTGTCTCTGGCGCCTCTGAACAATGTCAAGCACAGACTGCAAGAGGAAAACAGGTTCCTTGCAACTTGTGTGGGGCAGGAAAGCCTTCTGGTTCCAGCTGATGGCCCGGCCCTCCTCGGCCCACTTGGTGATACGGCCAGCGATGCACCGGGCGTACATCTTGTACAGGGTGCTGCAGAGAGAGATGGGCCTCCAGCTACTTGGGTCACCAGGGTCGCCACTCTTGAAGAATAGGATAGTCCTTGATCTCTTCCAGGCAGAGGGTATGCGACCAAAACGCTTGCACCCGTTAAAGATGGCAGCACGCAGGTGGCAGCCCGGGTCACGTTGATTCAGCAGGCCTGGGTGGAGTCCGTCACTCCCTTTCTTAAGTCTGGCCCTTCGGAGCCTCTCCTTGACCTCTTGTGGGGTGAAGTCTCCCTCCTGGAAAGCACGTGTCACTCTGGGAAGAGGAGGCAGGTCCTTTGGTCGTGGGTGGGCACAGCAATCCTCCTTTTTACTAAAGATGTGGGTGAAGTACCTGTGGAGTTCCTCACCAGGAATCTGGCACCTGGAGCAGGGCTCTCCCAAGACCTCTTCCATGGCTTTCTCCTGGTTGACACGATAGAGGTGCCGGAGGCGCTGTTCTTGGGTTGGAGGCTTGGCTTGCGGCCTGGCCCCGGCTTCTTCCAGAAGCTCATTGGTGATTTCTTGGATGACGGCTTCCAGCTCCTCGAAGGTGGTGGCCTCCTCCAGTCTGGCAATCCATGAAGCCATCATAAGCACCCCCCTCTGGTCCCACATGTCCTGCAGGCAGCTTAGTTGTGGGGAGCAGCAGGGTGCAGCGATTCCTCTGTTGGTCGGCGCTTGGGCTGGGGAGGCTTCCCTGGAAGGGCCCGCAGGGATGGAAGAAGCACCCAAAGAGCAGCTCAGGGCTCCCGAGGAAGCAGCAGGTCTCGGAGCAGTTCCTGGGAGGCTCCTGCTTTCGGTTTCGCTTCCAGAGTCGTGGAGGGTTGCCCGAGCGCAGCCAAAGAGATGGCAGACGCGTCTCTCGCAGCCCGGGGGATGGGCTGCTTTTTGTCAAGAAGGGGAAGATCAGAAGGCAGGATGCTAAAGCCAGCCAAAGAAAAGTGGAGTTCAGAAAAAGGAGGCAAGTTTTGTAGGAGGGCGTGGCAGGGGGCGGGGGGGGAGTTGAGCGCTCAGACCGGACCGGACTCCGCTGCCCCGCCCTGATATGCAAATGAGACCCTTCGTCCTGTCATGAGTTGATTGGCCCGGAGGCCTGGGGGAGATCTCTTGGGGAGGGGCCGCCCAGGAGATTGAACAGAGCTTCCTCTTTGAATCGTATGGCTGGATAGAGTTACAATTCATTAGGGCGGAAGCGAGAGCTGCCAGCTGACATACAGGGCTGTCAGTACAGTTCTGAAATTAAACAGGGGTTTTCACAGAAATACAGGGAGCCCAAAGCGAAGTTTCTCTTTCACAACAACCCTGTGAAGTAGGCTAGGCTGAGAGAGAAGTGAACTCGGGTCTCCCCGGTCCCAGTCCAGCACTCTAACCACTACACCACGCTGGCTCTGTTTATTATTAGGTATCAACTAATTAATTAATGATTGTTAATGATTAGGCATCAACTAAGTACCCGAGCAACAACAAAAGGTAGCAGCCAAGATAGCAGCTCATTCTTTAACGGATTTCATGTGGAAAATGTGGGGTGCTGCGCAGGGAGGGAGCTCTAAATGTTTGAAACGGACAATCCTGCCAATGCAAGCCGTTTTGGCAGTATAGCAAGGTAGGAAGGCGGCTGTGGAGGATCTGGGTGAGAGAGCACCCTGCATTACCCCTGCTGCAAGCTGGACCAGGCGTTCCCAATGTGGGTCCCCAGATGTTGCTGACTACAACTCCCATCATCCTGTCAATGGCTGAAAGCCAACAATATCTGGGGACCCAAAGTTGAGAATTCCTGAGTTAGACAGGGGTGAGGCTGGTTTAGATTTCCAACCCAGAATCTCCTATACAAAACATTATTATTAATAATTATTATAATTAATAAATTAATAATTATTATTATAATTAATAATTATTATTCCTTCGATTTCTATACCGCCCTTCCAAAAATGGCTCAGGGCGGTTTACAAAGAGAAACAACACACAAATAAGATGGCTTCCTGTCCCTAAAGGGCTCACATTCTAAAAAGTAACATAAGACACACACCAGCAACAGTCACTGGAAGTACTGTGCTGAGGGTGGAGAGGGCCAGTTAAAACATTCCTCGGGTTGTAGCAAAGGTCGTTTTAATAGAGCGCTCAGCTGCAGGTCCATTAATTTGCAAGCAGACACGCTTTTAAATCCATAAATGTTTTGGATTTTTATTTTTAGCGCGAAAGACTCGGATTTTGAAACAGCAAGTCCATGTTAATCTACTCGTTGCCTTATTGGTTAGGCTTCCTCTTTGTCACGTTCTCATTGGAAGATGCGTTTCGTTCCCATCCAATCACCATTGTCACTTAGATACCGCAGGGAGACAATAAAAGGCAGAAATGGCTCAAGAAACGTCTCATTTCTTTTTTGTTCCAGAAGTTTTTACTGGGTGCGGTACTGAGCAGCTATGTCGGGCCGTGGAAAGCAGGGAGGCAAAGCGAGGGCCAAGGCGAAGACCCGCTCTTCGCGGGCAGG
This sequence comes from Hemicordylus capensis, assembly GCF_027244095.1. NCBI lineage: Eukaryota > Metazoa > Chordata > Lepidosauria > Squamata > Cordylidae > Hemicordylus > Hemicordylus capensis. The sequence continues at coordinate 4,087,619 of NC_069662.1, read as the reverse complement.
CCTGCAGTTCCCGGTGGGGCGCGTGCACCGCTTGCTGCGCAAAGGGAACTACGCCGAGCGCGTCGGGGCCGGCGCCCCCGTCTACATGGCCGCCGTGCTGGAGTACCTCACCGCCGAGATCTTGGAGCTGGCCGGCAACGCCGCCCGGGACAACAAGAAGACGCGCATCATCCCCCGCCACTTGCAGCTGGCCATCCGCAACGACGAGGAGCTGAACAAGCTGCTGGGCAAAGTCACCATCGCCCAGGGCGGAGTCCTGCCCAACATCCAGGCTGTGCTGCTGCCCAAGAAGGCGGAGAGCCACAAGGCGAAGGCCAAGTGAAGCCCTCCTGCTCTGGCGCGCAGCGCAAAGCCTGCAAAACCCAAAGGCTCTTCTCAGAGCCACTTAACAATTCGTGAAAGAGCGGCTTGCTGTGCTCCAGAGAATATGAAGTCTTGTTATAACCTTAAGCACCCGCAAGAGCGTTTATAATTTTGTTGTCAGGTCAGTTAGGAAAAACAGCCCCGTCCGCAGACTGACTAAAGTTTGCGGGCGGGGGAGATTAAACGTTCGTGCTGCAAACTTAAGTGAGGTAGTCAAAAGACCAGCTAGGCTGGGTCAGTATCACTCTAGGGCGGGATGTTTAAGAAACATGGGGAGAAATTTTTTTTCTTTCTCGTGTTCATTAAGTGATAATGCTTTGAAGCACTAAGAGACATTTTGAAGCACGCGAACACTAGGGAGACATTTAAATTTAAATCCAACCACTGCAACTATGCTATACTGGATATTTTTCAAACATGCACACAAACACCAAAAGGATCAGTAACCTGTCATAGTCCAGGAATACAAACGTGCTAGTGGGCTACATGAACGATTACCAAGTCTCCGCTTTGAGTAACACGTTAACAGCAATAGCTCTTTTTATGAATAGGTGGGTGGCCCTTAAAAGGGCCTTTGGAGTTTACGGTCAGCTGTGTTATGAATTAGCCACCAAAACCATACAGAGTACGGCCCTGCCGCTTCAGAGCATACACCACATCCATGGCGGTCACAGTCTTTCTCTTGGCGTGCTCGGTGTAAGTCACCGCATCGCGGATGACGTTTTCCAGGAAGACCTTCAAGACGCCGCGAGTCTCTTCGTAGATGAGGCCCGAAATACGCTTGACACCCCCGCGGCGAGCCAAACGGCGGATCGCAGGCTTGGTGATGCCCTGGATGTTGTCCCGAAGTACCTTACGATGCCTCTTAGCGCCTCCCTTTCCCAGACCCTTACCTCCTTTCCCACGTCCAGACATCTTAATGCAAGTACTCACACCACTCCGATTACAAACGTTTAAAAAGCTGCCTACAGAGAGTTCATTTATAGTACTAATTCCGACCACAGGGAAGACTCAAGCCATGCCCTCATTTGTCTTATTTAGTACCGCCCCCTTTTCAAGAACTATAACCCCATAGGTCAATAGTCCTTTACAGATTCGGATGCAGAATTTTTAAACTGCCCAATCAGAAGTTAGAAGCCGGTGAGTGATGGCTGGCTCCTAGAATCTCTATATTACCACAACTCTAGTATTCTTTGCTTTCACGCCGTTCAGTTATAAGACTATGACTATGACACAGCAATAGAAAGTACTCTGGGTATGGACATAAATTCCATTAAAGTATTTAGGTTGCTGGATAAGAACCAAAACTGAATAGCAGTTTTTCTAAGGGATAACTGTCCATCACACAGGTGGGCTTCAGCCTGAGTGAAGAAACATGGTAGGGGTCGGGGAGGAGGACTCCCAAGCTCTTATGTCTGTCTCTCCTGATAGGTAGCTAGGCTCCTCTCCCTTGACATCTAGATCACGTGCACCACACCCTCCTTTTCCATTCTTTTTCGTCTGCCAAAGGAGAATCATCTCTGGGAACCTTATGAGCTCTTCTGTAAAGAAATAATTAGAAAACCTTAATTTTGTTTTTAGTTTTATTCTCTCCTTTCCTACTCCTGTACTCTGTTTCGACCTCCCTGTGAGGGGATTTTCATTTACCTGTTCTGGGTGTATGGCCAGCAAAGTGACTTTTAAACGCTGTTTTCCGTGCCAGTCCTCTATCCCCTCATCAGACAGCCACAATCTCTGCCTTTTTTGTTTGAGTGAGACTCACCTGACTTCTGCTTGTGTTCAATGCCAGAATTTCTCTGCCAGAATTTCTCTAGACAGACGAAGAAACAGGGCCTCTAGACTCCACCTCTACTTGTGGGAGCATGCCCTGTCAGCCCCGGTCACTATGGAGAAGCCTGCCAATCCTCCGGCATCATCTACTGGAAGCTCATGCACTGAGGCAGTGACTATCCCACCAGGAGGGCCTGGGACTCTGTCAGTGACTCCCTCTGCCTCCGTTTCTAGCCCCCTGTCAACTCCACTGTTGCCTGCTGCACAGTTAAGTCCGGGGTTTCTTGGGCTGTCCTCGTCCATGCCTCCTGTGGGCTCTGATGGCGGATGCCAGACTCCCGCCCCCAGTTCAGTTGCCCAGCCGCACAAACGCCCAGAGAAGGAAAAAGCCAGAGACCAGGGAGACTCGGTTCTGAAGCCGAAGAATCGGAGACGACAGCTCCCATCGCGTCTGCTGCACATGCCCAAACGCCACTGTTGGATCCGAGGCAAGCAAAGGCACCGGCGCTGCCCTCTAAAGCGGCAGCTAAAAAGAAGCACGGCCCACCTTTGGCTCCGGCCCCTCAAGGCCCGCCCAGCTGTCCCCGGACAAGAGCGCAGGTTGCTCTCCATCTCGCCGCTCCTTTGGGGGACAGACTAGCCCATCTCTGGCCAGGTACCAGGCCCAGCCTTGTTATCAGGATCAGACAGGCTAGAGAAGGAGCTTAGCTGACTCCAGGATAAAGTTCTTAGGTGTGCTGTTCAACTCAGTCAAGGGGGTGGTGAGCGTACCAGAGGACCGTATCCAGCAAATAAAAGATCTTGCCCTCCAACTACAAGGGTCTACTGCCCACACGGCATGCCAGATTCAACGTATGCTAGGACTAGTGGTTTCAACCATCACCGTCTTGCCTACAGCCAGACTGCATAGGAGACCCTTACAGCGTTGGTTCCTGGACATTTTTCACCCAATGAGGCATCACAATTCCAGACGCCTAGACTACCCAAGACATGTTCAATGCGCTCTCGCTTGGTGGACTTCAGATCAGAATTTTCTGTAGTCAGAGGCCAACACATTCAGATTATAACGGACAATACCACTACGAAGGCCTATATAAATCGCCAGGGAGGGACAGGCTCAGAGACCCTGCTTTCCCTGGCACTGGATCTATGGCACTGGGCATTGTGACACCATATTCACCTGTCTGCGGTGCATATCAGGGAGCTGAACAACACACTTGCGGACAGCTTAAGCAGAAGGCAATGGCTTTCGCACGAATGGAGGTTGCAGACGGACATTCTGGGGGAAATGTCACATAGACTTGTTTGCGAGCGAGGACAGTTTTCAATGTCCTCTATACTACTCCAGGTCGGGGATAGGAAAGAACTCATTGGGCGATGCTCTGGCAATCTCATGGTCGGGAATCTTCACTTACCTGTTTCCACCGGTCTCCTTGCTTCCATGAATTATATAGAAACTGGAGAATGAGAAAGCGGATTGTATCCTGGTGGCGCCGTGGTGGCCACGACGCCCTTGGTTTCCACGTCGGCTCCATCTGTCCAGGCGGCGTTACATCTGGCTCCCACTCCTTCCAACAGTGTTATTGCAGCAGGGAGGGAGGGTACTCCATCCAGACTTGCAATGCCTGCAGCTGACGGTGTGGCAAATCCAGGCTCCTGGCCTGTAGAGTTGAAGGAGGTCCTTGCGGCATGTAGGAAACCATCCACCTTGTCCTCGTATAGGGCAAAATGGAAACACTTTTCAGAATATGTTAAATCTATCTCTGATGCTGATCCCCCCACCACGCCAGTGCCGGTTGTTCTGTCACACTTAATGGAACTTAAAACATCTGGACTGTCAATGCCATCAATTTGGGTCAACCAAGCTGCCATATCTGCCTTTTGAACTTCCCCTCCATCACCCCCCTCACAGCTTGTCCTACCAGACATTAAACAGTTCTTGAAAGGTTTGGCCCCCCTCCACCCAGACACACCATCTATGGCAGGGTTTCTCAACGTGTGGTCCCCAGATGTTATTGGACGTCAACTCCCATAATCCCCAGCCCCAGTGGCCTTTGGTTGGAAATTATGAGAGTTGAAGTCCAATTACATCTGGGGACCCACACGCTGAGAATTCCTGATCTAAAGAGCCCCTGGTGGCGCAGTGGTAAAACTGCCGCCCTGTAACCAGAAGGTTACAAGTTCGATCCTGACCAGGGGCTCAAGGTTGACTCAGCCTTCCATCCTTCCGAGGTCGGTAAAATGAGTACCCAGAATGTTGGGGGCAATATGCTAAATCATTGTAAACCGCTTAGAGAGCTCTGGCTATAGAGCGGTATATAAATGTAAGTGCTATTGCTAAGTGCTATTGCTATAGCACCTTCATAGACCTGCCAAAGGTTCTGTCTGCCCTATGGGAAGACCGTTTGAACTTAAGGAGATGTGTGACCTTCGTTTGTTGTCTCTTAAAGCTATATTTTT